>NC_137175.1:5177500-5532500 GCF_951804945.1 Podarcis cretensis | reverse complement strand
CTGCTTGCAGGGAGGGTGCTGTGGGCTGCTACGTCCTTTTCACAGTGCCCTCCAGCTGGGGGGTGGCTGAGAAGGAGCATGCGCCCTGGCCCCTGCGAGCAGCGCCAAAGCACCGGGCTCATCCCAGACCATTGGGAATGCTGACAGGGGCTGATAGGAACTGGAGTCCAATCAAGGCTGTCTTAAGCATATGCGGCACCGGGTTGCAAAGATCTGCCCAGTGCCCCCTCCCCCAGGTTGCTCAGAGTTGTTTTTTTAGCGTGGGCGGGGGGAGGTGTGCATGGCAGAACTGGCCTGGCCGGCCGCCTCAGCACCAACAGGAGAGCCCGAGGCGGCGGCAGCGACAGAGCAAGGCTGGGTGCTTTGTGTGAGCAGCATGCGCTGGGCAGCCCTCTCGACAGCCCGCCAATCCCAGGTGTGCACTCCAACAGGCTCTGCTTCGCTCGGTAACGGCTGTCAGCTCTTCCCTATCCCCGGACTCCAAATCTTAGCCCCGGACTCTTGGCCTGGCACCCCTGAGAGCCCAGCGCCCGGGTGCCCCGCACCCCTAGTGCCTATGGGTAAGATGGCCTGAGTCCCATGATCTTTTGAGAGCCCTGTGTTGGCTCCCCTGATCTGGTTTCCCTAATCACAAAGAAGCATAGATGAACTTTGATCTTCCATGGCCACCTTTTCTCCCTCAATTCTCCATGCCTCACCAATGTAAATGTATAAAACAAGACTCCACGACCTCTCAACAGTTAGAACATTACTAATTTTGTTAAATGATATGAGCATGCATTCTTACCCATGTACATGGCATTCGAAAAAAAAAGTCATTAACTTACATCAGGGATTGCCAATGTAGTACCATCCATATGTTGTGTTCTGCACTTCCCATCAGCCCCGGACAATCTAGCCAATGGTAGGGATGATGGGAGTTGTAGTCCAATACATCTGGAAGCCACCACATTGGCTAAGTGTACAATACAAATGTAGGTGCACAACAATCTTAGTACATTTCATGAATCTTGTCTCTTATGTATCCTGGCTGCCCAATAACATTGTTGTAGTGGATCAGAATTTTTTGCAAGAATCCTAGCAGGTTCTAGTTGGCCCACGGGATCCACTGGGCACTAAACTTTTGGGGGAAACTCTTACCCAACTACTGCAGAGGCTCTCCAGACTGAATTCCTTGGTAAGCTCAAATCTGATTTGCTGTGAGTTCTTCTTCTTTTTTTAAGTGGTGTTGCAGCTGAGCTGTTGTGAAAAATCATGATTTTGAAATTGGTGCTAAGGGTATCTCTTTAAAGTTTAGCTATAAACATACAAATGCAAGTATGCCAAGTAATAACAATTATGATTTGGTTTAAAAACAACAACAACCCTTAAACATATGCTACCCAAATAAGAAGCAGATGTTGAAAAGCCAGAAACAAAAAATAAAAGGGAATTAAACAAGCAGTAATTCCATGTGCTGAAAAGCAAAAAAACCCACCCCTAACCCAACAGAGTTTTCCGCTGAGGAATTCTAAAGCACTGGTATAGCCTGCTCTTAAATGGATTCTGGTGATTTATTTCTGTTCCAATAGTCCATAACTGGCTGCCAACTTTCTCATGATTGGATAATGCGACCAACCCCTTGTGCTATTTTATTAAAGGCTGTAACTTTATTTTTTTAGCATTACATGCCAGACCTTTCTAATCCAGCCATCCTTTGTTGGTTCCCCCATATTTTTGCACTTCTTTTTGCAGCAACACTTTTCCACCCGTTTTTTGCAACGAAGGCTAGCAATTTGCCTCCCGGGTATCTATATTGTTTCCCTAACATGTTCCTGCAAATTGTTTAGCGCATAGATTGCGGATTTGTAAGTATTCACAAGGGGCGATATCCAACTAGCACGTTCTGTCAGCTCAAGGTTAACCACTTGATCAACAAGACTTCCTTCCTTTCCTGCTTGCACTCTCCCAAAATCACTTTGGAGAGTTGGGGGAACACCAGAACATATTTAGGGTGCTCACAGGGGGTGGGGTGGGGGGAGAAGCTGCAATGCACAAGCAGAAATCATTGTGCCAATAAGAGGCTTAACACTGCTTTGGATACCAAAAGCAATTTCATTGTTTTTATATATGGTGCCATTATCTATATGCAGCCATAATGCTAGATGCTAACCATCAATGCCAAGATGAAGGTCTACCAGGCTTGCGTGTTGAGCATGCTACATTATGGTAGCGTGATGATGGCAACTTACACCCACCAGAAGCAATGCTTCAATGCCTTTCACATGCACTGCATCAGGAAGATTTTGGCCATCACATGGCAGGACTACGTCAGAGATGTGCACTCCCAAGTCCACATTCCCAGCACACTCCTGTTTCAGAGAGGTCTATGCTGGCTTGGGTGGCACTGTGGTCTAAACCACAGAGCTTCTTGGGCTTGTCAATCAGAAGGTCAGGGGTTTGAATCCCCGCGACGGGGTGAACTCCCATTGTTCTGTCCCAGCTCCTGCCAACCTAGCAGTTCAAAAGCACGCCAGTGCAAGTAGATAAATACGTACCACTGCGGTGGGAAGGTAAAATGGTGTTTCCATGTGCTTTGGCTTCCAACATGGTGTTCCATTGCGCTAGAGGCAGTTTAGTCCTGCTGGCCACATGACCTGGAAAACTGTCTGTGGACAAACACTGGCTCCCTCCACCTGAAAGCGAGATAAGCGCCACAACCCCAGGGTCATCCGCGACTGGACTTAACTATCCAAGGGTCCTTTACCTTTTCTTTTCTTTTAACCTATGCTGGCTTGGTCAGGTCTACAGAATGGAAGATGGCAGGATCCCCAAGGACGGGCTCTATGGAGGCTGGCTTCAGGCACCAGGCCCATTGGCAGACCAGCTCTGTGTTACAAAGATGTCTGCACATGGGACATGAAGGCTGGCAACATCAACCCTGCCATGTGGGGAACATGGCCACAGTACCTGGAGACAGACAGACAGACAGACAGACAGACAGACAGACAGACAGATAGATTGTGTGTCCATAGCAGTAACCAAAGGACGAATAACCGCACAGAGAGAAGAAACGCCATAGTGCATCTGCAGCAGCACAACCGGACGCTGTCATCTGCCCCAGCTGCAACTAAACATGTCTCTCCTACATTGGTCTCTACAGCCACAGCAGGCACTGAAACTCTCCAATGGTTTGACTTCTCCCTCGAAGGCACACTTTTCCATTGTCTCCCGAGACAGATGGGTGCCAACCACAGAAAACCTAATAATACCACAAAAGTGAAACAAATATATGAAAGGCTAATGGTGGATGGTAACCAGTTATTCTTTTAGCCCCTGCCTTTCTTTCAAGGCTGCTGCAAGGATGGTTGAGCTAATCCTAGTGTGGCTATGATTCCTCTCCACTGTCAGATAGGAATATTCCTCTGAATATTGTGATTCTGCTGGGAATCACAAGTGGTTTGAACCCAGTCTGAGTCCTTCTTGGGGACATCTGGTTGGCCACTGTGAAAACAGGATGCTTGATTAGATGGACCACTATGCTTCTCTCTTCCTACAATGTGCTTTTGATGCTTACATTGTGCTATATAAGTGCACAGAATTGTTTTTTGCAATTCTTTTGTAGATCACAATGTGATACACTTTTGCTCTTCCTGCTCCAAATCTGCCCTCTGCCTCTGGATATGTCCCTCTCTAGATCTCAAGTTCTTGGAGACTTCAAAACATCACTCTGGCAACTGCTTTCCCCATTGTGCGGATGAGAGGGATTCAATGAAAGCCTTTGCAATTCTTTTAAAAGACGATGTTGTGTAACCATGGGAAGGGCCGTAACCCAGCAGTGGAGCATCTGCTTTGCATTCAGTTGTTCTGGGTTCAGTCTCCAGCATTCCCAGGTCGGGCTGAAGCCCTGGAGAGATTCCTTTGTCCCCATGTTCCTGTGTGTCCTGATTGCCTGACAAGGCCTCCCTCCAAGAGCGATCGTGGAAGTGTATGTTTGTGAAACAGGTTCTTGGCTCTTTCTCCTTATCAGGACTCGGCTGCTGTCCATGGTCCTGAAACAGCATTCAAGAGTCCATCAAGTAGAAACTGGGAAACTGGTAGGAAAAGTTCGCCCTCCCAAAGTACCTGAACCTTGTGAACTGAGTCCAGAGGTAGGTCTAGCAAGTCCACCGTCCTGTTTCTGTAGTGGGCAAACAGATAATATTGTATCTTTTGAGATTCCGTATGCTGCTTTGAAGTGGCAATCACATCCAGAATAAGTCAGGTAAAGGTAGAGAGACCCCTGACCATCAGGTCCAGTTGTGGCCAACTCTGGGGTTGTGGTACTCATCTCGCTTTTTTGGCCGAGGGAGCCAGCGTACAGCTTCCGGGTCATGTGGCCAGCATGACTAAGCCGCTTCTGGTGAACCAGAGCAGCACACGGAAACGCCGTTTACCTTCCCACTGGAGTGGTACCTATTTATCTCCTCGCACTTTGACGTGCTTTCGAACTGCTAAGTTGGCAGGAGCAGGGACCGAGCAATGGGAGCTAACCCTGTCACGGGGATTCGAACCGTCAACCTTCTGATCGGCAAGTCCTAGGCTCTGTGGTTTAACCCACAGCGCCATGTCCCCATAAGTCAGGTAGGTAAATAAATGAGACAATTTTTTTAAAGCTGCAAAGAAATCAATGATGTAAGGACATAGCATAAGAGCCCTGATAGATTAGGCAAAAGGCCTGTCCAGTCAAGCTCCTTGTCTCCTGCAGTGCCTAGCCATTGCTTCCTGGAAGTCCATAAGCAGGACATAGGTAGAATTGCCCTCTCCCATGCATGATCTCCAACAACGGTTATTCAGAGGCATACTTCATGGGTACAGAAACTTCTTGGGAGTGCTCTGAAAACCGCCTCAACAGTTCTGGGGCTTGCCATTTGGCACTGGCAAAATGGAGATGGTTTTTTATATATATAAAAAAAGATGACAAGAGTTACTATGTGACATGATGTTAAATTAACGCCCACTTCCTTTCTCACCAGCCCAGAGTCTATGCTAATTCTTAAACCCCCCCCAAGCTTTTAACTGTGATCAAGTTGAGAACTTAACTTTGCCATTACTGCTTATTCTTCATCTTCATTCAGCCTTGGTGCTTAATTGCCATTGTCCCAGCAAAATGTCAGAGTGAATCACAGACACTATTCCATTAGTATGAATATTAATTAAACAAACCATGGAGTGTATGTGTGCAATTCTGCCGCTGCCGCCCTTTTTGTGCTGTGAATTTCTCCCATGGCTGGCTTCAGTATCCCTTAACAACAGCCTGAGGGCTGCACAAAACAACCCCTCCTTTTCAGGTTAATTTCCCACCTGTTGGAGAAAAGCAACCCAGAGATAGATAAATAGAGATTTTGATAAATACATGGTGGGAGAGGGGAGGGTTAAGCAGACCCCTCCCCGCACCATTCTTGAATGTGGCTGAGTTCAATGGTGGTTTTCAGGGGTTTTTTATTTTAAAAAATCAATTGAAAGCCTGTTCCTGTACGTGGTTTACTTCAGCTTCCCAGAAGTGCTCAGGTGGCCACTGTGAGACCACTAAATGTAGACTAAATGGTAGACTAAATGTCCCACAGGCTCAGATCCTACACATCTTTATTCGTTCTTAAGACTGACCCATCGGACTTTGAACAGACTTTAAATGAAAGCAGTGGTTCCTGCTCTCCCTTCTGTCCCCAAAGGGCTACTGGAGGAATCCTCCCCGAGGCAAAAGCTCCTCAGAGTTCATTTAGAAGAAGAAGAGTTTGGATTTGATATCTCGCTTTATCACTACCCGAAGGAGTCTCAAAGCGGCTCACAATCTCCTTTCCCTTCCTCCCCCACAACAAACACTCTGTGAGGTGAGTGGGGCTGAGAGACTTCAGAGAAGTGTGACTGGCCCAGGGTCACCCAGCAGCTGCATGTGGAGGAGCGGGGAAGTGAACCCGGTTCACCAGATTACGAGTCCACCGCTCTTAACCACAACACCACACTGGCTCTCTAGCATTAAACAGGGTTGCCATTTTTATTTTAAATCCTCTCCATGCTTCTCTTTCCTTAACAGAAGGTTGAGAAGCACCTTAAATTCAACAAGTGACTCTTCTCCTGGCGTGGAGCAAAGTACAATCTGCTAAACCTTTTCTGCTTCAGGTTATCACCAAAGACACAGGAGCAGAGCCCATTAAAAACGTGGCTGTCTAAGAAACCAGGCAGATTGAGATATTAGCCTGGGAAAATGCCAGCTAATTTTCATTCTTCTAGCCGTAATGCCAGATGATGCTGAGTGCCCACAACAGGAGGTGTCTCCCTTCTTCATTTCCTGCTTATGAGTTTTCCAAATGCCCCTGGCTGGCTGTTGTTGTGCACTGAATGCCGGCTTCAGTCGAGCTGATCCAGCTCTTTTCTGATCAGAGAAGATGGCGGGTTTCTAGGTTAGGAGTACAAAATGGAGTACCTCTGGTTTTCATAACCAGGAGCTCCAGGGGCTCTCAAAACTCTTCCCTGCAGGCTGCTCCAAAGGTTGGTGGGTGCAGCTGATCAGATCTCATGTTTTGTTACCTGATTGCCTGACGTGAGTGCAATCAGCTCTCTGTAGCTCAACACCGGCACTTCTGCCTTCCTGTAATTGCAGGCGTGCACAAAGGGAATCAAAGGCCCAAACTCAGGACCTATTCATGATCTAGCCTGAGATGGGAGCCTTGGAGAGCGAGGATTTCATTTCAGCTGAATGCCCTCATTTGAAGGCAGAAAGGACCTTATCAGGCAGGCTAACGACAAAAAAAGCGGCCCCTTTTGTGCCTTTTCAACAGGAGGCACTCAAAATGGAAAACAGGTTTGGAAATCAGGGACGCTAGAAGTTTGCAGGGGGGGGGGAATAACAAGAGGGAGATTTGGA
Source organism: Podarcis cretensis (assembly GCF_951804945.1). Classification (NCBI taxonomy): domain Eukaryota; kingdom Metazoa; phylum Chordata; class Lepidosauria; order Squamata; family Lacertidae; genus Podarcis; species Podarcis cretensis. Next base: position 5,525,617 of record NC_137175.1, on the reverse strand, counting down.
GGCACTGTATCATGTTGCATTGTGTCCATGAGCGTGGAGGGAGGGTGATCTCTGCCTGCTGAGTTGAACTCAATGGATTGGCAAGCTGAAAGGAGCCACGGAGAGCATCTAAGTTCAGCTTCCTTGCTCAATGCGGGTTTCTACGATGCAGAAATTTGCAAATGCAGCATCCCTGAACAGAGGAAGCTGCCTGGTACTGAGTTAGGCCATTGGCCCATCTAGCTGAGGATTACCTGGGTGACTGGAGGTGGCTGTGCTGGGTTTTAGGCAGGGATCTGTCTCCTCTGCCAGGGATGGAACCTGGGACCTTCTGCATGCAGGGCTGTACCATTTAGGTTCCTCAAAAAACCTGGAAAGAAAATGTGCACAAAATTGCCAGTACTCCTGGCCAAAATATTGGGAAATATTAGAAAAAGATGGAGACAATTGGAAATTGCAGAGTTTGGAGAAAATGAAGGATAAAGTGCGAGACTGGTTACATTACGCTCAGATTAAAGAAGTCTTTAAAAATGATAAAAAGGTAGGGTTCCAGGTGGAGAAATCGAAGTTGGAAACAGAATTGTTAGAACCAAAGACTAAGGTATTATCAAGAATGTATAACTTGCTGTTAAAATGGAATACACAAGACGAAATGGTTAAATCGGTTATGATAAAGTGGGCTCAGGACATTGGGTATAATATTATGTTTGAGGACTGGGAAAGGTTGTGGACCACTGGGCTGAACTTCACTGCATGTAATGCTCTGAAGGAAAATGTAATGAAAATGATATATAGATGGTACATGACCCCAGTTAAACTTGCCAAAATATACCATTTGTCTGATAATAAATGTTGGAAATGTAAAGAACATGAAGGAACATTCTTTCACCTCTGGTGGACCTGCCCTAAAGTGAAGGCCTTCTGGGAAATGATATATAATGAGTTGAAAAAGGTATTTAAGTATACCTTCACTAAGAAACCAGAGGCCTTCCTTCTGGGTATTGTTGGCCAGAAGGTGCTAAAGAAGGACCGAACATTTTTTATGTATGCAACAACGGCAGCAAGGATACTCATCGCTAAGAGCTGGAAAACTCAAGATCTACCCACACTGGAAGACTGGCAGATGCAGCTGATGGATTATATGCAACTGGCCGAGATGACTGGTAGAATCCGAGACCTGGGAGAGGAGAGAGTTAAGGAAGACTGGAGGAAATTCAAGATTTATTTACAAAAATATTGTAATTTGGTTGAATGTTAAGAAGGATGCTAGATCATAAATAATTGCCTACCACTGAATTAGATCTGAATTTGACAATAAGTGAGATTAAGGAGAATACAAACTTTTTGGAGAATTGCTAGATTTTATTTAAATGAGCGGAGATAAGATTGCAAACAAGTGGGTAATTTGCTTGGAAAAACTTTTTGTAACGATGCAAGTGTGAGCAGGAGACGCGAGGGAGTCCAAAGAAGTGACAAAATTATGTTATGATATAAGTAATGTTGTTTAATATTTATGCATTTGTATTCAAAAATTTTAATAAATATGTATAAAAAAAAAAAAAAAATTGCCAGTACTCCGTCTTTAGATGCCTGCAAGCTAAAACAGCAGAATTGCCAACTTTAGAGACAGGCGACATTCTTCGGACCCTGGTGTACACAAGAAGTGGTTACAATGAGTTTGGCAATAAGGCACCTGGGTTACTAACTCATGCCTTGAAGAAACGGAGATCCAGGAATTTAATTCATTGTATCCAATCATCTCAAGGTGCTTTGATCTATGACGCTCCTTCAATTAGCAAAGAATTTATATACGCTTTCAAAAAAACCCCACCACAACCTATATTCCTATTGAGGGATGTGGGTGGCGCTGTGGGTTAAACCACAGAGCCTAGGACTTGCCAATCAGAAGGTCGGCGGTTCGAATCCCCACGACGGGGTGAGCTCCCGTTGCTCGGTGCCTGCTCCTGCAGACCTAGCAGTTCGAAAGCACACCAGTGCAAATAGATAAATAGGTACCACTCCGGAGGGAAGGTAAATGGCATTTCCATGCGCTGCTCTGGTTTCGCCAGAAGCGGCTTAGTCATGCTGGCCACATGACCCGGAAGCTGTATGCTGGCTCCCTTGGTCAGTAAAGTGAGATGAGCGTCACAACCCCAGAGTTGTCCATGACTGGACCTAACGGTCAGGGTCCCTTTACTTTATATTCCTATTATTCACCATCTCCAGAGGCTATCTACTCATATATTGCTCAGACTGCTATTCCAATCTTCACAGAAGATCATAGGAACTTTTTGAACAGGGCTATCCCTGAGGAGGAAATCTGTGATACTTCAGCTGAGATTTTGGTATTGAGGGGGGTTGGACTAGATGACCGCTGGGTCCCTTCCAACTCTACAGCTCTATGATTCTATGAGGGGATTCTAAAAAGGGCAAATCTCTGGGGCCAGATGGATTTCCTGGGGATTTTTATAAGGCCTTTTGTGATGATTTATTGCCCTATTTGACTTTACCATTTGACAGTATTCTGGCTGGGGTTGTGATCCATTCCTCATGGAAATCTTCAAGAATTGCGTTACTGCCCAAACCAAATACTGATTCTCCGGGGATGGGGTCATACCACCCTATAGATGCTAAATTACTCGCCTCTGTAATTGTTCAGAGACTTAATACTTTTATAGAATTAAGGCTATTTCTCCTAATACTCATCCTATTTCCACGACTGCCCTAAATGAAAAAAAGGAAACATGAATATGGATTCAGTTAATTCGAAGGACTACATTTGCTAAATCACTAGCTCATAAAGGGGGTTGTTTATGTTCTCTAACTACTTTTGAATCCTTAATTGCTCAAATATCTCTGAATGCTAAAGGCTTGGTGTCCAGTATTTACAAATAGCTAAGAAGCCAGGCAATGGGCTCCTTGCAGGGTCTTAAGATATCCTGGGAGGGTGAATCGAAATGACAGATTGATTAACATAAATTCAATCAATCTATTTAGGCAAATGCTCCATTAAAAACTCTATCTTCTAGGATTCAAGAATCCACTCTAAAAATGATACTTAGGCTGTATTGGAGGCCGGTGTTTTGTTGTTGTTGATTAGTTGTTTAGTCGTGTCTGACTCTTCATGACCCCATGGACCATAGCATGCCAGGCACTCGTGTCTTCCACTGCTTCCCGCATTTTGGTCAAACTCATGCTGGTCTCTTCGAGAACACTGTCCCACCATCTCGTCCTCTGTCATCCCCTTCTCCTTGTGCCCTCCATCTTTCCCAACATCAGGGTGTTTTCCAGGAAGTCTTCTCTTCTCATGAGGTGGCCAAAGTATTGGAGCCTCAGCTTCAGGATCTGTCCTTCCAGTGAGCACTCAGGGCCGATTTCCTTCAGAATGGATAGGTTCGATTTTCTTGCAGTCCAAGGGACTCTCAAGAGTCTCCTCCAGCACCATAATTCAAAAGCATCCATTCTTCGGCGATCAGCCTTCTTTATGGTCCAACTTGGTACACCTTTCCAAAATCAAATATCTCTCCACTATACTGGCAATTTGCTATTGGAACATATATGCATATGTGGCGGGAATGTGAAGTTTTATATAGTTTTCGGATAAAGGTTTTTTTATCAGTACCTCTCAAATCACAGATCAATCACTAACACCAGATCCAGCCTTGGCCTTGGTTTCAATAGAAAGCAATTCAAATCCCAGAGTATCTCATAAGATGCTGATCTTTCCATTTCTAATGGCAGCAAGAATGTGAATAGCTAGTCAATGGAAATCTTGCTCACCTCCCTGGGTTGATTATTGGCTTGGTAGAGTCTGGGATACAGCTATTTCTGAGCATCTCACATATCAAAGAAAAGTAACTAGGGGAGAATCTAAATCAGATCATTTTTATGCTATTTGATCTAATTTTTTGATATGCATCAATACAACAGAGACTAAACATAGACACCCAATGGTCCAATGAAGTTTGTGGAGAAGATGTATTTCAGACAGTTAAGATAAACTGCTTTCTCGATGCCTTGGATTGTGATTATGAAAACTGCATCACATGAATTAATGTAGAGCAGGCACAGGCAAACTCGGCCCTCCAGATGTTTTGGGACTACAACTCGGATCATCCCTAGTTAACAACACCAGTGGTCAGGGATGATGGGTGTTGTAGTCCCAAACCATCTGGAGGGCCAAGTTTGCCTATGCCTGATGTAGAGTGTTCTTTCCCCTTTTCTTCCCCTCCCTCTTATTCATTCTAGTTTTCCTTCCCTCCAGTTTTGTATCAGTATGTTTGGTGTTGCTTGTATTTCATCTTTATTTTCAAAATACTAAAGTTTCTTTTTTTAAAACAAAACAAAACAAACAAAACAAAACCAAGAGACACCTCTGAGCATATGCAGAGTGCATTTCCCATCCATTGCATCCACACATCTGGCATTAGGAGGAGGACTCTGTAGCCAGAGGAGTCTGGTCCATTACAGTGGTACCTGGGGTTACAGACGCTTCAGGTTACAGATGCTTCAGGTTACAGACCCTTCAGGTTACAGACTCAGCTAACCCAGAAATAGTACCTCAGGTTAAGAACTTTGCTTCAGGATGAGAACAGAAATCACGTGGCGGCGGCAGCAGGAGGCCCCATTAGCTAAAGTGGTGTCTCAGGTTAAGAACAGTTACTGGTTAAGAACGGACCTCCAGAACTAATTAAGTTCTTAACCTGAGGTACCACTGCAGTCCAAAATGAGACACTGCCTGCCCTTAGCCACCTCCTTACAACCAGGGAGAAGGCGTTTCTCCCTTGTGAAGCTGTGAACTCTCCTCCCTTGGAGGTTTTTAAGCAGAAATTGGATGGCCATCTGTCATGGATGCTTTAGCTGAGATTCCTGCATCGCAGAAGGGGGTTGGACTCGATGGCCCTTGTGGTCTCTTCCAAGTCTATGATTCTATGATTCTAGGAGGTTAATAATAACAATAATAATAATAATTTACCATTTATACCCCACCCATCGAGGGACGCAGGTGGCGCTGTGGGTTAAAGCCTCAGCGCCTAGGGCTTGCTGATCGAAAGGTCGGCCTTTCGAATCCCTGCGGCAGGGTGCGCTCCCGCTGCTCGGTCCCAGCGCCTGCCAACCTAGCAGTTCGAAAGCACCTCCGGGTGCAAGTAGATAAATAGGGACCGCTTACCAGCGGGAAGGTAAACGGCGTTTCCGTGTGCGGCTCTGGCTCACCAGAGCAGCGATGTCACGCTGGCCACGTGACCCGGAAGTGTCTCCGGACAGCGCTGGCCCCTGGCCTCTTGAGTGAGATGGGTGCACAACCCCAGAGTCTGTCAAGACTGGCCCGTATGGGCAGGGGTACCTTTACCTTTACCTTACCCCACCCATCTGGCTGAGTTTCCCCAGCTACTCTGGGTGGCTCCCAACTGAGTGTTAAAAACAATACAGCATTAAATATTAAAAACATCCCTAAACCTTGGGGTCCCTTCCAATTCTATGTTTCTATTATTCTACATTGGTTCTGACTCCACCTACTGTCTGGGCTTCCTGCCTTTCAGTCCCAATGGGCACTGCTTCTAGGACAGTTAGGACTCTTAATTTCAGACATTTTAACAGCTGGCCTTACCTCCTCTTGCCTCCATCTCTGTTTGTGTCTCTTGCATGTGATGACCATTTATGTCCAAACAGAGGCTTGCATTACAGTGGTACCTCGGGTTACAGATGCTTCAGGTTACAGACACTTCAGGTTACAGACTCCGCTAACCCAGAAATAGTACCTCCGGTTAAGAACTTTGCTTCAGGATGAGAGCAGAAATTGTGGGGCGGCAGCAGCGGAAGGCCCCATTAGCTAAAGTGGTGAGAGCCAGTGTGGTGTAGTGGTTAAGAGTGGTAGTCACGTAATCTGGGGAACCGGGTTCGCGTCTCCGCTCCTCCACATGCAGCTGCTGGGTGACCTTGGGCTAGTCACACTTCTCTGAAGTCTCTCAGCCCCACTCACCTCACAGAGTGTTTGTTGTGGGGGAGGAAGGGAAAGGAGAATGTTAGCCGCTTTGAGACTCCTGAAGGGGAGTAAAAGGCGGGATATCAAATCCAAATTCTTCTTCTTCTTCTTCTTCTTCTTCTACATCAGGTTAAGAACAGTTTCTGGGAGACAAAAGCTGAAGAGGTAAAATCAGTTATGATTAAATGGGCACAAGATATAGGTCATAGTATTATGTTGGAAGACTGGGAAAAGCTATGGAAAATTGACGTAAAATTCACAGATTGCTCTTTGTTGAAAGAAAATTATATGAAGATGATGTATATGATACCAGTGCAGTTAGGAAGAATGTATAAAACCAGTTCAAATATGTGTGCGAAATGTAAGGAAAAGGAGGGGACATTTTACCATATGTGGTGGGAGTGTAATGAAATTAAAAAGTTTTGGGAAATGATATATAATGAATTGAAGAAAATGTTCCATCTAGCATTTGTTAAGAAACCTGAAGCATTTCTGTTGGAGATTGTAGGAAAAGACCTGCCAAGGAAGTTGAAAAATATCTTCATGTATGTGACAACGACGGCAAGAGTCTTAATAGCACAAGGATGGAAGAACGAGGAAATCCCGACTAAAGAACTATGGCAAGAGAAATTGATGGACCATGCAGAATTGGCAAAATTGACACATAAACTATGAGACAGGGATAACTGTGATTTCAAAGATGAATGGGAACCTTTTACAAAGTACTTAAAGAAACAACAAAGTGAACTGGACTCCTTGGCAGGTTTTGAATAAACACTCACAAACTTTTTATTGACAATAATCAGTCAGATAAATTAAGGATCTATATAGTTTTGTAACATGCAGAGAATAGCATTTGTAGGGAAATCAGAGATTGGAACTGAAGGAAGTGAGGGGGGGAGGGGAGGGGGTTATTTTATGGGGAGGGGGGAAGGGGGGGAATCAAAGATGATATGTTTTAAGACAATATGTTTTGTTTAAATTCTTAATAAAAATGTTTTTTTTTAAAAAAAGAACAGTTTCAGGTTAAGTTCTTAACCCGAGGTACCATTGGTTCATAAAGAAGGCAGATCGCCGAAGAATTGATGCTTTTGAATTATGGTGCTGGAGGAGACTCTTGAGAGTCCCATGGGCTGCAAGAAGATCAGACGTATCCATTCCTAAGGAAATCAGACCTGAGTGCTCACTGGAAGGACAGATCCTGAAGCTGAGGCTCCAAGACTTTGGCCACCTCATGAGAAGAGAAGACTCCCTGGAAAAGACCCTGATGTTGGGAAAGATGGAGGGCACAAGGAGAAGGGGATGACAGAGGATGAGATGGTTGGACAGTGTTCTCGAAGCTACCAGCATAAGTTTGACCAAACTACGGGAGACAGTGGAAGACAGGAGTGCCTGGCATGCTCTGGTCCAGGGGTCACGAAGAGTTGGAAACGACTAAACGACTAAACAACAACAACCACTGTACATGTAAACTGGGCACTTGACAGCATCTTGGAGTTCCAAGGTGTTGGAAGCAGACCTTGGATAGCTCAATGAGTAGAGGCCTGAGATTGTCCTGAGTTCGAGTCCAACACTGGGAGAAAGACTCCTGCATTGCAGAGGTGGCCCTAGATGACCCTCACAGCCCTTCCAACTCTACGATTCTATCATTTTCCCTCTCCTCCCTTTCTTTCTCCGCCATACAGATGCCTTCTCTGCAGAAGATGAATTTTCCTCTCATTGTTATTGTGTCTCTCTCAAGGTGAATTATCAATAGGATGATGATGTGCATATAGAAAGGAGAGGAAGTGACTGAATTGAAGCGGGGGAGGGGGCAGGTGCAGCAGGGTGGGTACGCATGTGGGTGGACAGGGAAGGGCCAGCACTGGCAGCATGCAAGGTTTTATGGGAGGGCGGATAATGGACGGCCCACGCTTTTCAAAAGGAGTGGGTGGCGCGGTTGAGAGCACCTCCCAAGCGTCGTTCCGGAAGGTCAAGGCAAGGGGGAGGTAAATGGATTCCCCTCCTCTCTCTCATACATAGACACCCACCCACAAACACATGCAGAGTGAGAGAACAAAGCGAAGGAGAGGGGAAAACGAAGCCAGCCCATCGTTAATCCTTTCGGTAACCCTGTTATTTCCATTAATGCTGAACTGCGTTTGGTATTGATCTTTTGGCAGCTTTAGAAACGGGGCATCAATGTGCTCTAATATTTCATATATATGTGTGTGTGTGTGTGTGTGTGTGTGTGTGTGTGTGTATAACAAATTGAGCTAAGCACAAAGCCATTGAAAGAAAGAAAGAAAGAAAGAAAGAAAGAAAGAAAGAAAGAAAGAAAGAAAGAAAGAAAAGTCTTATTTCACAGGTATATCTCAACTTTTGCACCAAACAGAAAAAGAGGAAGAAGAAGAGTTTGGATTTGATATCCCGCTTTATCACTACCCGAAGGAGTCTCAAAGCAGCTAACATTCTCCTTTCCCTTCCTCCCCCACAACAAACACTCTGTGAGGTGAGTGGGGCTGAGAGACTTCAGAGAAGTGTGACTGGCCCAAGGTCACCCAGCAGCTGCATGTGGAGGAGTGGGGAAGCGAACCCGGTTCACCAGATTATGAGTCCACCGCTCTTAACCACTGCACCACACTGGCTCTCCCAGCTCTCACCTGGGAGCATCCCTTTCTTCCCCAAGCTTCTCACCCTGGGGGCATCTCCCCTTCCCTGCCTCTCACCCAGGGCCCTCTCACCAACTGACCATCACTTCCATCTGCGTACAGTTCTCTCTTTAACCCGGAGCAGAGGACAACAGCAACAAAAGGCAGATCAAAACCGAAACAAAGCAAACAGAGAAAAGAGTGTGCTCTGATGTTTGGAAGGACTTTCTGATGGCAAGAGCAGAGCAGATGGTGGTGGATTCTCCTTCGTTGGAGGCATTTAAGCAGAGGTTTGATGGCTTCCTGCCAGGGATTCTTTATAGTTGTGATTTCTGCATTGCAGGGGGGTTGGATTAGATGACCTTTGGGCTCCCTTCAAACTCTACAATTCTCTGATTATATGATATGCCATATAGCACCCTGTGATCATAAAGGTAAAGGGACCCCTGACCATTAGGTCCAGTCGTGACTGACTTTGGGGTTGCGGCGCTCATCTCGCTTTATTGGCCGAGGGAGCCGGCGTACAGCTTCCGGGTCATGTGGCCAGCATGACTAAGCCGCTTCTGGCAAACCAGAGCAGCGCACGGAAACGCCGTTTACCTTCCCGCTGGAGTGGTACCTATTTATCTACTTGGACTTTGACGTGCTTTTGAACTGCTAGGTTGGCAGGAGCAGGGACCAAGCAACGGGAGCTCACCCCGTCACGGGGATTCGAACCGCTGAAATTCTGATTGGCAAGTCCTGGGCTCTGTGGTTTAACCCACAGTGCCACCTGCGTCCCATCCTGTGATCATACAGTGAAATATATACTAGGGTAGAATCCAACACAAGGATTTCTGCTTATGCAATGGAATGCCTTCCCTTAAAATTATTACAAGTATTATCTTTTATAGTGTGTGTGTGTGTGTGCTTGTGTATCCCATCTTTTTCCTCCTAGGAGCTTGAGGTGGCATAAACAGTCCTCCCCCTTCTAATTGCATCAACACAACACCCTTGTGAGGTTGGTTAGGCTGAGAGGCGGTGACTGGCCCAGTGAGCTACATGGCAGACTCTTCCTGGGAAGTGAAGCTTGCTAAGGGTGCTGGGAACTGTAGCTTTGTGAAGGGGTGAACTATAGTTCCCAGGATTCTTCGAGCCATATGCATTGAATGTGCTTTAAATATACAGTGTGGATTCAGAACTGTGGCCCGCCCACTTCCTTTGTTTGGATGACAGAAACATAAAAGAGCATTTGAATACCTTATGTGTAAAGCATTTTAAGAGATAGCCAAAAGGAGGGAATCTCTCATGTAATGCAGATTCTAAGCTGGTTTGCTTAGGCCAGCGGTGCCCAAACTTTTCCATAGAGGGTCAGATTTGATGAAGTGAACATGCATGAGGGCCAACCAATGCTCCTGAGCTTTTTTAAAGGATTTTATCCCAGGACATATACTGCCAAGGCAACCAGATTAAATCGACCAGCGGGCCGGATTAGGCCCCTGAAATGGACTTTGGACATGCCTGGCTTAGGTCAGCTTGACGGTGTTAAACCAGCCTGATTTTGAAACTTCAGTGACCACAAAAATGCCCACTTTTGAGTTTGAATTTGTGCAGATCTGACAATCTCGTCTATAGACAGGCAGCGCCGCTTGGATAAATGCAGTGTTCCGTTTGCTTTCAGTTCATTCATCTACCAGATAGTTCAAGCTCTGTCCAGCTCTTGCTTTAAAAAGTGCATGTGACAATTTTTAGACGTGATGGGTTCTGGCTGCAGGTTTTAGGCACTTTCCACGTAGGGATTTTGCAGTGTGCAAAGCTGGTCCGAGAGCCAACTCACTCACACACGTGGCAGAAACATTTGTGCTTGTCGTGCATTTGCTGCAACAAAGAGGGACGAGTCACAGCTGAGTAGCAGAACACAGGGCTTCCATGCAAAAGCTCCTTGATACTACATTAAATGGGTCAGTGGGAGGGAAGAGAGTGGGTTGGACCCTCTGCCTTAGATCCTGGGAGATGCTTCAGGCTAGAGAAGACAAGGCTGAGTTCAATGCACCAATTCCTTGAGTCTCCATGTGTTTGCCTTATCCCAGATATGCCCGCTCGACTCATTTGATCTGTGGTGCTGTCGCTGCTACAGGTGTCAAATAAAACCCATTCCCCCTTTGTAAGAAATCGATCTTTGGAACTCCCTGCCTATGGACATCATACAGGTGCCGTCGCTGTACTGTTTTTGATGCCTACGTGAAACTTTTTTTATTCATGAAAGCCTAGCCAGGGACCTGTAAAAGTTATATGTGCTGTATTTTTTTTTAAGCTCCTGTTGATTTTAAATCAACTTTAATTTTTTTATACTGCCTGGTTTTAACTGCTTTTACTTATCATTTTAATGCTTTATTTTATATTATTGTAAACCACTTAGAGGCTGTGCTTTTTTAAACTTACAATCAAATGGTATATCAATTTGTTAAATAATAAAAAAACCAAATAATTATAGAATAGCCCAAGGCCCATCTAGTCCAGTTTCCTTTTAGAAGACTTTTAGAAGACATCTGAAGGCAGCCCTCTTTAGGGAAGCTTTTAATGTTTAACAGACTACTGTATTTTAATACTTTGTTGGAAGCCACCCAGAGTGGCTGGGGAAACCCAGCCAGATGGGCGAAGTATTATTATTATTATTATTATTATTATTATTATTATTATTATTAATTATTATTATTATTATTAAATTCCTGATCTCACAGAGGCCAAGTGGATGTCTATGTGAAGCCGTGCAAGCAGAACCAGAGGGCAACAGGAAGGCTCTCCCAAACTCCCCCTTAATTCCCCAAAGCAAGTTTGCTGTGGTTTCCCAAATGTCTGTGGATATGCATTTCTTTTTCTTCACATTCGGGGACATTTCCCACTGACCTGGGTTTGCCAGGATTGGGTCCTTTTAGCCGGGAGGGGAGCCTGTCTTGCGACCCTGGCAGGGATTTCTGCCTGCTGCTGCACAGTCCCATTTTTTTGCCATTTTGGGGGTATCGATTTCAAACTCCATAGTAGTCGCCTAAGAAATGTAACGTGTGAAGGGGCCCTTATTGTGATGGACACCCTATGCACTGAGAAGGAATTGCTTCTGAGATCTAGGGGTTTTGTTTTGGAGAATGAAGTTTGCGCCTCGCCAGCTCTTTTCCGCTGCCCCCCGACTCCTGCAGAAGTCTCTCCAGCAAGGATCTGCTGGTGCCCTTCTTTTCTCCCCTATGGAGGTGTCGAAGAGTCGGATGATGCTTCTCATTATTCAGAGCTTCCGTCTTCCCCTATTGGCTCGGGAGAGCTTGAGCTGCGCTGGGGCTGTGTGGCAGGAGGCGGCGGCGTGTCAATAAAAAGAGGGGCAAGGGGAGGAACCCGTTGCAAAGGGGGGAAGAAAGAACCCGAGCTGCGAAGCAAAGAAGGGGTCGCAGCACCTTCACCGCCGCTCCACCGGCCGCCCCCCAAGGATGAACTAAAGCGCAAAGAAGGCTGCGCGCACACCTGCAAGAGGAACCTGCAACTTTCGCGTCCTGCCCAGAAAACCCACCTGAGGCCAACTCTCTGAAGAAGCGTCTCCATGAACTTTGGGAGTTCTTTCCGCAGGTAACACCTTCACTTTTTCCTCTTTCTGTGTGTCATTCGCCTCCTTTTCCACGCCGGCTGCTGTGCAATCCTTTGTCCTCCTCAAAACCATTCTTTCTTTCTCCACCCATTGATTTATGCCTTTTCATACCCGTTTCATACCTCAATTTCGCCAGTGGCAAACAGGGAACGCTCTTTCGTCTGGCGGCGTTTGCCCGCTTTGCGTTCAGCAGGGCTCGGATTCGGCACACCCACACACTTAGTTGAGAGTAAGTCCCACTGAAACTCAGCGGGGCTTGCTTCTGAGTAGGTGCGTGTGAGACTGCACGGCGAAAAGAATCAACTGCGAAAAGCAGAAGCAATTAAATGATATATATAGAGAGATGAGTCTCTATTCTCCGCTCACCTCCATTCCTTAGCAATGGATTTCTGAACTCTGCCTGTTTATTATATCTATTCCACTTGGAAGCACGCATCAGTTTCAACTCAGGGGGAGCCAGCAAAGAAAATCTTGCCAGTGCGTTAAGATCAGTCTTGTTGCCATGCATTCCTAACTTTCAGCCGAAAGGAAAGGAGATAAAATTATTTGGGGTTTTTTTTTGTTAAAGAATGTGCATTTTTTTATATACCACAAAAGTTCCTTTCCGGTTCGCTTGTTTGCTACAAGTGATTTCTTTGAACTGTGGGCATATTTGATTGGGGTTTCCTCTATTGCTGGAGAAAATCTGTGTGCATTTCTTGTGATTTTTGCCACGAGGAATAAATAGTGGGCATAATCCAGACAGAATTAAGAACTCGAATCAGTTTGATTTCGGGCACACGCCTGCTGAAGTCAATGGGACTTTTAACAGCACAGTTCTGCTCAGAAGTAAGTCACACAAAATTCAGTGGGGCTTACGGCTTGGTAACTGGGGTTTGATTGGCAGCCTAAAGCACTTATGACTGCAGTCCTGTGCGCACTTAACTATCATAGAATCATAGAACTGTAGAGTTGGGAGGGACCACAAGGTCATCTAGTCCGACCCCCTGCAGTGCAGGAATCTCAACTAGATCATACATGACAGATGACCATCCAACCTCTGCTTAAAAACCTCCAAGGAAGGAGAGTCCATTACCTTTCGAGGGAGCCTGTTCCCTGGAGGAACAGCTCTTTCTGTCAGACAGTTCTTCCTGATGTTTAGTCGGAATCTCCTTTCTTGTAACTCGAAGCCATTGCTTTGGTCCTAGCCTCTGGGGGTAAGCTCCATTGAACTAAATGGGGTTTACTTCTGAGGAGACACATCCAAGACCGCAGCTTACCTCTCCCTTTCCTCTAGCTCTGCTATTGTTTCCCAGTCCACTGGATTTGACAGAGCAGCCTCAAGGCTGATTGTCTAGAAGCCGTTTAAAAGAGTGAGAACAAAGGATGCTTTAGTTACAGGTAGTTAGCCGTGTTGGTCTGCCGTAGTCGAAACAAAATTAAAAAAAAAAATCCTTCCAGTAGCACCTTAGAGACCAACTAAGTTTGTTATTGGTATGAGCTTTCGTGTGCATGCACACTTCTTCGGATACACTGCAAGAGAAGCTACCAGACCCTTATATATAGTGAGAGGGTGGGGTGGGGTATTACCAGTGGCGTAGCATGGGGGGTACAGGGGGGGCCGGCCGCACCGGGCGCAACATCTGGGGGTTAGGGTTAGGGTGCGCAAATCCATGGGTTAGGGGGCACAAATCCATGGGTTAGGGGGTGCAAATCCATGGGTTAGGGGGCGCAAATCCATGGGTTAGGGGGCGCAAATCCATGGGTTAGGGGCGCAAATCCATGGGTTAGGGGGTGCAAATCCATGGGTTAGGGGGCACAAATTATTTGCCTTGCCCCGGGTGCTGACAACCCACGCTACGCCACTGGGTATTACTCAGAAGGGTGGTGGGAATGGGTGATGCTTTGTGCATCAACATTGCACTGGGAAGTTCTCTTGCACAATTCCTATTGGAATGAACAGGAATTTTGCCCTAATTGTGGTCCAGCTTTTGCCAACCTGGTGCTCTCCAGATGTTTGGGACTACGATGCCACTCAACTGGCACCAGGGTGTGGAAGACTGGGGATCAGAGGCACACCTTGGCTCCCTTGCCCTCTTGGCAAGCAGTTGTATCAGTGCTGCCTTGGCAACCTGCATTGGCACCTCCACCACCCCTTGCTCCTTTGACAATTTCCAGCTCTCCCCATCTTCCTTCCTTTGTGCTGCGCTCTAGGCCTGCACCTTTGGTGGGGGCCAAGCTAGCTAACCCCTTGGTACACCTGGGGATTCATTAGAAAGAGGGATGGGGTAGAAACAAAAGGGGAGATAAAAGGGTGGGTGTGTGTTTCTGTTATATATTTTTTGGGGTGTGCTCCTTGAACCATTTTGGGACACCTTCAAAAAAACTCATGGCAGATTCTTCAAACGTAGCAGGCAATGATAAGAGATGGTTTGTATCTATGCATAGCTGTCAACTTTTCCCTTTTCTTGCGAGGAATCCTATTCGGAATAAGGGAATTTCCCTTTAAAAAAGGGAAATGTTGACAGCTATGATTCATATTGTGCCCCCATTTGCCACAGAGGCAAACTAAACTGGGTTAATTCCAAGAGGGCGAGGATGTAATCTGCTTTCTTCACTGATTTGCAAATCTTTGCTGCTCATTCATAACACTGTTTCTGTAATAAGAGCCATCTGGGGCCAGAATCCATTGGGAGGGGGACTTTGGTAATCTTTGGTAGTATGGCACCCTGAGCGAGCCCAAAATCTGGCGCCCCCAAATTGATCTTCGCAATGATGGAGCGTCTCAATTTTGCAACCCCTTGGCTCGGCGCCCTCTGCGAGGGAGCTGTCCACACCGCCCTACATCCAGTGCTGATTGGGACATTCTCCTGCGCAAGGCTTAACACAGGAGAACTTCCTGGAGACTACCGTCCTCCTCTCTATGAATCAGAGGGCTTAAAAAAATCCCTAGGGAGCAAAGCTATCTGTCCCCCGCATCCTCACCTCCCACCTCTAGAAAGGGTATTCATAGAAGGTCCATTTCTCATTTCCCATTTTCGTCACTAGTTATATATTCAGTACTGTATCCCTAGCTACACATACAAAGAGAAATTATCACCAAATGAACCATCAGCAATGGAGATTCCGACTTCAGAAAACTGTCTTTGCCCTGGCAGACCACTTGTGATCTTTACTTAAATTTCATCTGTCCAAAGTACCGTATTTTTCGCTCTATAAGACGCACCAGACCACAAGACGCACCTCGTTTTTGGAGGAGGAAAACAAGAAAAAAAATATTCTGAATCTCAGAAGCCAGAACAGCAAGAGGAATCGCTGCGCAGTGAAAGCAGCGATCCCTCTTGCTGTTCTGGCTTCTGGGATAGCTGCGCAGCCTGCATTTGCTCCATAAGACGCACACACATTTCCCCTTACTTTTTAGAGCAAAAAATACGGTAGGTGGTATATATATATATATATATATATATATATATATATATATTCCAAATGGACAGAACAATTCATGGAGGCTAAGTCTCCCATTAGCTAAGTTATCTAAGTGGAACCCCCATGTCCAAAAAGCAGTGTACCCCTGCCCAAGGGACACAACAGTGGTGGGAGACACCCCCCCCGGCAGCGTGTGACTGGAGAAGATGAGCCTTTGGTCGAATCCAGTTGGGCTCTTCCCATGTTTGCTGTGAGTCGTGCTGTGTATTTCCATAAAGAAAAGTCTCTTGAAAACGAGGGCTCCGCGGTCACACCCTTTCCCAAGTACCCAAAACAATAATTTTCTCTGCAACATCAAATCCATTTTTTTTACACCACAGTCACAAAAAGCCAAGGCAAATAAAACAATATAGCGTAACCAGTGGGCAATAAAGATCATGTTTAGAAAGCCAGATATGGAAACCCTAATAAATCGGGGCAGTTTCTTCCCCCTCCCATTTTAGGCTGCTGAAATACCACGCGGAATTGTAGAATTGGAAGGGACCCCGACGGTCATCTAGTCCAGGGGTCAGCAAACTTTTTCAGCAGGGGCCCAGTCCACTGTCCCTCAAACCTTGTGGAGGGACGGACTATATTTTGGAAAAAAAAAAAATGAATGAATTCCTATGCCCCACAAAAAAACAACAACCAGAGATGTATTTTAAATAAAAGGACACATTCTACTCATGTAAAAACACAATGCTTCCCGGGCCGTCTGTGGGCCGGATTTAGAAGGCAATTGGGCTGGATCCGGCCCCTGGGCGTACCCATGATCTAGTCCAACTCCCCGCAATGCAGGAATCTCAACTAGATCATACAAGACAAATGACCATTCAACCTCTGTTTAGAAAAGTCTGTCACTTCCAAGGTGGTCCGTTCCACTGTCGAACAACCCTTATTGCCGTAAAGTCCAACATGGATGCTGAGTCAATAAGCAGGCTTTTGCCATCTCAGTGTCTTCCAGATGTTTTGGACTTCATCTTCTGTCAGCTCCACTTGCCGGACTGTATTTACAGGGAGGTGTGTAATCCCCTACAGTCCAAAGACAACTGGAAAGCTTTCCCCATTTCCTTCCTCCTTGCAGAGAAAATTTTGAGGTCAATTTGGGAGAGCCAAAATGGCTCCAGGATTGTTCGTCTGTACTATTTCAGACACGTGGTTTATATACTTATGTATGTGTTTGCCTACATTTATGAACATTTATTATATATATTATATATTTAAGACCTTATAAATCCTATAACACAACCAAAACATCTGGAGGACACCAGGTTGATGAAGCCTGGCATATACAATTGTCGGAATATGGAAGACTCTGCAATGTTTTTATTGCCTCTCATTACCACTTTGCTTTAGTTGTTTTTTTGTGTGGACAGAGTTCTCAAATGTTTTCAATAAAAGCAGGGGAGTTATTACTCCATTTTCACCGGGGGGGGGGGGAGAATTCTCAAGCATTTCCCCAAAGCAGCATTTCCATTGCGAACAAATTGCATTTCCTGCCCCCACCCCCAGATTCAATATGTTATTTTTACCTGAGAAAAGTGCTATTCCGACCACTTTAAAAAGCCATAATAATAAAAAAGCGGTAAACACCGGTGAACTTTATGAAATCTCTAACGGCGATGCCTTCAACCTTTCCCTGCAATGTGGTCTTTTTTCCTTTTTAAAAAACAGTGTTTATTTTATGCTGTGTTGTGGGTGCTCTCTCCAGTGCTGCAGATACATTAATCCACACACAAACACACTTGTCCGTTTTCCTTTCCTGGCTTGACACCAGAGGTAACATCGACAAAGCTCAGCCATGGGGCATCATCCATTTTGGGGTTTTCTCAAACCCAAGCTGCGTCTGCAGAAATGAAAATGTGGGGGGCAAGTTTAGCAGTTCAGCATCTGCCAATATTCATGCAGCAAAATTGTGGGCGCACCTGTTGAGACACCGCCTTTACACAGCCGTGTAAAAGCCCAGTGTAAAATTAGGGCTTTCTCAAATGTTAGGGCTTTTTTGTTTGTTTTGAGTGTGCTTATCCCAAGCTGCTTCTGTTTTCATTTATTTTAAAAAAGCAGTTGTGAGCAGGGCCAAATTTAGTTTTGATGAGGCCCTCAGCTACTGAAGGTAATGGGGCCCTTTATATGCCCAGCTGTCCTTTGTCAACAACAAATGGTCGCTGTTTTCTGTGTTGAATATATGCTATATAGTAATTTATGGACCTAATAGATATCTAAAGCCATTTGCACATAACAAACAGGAGCCTACACAACACAAAACACTGTTGCTGTATGTAGGTTTTATTTTATTTGTTTTTTATCTTATGTTTTGGAAATGCACATCCAGGGTTTTTTTCATTTAATTTTTTTGGGGCCCCCCAAGAGAGTCGGGCCCTAAGCTATAGTTTATTTTATAGCTTATACGTAAAACTGGCACTGGTTGTGAGGGGTTCAGAACTGGATCAGGAGCGCATTGTGTAGAACTTAACCTTTCCCCTTCTGCACCTCTTTCCAGCCCAAATCCCGCCCCAAGACATGTCTTATACTAGGGGTCAGCAAACGTTTCCAGTAGGGGGCCGGCCCACTGTCCCTCAGACTTTGTGGCGGGCTGGACTATATCTTGAAAAAAATTTGAAGGAATTCCTATGCCCCACAGATAACCCAGAGATGTATTTTAAATAAAAGCACACATTCTACTCATGTAAAAACATGCTGATTCCCGGACTGTCCGTGGGCTGGATTGAGAAGGCAATTGGGCCGGATCCGGCCCCTGGGCCTTAGTTTGCCTACCCATGTCTTCTACTGACTCAGACCATTGGTTCATCTGCTCAGAATCGTCTACTAAGGGCTCCTCTAAATCAGTATCCCCAACCATTTCCTGACTGAGGTCCCCTCCCAACCTTGTTTCCTTCCTGTGGTCCCCCCCCCGAGCGTAGCCAAGGGGGGCAACTGCCCCCCCATAAGTAAAAATAAATACAAATGAATACAAATCTGAGGTTCTGCCCCCTAACAAAAATCCTGGCTACGCCCATGCCCGCCTCCACCCTAGCATTAGAAAGATGGCTGTTTAAATGTTTTGTTTGTAAATCGAACATGTTTTATTTATAATTTTTTATAATTTATACAAAATACAATTACATAAAGTGATAGGAGCATAATGAAATATTGTTGAAGCAGAAAAACATAGACTCATAGGAAACTCAGCTAAAACATCCAATACCAGGGGGGTAGACTATGTCTAGTCTTTAGTGAGCATTCATTCTCTCTTCTCTCCCCCCCCCCACTAATCTTATTAAATGTTTTCAACATATAATGGAGTAAAATCCAAAGTGGTCTAAAGAGAAATAACAAAAAAAATACAGAAAAAGAAAGAAAAAGAGATAAGATGAGAAGAAAAGAGAGAGAAAAAGAATAGAAATAAAATAATAATAACATATACCGTATTTTCCTGTGTATAAGACTCCCCCATGTATAAGGCACCCCCTATTTTGGGGGGACTCCAATTTAAGAAAATGGGGGAAAAGATATTCGTGTATAAGACAAGCCCCAATTTTGAACATTATTTTAGAGTAAAAAAACCCATAGGCTTATACACGGAAAAGTACGGTAATTTTGTGTTTTATTATTAATAATATATCCATAGCCTCCTATCGCCCCATATAGAGAAGGGAATCCCCCCCCCCCAGCTTTCACTGGGGAGCTTCCCCTTTCCTCAGTCTCACCCTCTGAGGAAGAACACTCTGGTCAGTCTCTCACACGGGTCCCTTCCTTTTCTATCCAACACCAGTGAGCATTCGTTCTGATTTGTTTGCAGGAACAATGGCAATGAGCATGCATCCTAATTTGCTTTCATTGTGCTTATACATATTCCAGTTAAGGATTCCTTCACCCCACAATTTGCAGTGTGGTTCCCCATCACGTCCCTAATTATAATAAATAATAATATTTTTTTATTTATACCCTGCCCTTCCCGGTTCAGAAAAGCAGGCTCAGGGCGGCTAACAACAAATTTAAAACACTTAATTGATGCAACAATAAAACAGCATAAAATGTGAATAACAATAAATTCAGAATTCAAAAATTAATTTAGGGGGGAAATCCATCCAAAAAACATTGGATGATCACCAGGGCTAGCTGGCTAAATTAGTCCTATTTGGGCCAGTGAGGAGACCAGGAGAGAATTAGCTGTGGGATCCCAGAGTGGGTAATCTTCATAAAAAGGGGAGAGGGAGGGAAGGAAGGGGAATAAAAGATCAGGGATGAAGGGATTTGTTGTCTAGCAACATCTGGCAGGCCACAGGTTTTCCATCTCTGATGCAGCATGACCAGGTACAAAGGAGGTAGGAATTTCAAATGCAGTGCAAAACATTCAAGTTCTACACCTGCAACTTTTCTCACCTTACACTTGACAACCTACAGCTGCTTATTTGCCAGTCCCCTCTTTTGTTGTTTAGTCGTGTATGTCTCTTTGTGACCCCCTGGACCAGAGCACGCCAGGCACTCCTGTCTTCCACTGCCTCCCGCAGTTTGGTCAAACTCATGCTGGTAGCTTTGAGAACACTGTCCAACCATCTCGTCCTCTGCCGTCCCCTTCTCCTTGTGCCCTCCATCCCTCCCAACATCAGGGTCTTTTCCAGGGAGTCTTCTCTTCTCATGAGGTGGCCAAAGTATTGGAGCCTCAGCTTCAGGATCTGTCCTTCTAGTGAGCACTCAGGGCTGATTTCCTTCAGAATGGAGAGGTTTGATCTTCTTGCAGTCCATGGGACTCTCAAGAGTCTCCTCCAGCACCATAATTCAAAAGCATCCATTCTTCGGCGATCAGCCTTCTTTATGGTCCAGCTCTCACTTCCATACATCACTACTGGGAAAACCATAGCTTTAACTATATGGAGCGATTTGATCTTCATCTGGTTAGCTATCTGAATGTAAAATGGAAAGGAGAGATTGCGATCCAGAAGTGCCAACATTTTGTGGAAGGGATTCGGGTGCATAACAGAACTTCGGATGGTGAATGAAAAAGCTCTGTCTCCCTAGCGTAAAATCCACTTAAACAAACATCTTGTTTTATTTGTGGCTTGGAAAGTGACAAGGAAATGCAAGGAGTGTGGAATGAATGAGCCATTTATGGGAAGACGTATAAACCGCCCCACCATCAAAGCAGGATGAATGCTCATTCCTATATAATCATTCCTGAAACAAATAGGAACAGATGCTCAGTAAACGTTGTACATCATATAAACGCTGTGTAAGCTTTGTAAAAGCAAATCTGGGTGAATAAACTGCGACCCCAAAGAGTCTCATTCCTGGGCATTCACAGCCATTTCACACCCCATAAGCATATATGTGAAATTAAAATTTCGTTTTGCCCTGGTGTTCATCACTTCACATTTGTTTACCTTGAGTTGCATTTGCCATTTTATTGCCCATTCACTCAATTGAAAGGTCCTTTTGGAGTGCTTGCAAACACTTCCAGGTTTAAGGACCTGGAACTATTAAGCATCATAAGCAAACTTGGCGACCCCTCTGCTCTCCCTTAATGCAATATTATTTATAAACAAGTTAAAAAGCACAGTCCAAATATTGATCCTTGTGGATGGGGAGAGGCTACATCCCTCCATCAGAAGAATTGTCCATTTATTCCTACAGTAGTGAATTCCTGGACTGTGAATGCCCAGGAATGAGACCGTATAAGCTAAACAAGTTGTAGCTTAGGGCCCCAAGCTCTTGCCCCCCCCCCAATATTTCACTATTAATATACTTCTTCTTCATTGTATTTCAGTTCAACAATTATTTTGATAAAATACATATTTTGTTACGTGCAAATGGCTTTAGATACCTACTAGGTCCATAAATTACCACATATAGCATATAGGTAAAGGTAAAGGGACCCCTGACCATTAGGTCCAGTCGTGGCCGACTCTGGGGTTGCGGCGCTCATCTCGCTTTATTGGCCGAGGGAGCCGGCATACAGCTTCCGGGTCATGTGGCCAGCATGACTAAGCCGCTTCTGGCGAACCAGAGCAGCGCACGGAAACGCTGTTTAGCTTCACGCTGGAGCGGTACCTATTTATCTATTTGGAGTTTGACGTGCTTTCGAACTGCTAGGTTGGCAGGAGCAGGGACTGAGCAACGGGAGCTCACCCCGTTGTGGGGATTTGAACCGCCGACCTTCTGATCGGCAAGCCCTAGGCTCTGTGGTTTAACCCACAGCACCACCCTGTCCCTCCATATAGCATATATTCAACGCAAAAAACAGTGACAATTTGTTGTTGACAAAGGACAGCTGGACATGTAAAGGGCCCCATTACCTTCAGTAGCTTAAAGGTAAAGGTAAAGGTACCCCTGCCCGTACGGGCCAGTCTTGACAGACTCTGGGGTTGTGCGCCCATCTCACTCAAGAGGCCAGGGGCCAGCGCTGTCCGGAGACACTTCCGGGTCACGTGGCCAGCGTGACAAAGCTGCATCTGGTGAGCCAGAGCCGCACACGGAAACGCCGTTTACCTTCCCGCTGGTAAGCGGTCCCTAATTATCTACTTGCACCCGGAGGTGCTTTCGAACTGCTAGGTTGGCAGGCGCTGGGACCGAGCAGCGGGAGCGCACCCCGCCGCAGGGATTCGAACCGCCGACCTTTCGATCGGCAAGTCCTAGGCGCTGAGGCTTTAACCCACAGCGCCACCTGCGTCACCTTCAGTAGCTTAGGCCTCATCAAACCTAAATCCAGCCCTGCTCCTACTTCATGCTTCCTGATATGCAACCAATTCCTGATCCATAGGAACACCTGTTGTTGATGTTGTTGGCATCCATCTGTCTTGAGAGACAACAGAGTGCGCCTCCAGGGGTGAAGTCGAACTGCTGTGTTAGCAGCACCGAAATGAACTCCCTGGGGCACAAGCCTGGGCAGTGTGGATGGAGGTCCTGAGCTGTCCAGACAACAAGACCCCCCTTTCGGCCCGACTAGTGTGGTCCAAAGGAAAGAGGAGCAATGCGTTTGGCACCAATTTGGCTGCAGGAGTTGCCAGAAAGAGGCATTCAAGGAGCCAACCAACCCGTCTTAGGGACTCCACTCCAGATTTCTGTAGGATTTGTCTGTTCTGCTCCTGAAAACGTTCAGCAAGGGAGTAGGTATGGATTTTAATTTGGGGTTTACACCCTAAGCCTTTCTCATGAATGGGTATAGCCGCAAGGCAGTGGAGGTCTAGGACCAGAGTTTTCCTTCTCCTAGACGGGCTCCCTTTCCAGGTTGATGAGCCCATCTGCCTCTCACTTCCCTCTGCAGCCTTCTTGACCGCTGGACCCACGATTGCTCTCATCCACTCAATCTGCCGGAGCCTGTCTTCACATGTAGGGGAAACCCCTAACTCACCAAGGGTCTGAGACTTGTCGACTATCCTCACCTGGTTTAGCCAGCCAGTCACATATTGACATCTTTTGGGAGCCACAGGTGGAAGCCAAGGCAGGATGGGGACCAAACGTTACAGGGAACCAGGCAGAGGGCCTTCTTGGTAGTGGCGCCCGCCCTGTGGAACACCCTCCCACTAGAATTCAAAGAGAACAACAACTACCAGACTTTTAGAAGACATCTGAAGGCAGCCCTGTTTAGGGAAGCTTTTAATGTTTAATAGGTTACTGTATTTTAGTGTTTTGTTGGAAGCCGCCCATAGTGGCTGGGGAAGCCCAGTCAGATGGGCGGGGTATAAATAATTTATTATTATTATTATTATTATTATTATTATTATTATTATTATTATTATCATCATCATCATCATCATCATCATCATCATCATTAACTACCCCTAACACCCCGTACACCTGTATAACACTATGCATGTTATAAAGGAAGTGGATAGAGAATTTTCTCTCTCCCTTGTTCATAACACTAGAACTCGTGGACGTCCTATGAAACTGAATGTTGGAGGATTTAGGACAGAAAACGGAAGTTCTTCTGTCCCCAGGGCATTGTTAAACTGTGGAACTCCCTCCCACTGGAGGCAGTGATGGCTACCAACTCAGATGGCTTTAAAAGAGGATTAGACAAAGGACAAAGGTATTAATGGCTACTAACTAGGATGGGTGCATGGTGTTCTGCATTCACGAGAGGCAGTTATGCTTCTGAATGGCTGCAAATGGCAGGAGAATGCTGTTGGTCTTGGGTCCTCCGTGGGGGCTTCTCGTAGGCATCTAGCAGGCTGTTGCAAAAACAGGATGCTGGAGTTACATGGGCAAACCAGTGAATTTTATTAGCTGACTGGGTTCTAGTATTATGGGAGAGAGAAACATAATAAGCCATGCATAGTTATATCTTCTAACCAACGTCTCAATGTACCTGGGAGTCAGACCAACATGATGGGATCTGGAAGGACAGATTGTGAAGCTGAGGCTCCAGTACTTTGGCCACCTCATGAGAAGAGAAGACTCCCTGGAGAAGACCCTGATGTTGGGAAAGATGGAGGGCACAAGGAGAAGGGGGCGACAGAGGACGAGATGGTTGGATAGTGTTTTCGAGGTTACCAGCATGAGTCTGACCAAGCTGCGGGGGGCAGTGGAGGACAGGAGTGCCTGGCGTTCTCTGGTCCAGGGGGTCACGAAGAGTCGGACACGACTAAACGACTAAACAACAACAACAAAAAGTGTGCTTAGAATTGCATTGTCAGTCTCCCCCCCCCCGCCCCTTTTGGAAAACAACTAAAAAGCCCCCAATGCTTTGAGTCGCATCAGGGAAAAAGGTGGGGTATAAACAACACACACCCACCCACACCCACCCACACCCACCCACCCACACACACATACACCCACACACAATAATACAGTCATACCTTGGTTTTCAAACGCCTTGGGAGTCAAATGTTTTGGCTCCCGAATGATCGAAAACTGGAAGTGATTGTTCCAGTTTTCGAATGTTCTTTGGAACCCGAACATCTGATGTGACTTCCAACAGCTTCTGATTGCAGCCAATCAGAAGCCACACCTTGGTTTCTGAATGTTTTGGAAGTTGAATGGACTTCTGGAACGGATTCCATTTGACTTCCGAGGTACCACTGTAATGCTTTAACCCATTTTGGCACCTTCCAGATTCTGTGGACTACACTTCCCATCAGGCTCAGAAAACATGCCTAATTGCCAACGATGATGGGATTTGTAGTCTATAATATCTGAAAAGCACCACGTTGGCTATATTTGCAATAATGATGAGGATGATGATGATGATGATGATGATGAAATAATTGTCAGGAGTTCAGCCTACACTCGAGTAGGACCCTGGCAGAGACACATCCCTCCCTCCTGATCTTTCATTTGGGAGCTTCAAAAGCTTTCTTCAGTCTGAACATCACAGCGACCGATGCCAACCGACACCGGTACACTTAGGGATCTGCAGAGTTTGCGCAACTTGCGTGCGACAGACCTCAGCAACTCAGCATTTTGGCTAATCTACTTTATTTACACATAAACACACACAGAGCACTGCATCATGGCTCTCTCTCTCTTCAGCATCAGACAGTAAAGAGAAAGAACAAAGGACAATAGTCCCCCTTAACAGAACACAGTAACACAAACATCCTATCTCCATCACTTCCCACTCTGTGGAATGAAAACATACACCGTCATGTGATTGACAACAATCCCATGACTGCAACCATGGAGCAGGAATTCTAACAATAATAATATGCTTCCCATCTGAGTAAGCTTTAGCCTTTTATAGAGTAGACCGTGCTTCCACCTTCCTCCTTATGCCCAGTCCAAGCGAGAGGTGGTAGAACAGCCTCCCTTTGAGGTTTGCAGACACCTGGACATATCTGAATGAGGTTTCCACTAAAGCATCTGTTAGGGGATGATGGGAGTTGTAGTCCAGCAACATCAGGAGGGGCACAGATTCCCCGTCCCTGCACTAAGACAATGCTGGGGTTATTAGGAGTGGAACAAATGTTATCATTCGCAACGAGGTGAGAAAAATCCCTGAATTCACAGCACACACAAACACACACCCGGATTTTGCTTGCATGCAAGTTTGCAGTTGCGTGCAAAAGTCCCTTTCGTTCTGTCTGTCGGCGTGTGATTTAAAATATATATATATATATATATATATATATATAAATAAAAAACAAGCCTGTCTTCTCTAAGTACATTTTATCTTTAATTGCACCATTGTCTCTATCGTTATTTGCGCATCCAAACTGGCCCTTGGCACACCGTTCAAGATCTGCCTCTGCGCTCCGCAACCCGGCAGCAGCAAAATGAGAAATTTAATTCTCTCGCCTCCTGCTTTAATAAGAGTGTTTAAATCATCCTGAGAGAAATCGATAGAAGCAAGCTGATTCAGAGGAATGGCCGGGATGATATAAGAACCTATCAAGCCACACATCCCTCACTGCTGGCTGTCTGTTTGTGGACTGGCAAGTGAGCGGAGCATTCTGCACCAAAAACGGTGGGAAATTTGTTTAGTTATGCAATGCATCTGCCCCCACCAAACCTTAGCCAAAAAGGCTGCCAGAGCAGCAGTTGATGAAACATCTGTGGTAAGCTAGTCTCTCCTTCTTCCTTGCCCGCACCCCAGCAGAGTCTGTTCCACTGTCAAACAGCTCTTATTGTCAGAGGAGCCTCGTACCTACGGGACCGCCTCTCCTGATATGCCCCACGGAGGACCTTAAGGTCCACAAATGACAACACCTTGGAGGTCCCAAGTCCCAAGGTAGTTAGATTGGTCTCAACTAGGGCCAGGGCCTTTTCAGTACTGGCCCCGACTTGGTGGAATGCTCTGTCACAAGAGACTAGGGCCCTGCGGGACTTGACATCTTTCCGCAGGGCCTGCAAGACAGAGCTGTTCCGCCTGGCCTTTGGTTTGGACTCAGTCTGACCCTTATGTTGCCCTCCCCCTATGTTTTTTAAATTACTTTTTAAAGGCTGCATTTTAAATTGCATTTTGACCTGTATTTTAAATTGGTCCCCCCCCCCCCAATTATGTTTTTACTGTAATTTTACTGGTGTTAGCCGCCCTGAGCCTGGCTCTGGCCAGGGAGGGCGGGGTATAAATAAAAATTATTATTATTATTATTATTATTATTATTATTATTATTATTATTATTATTCAGTTCTTCCTGATGCTTAGTCTGAATCTCCTTTATTGTAACTTGAATCTATTGATTCGGGTTCTAGCCTCTGGAGCAGGAGGAAACAAGCTTGTTCCATCTTCCTTGTGATAGCCTTTGAGATATCCGAAGAGGAACAGACTCCCTCAGAAAGTGGCAAACTCTTCTCCATTGCAAGTTTTTTCAGCAAAGGTTGGAAGATTCTTTAGCTGTGATTCCTGCAATGCAGAGGGTTGGACTAGATGACCCTCGGGGTCTCTTCCAACTCTACAGTTTTGCCCCTTGAGCAGTCTCTGGGCTTCATGAACCAATGCCCTCTCTTTTTTTTTTAACCTTAGATTTTAATTATTATTATTAATAATAATAATAATAATAATAAATTTTTATTTATACCCCGCCCTTTCTGGTTCAAAAACCAGGCTCAGGGCAGCTAACAACAAATTTAAAACACTTAATTATAAAAGCAGCATAAAATACAGTATAAAAACTTGAATAACAATAAAATTCAAAAAACCAATTTAGGGGAAATAAGCAGGGCTAGCTGGCTGAATTGGTTCTACTTGGGCCAGCGAGGAGCCAGGGGAGGATTAGCTGTGGGGTCGCAGAGCGGGTGATCTTCATAAAAGGGGAGGGGGAGGGAAGAGAAGGGAATTAAAAGATCAGGCTGAATTCAAATTAAAGGCCAGGCGGAATAGCTCTGTCTTACAGGCAGAAGGAGGTTAAATCCTGAATGGCCCTAGTCCCCTGGGACAGAGCATTCCACCAGGTTGGAGCCATCACTGAGAAGGTCCTGGCCCTGGTGGAGGATAGTCTGACTTCCTTAGGGCCCGGGACCTCTAAACTATGGTTGTTCATGGACCTTAAGGTCTTCTGCGGGGCATACCAGCATCATGCAATACAAGCGTCACTCAAATCCAGCCAAAGCTTTTAGTTGTTTACAGTGTTCTCTTAAATAAATTGTAAAAATTTTCCATTCCTTATTAAAGTTTCTGTTTTCCTGGTTTTGGATTTTCCAGGTCAATTTCGCCATTTCGGCATAGTCCATCATCTTCATCAGTCGTTCGTGTCTGGTCGGGACATTATCTTCTTTCCATCTCCGGGCCAGTAGTATCCGTGCTGCTGTTGTCGCGTACATAAATAATGGTTTCTGTTCCTTTGGTATCTCTGGGTCTAAGATTCCAAGTAAAAAAGGCTTCTGGTTTTTTAACAAATGTTATTTTAAACATTTTTTTTCAACTCATCATTTCCCAGAACACTTTGGTTATCTTGCACGTCCACCACATGTGGCCATACGTGCCTTCCTTCTATACATCTTTGCTAGCTTTGTTGTTGTTGTTGTTTAGTCGTTTAGTCGTGTCCGACTCTTTGTGACCTCATGGACCAGAGCACGCCAGGCACTCCTGTCTTCCACTGCCTCCCGCAGTTTGGTCAGGCTCATGTTTGTAGCTTTGAGAACAGTGTCCAACCCTCTCGTCCTCTGTCGTCCCCTTCTCCTTGTGCCCTCCATCTTTCCCAGCATCAGGGTCTTTTCCAGGGAGTCTTCTCTTCTCTTGAGGTGGTCAAAGTATTGGAGCCTCAGCTTCACGATCTGTCCTTCCAGTGAGCACTCAGGGCTGATTTCCTTCAGAATGGATAGGTTTGATCTTCTTGCAGTCCATGGAACTCTCAAGAGTCTCCTCCAGCACCATAATTCAAAAGCATCAATTCTTCGGCGATCAGCCTTCTTTATGGTCCAGCTCTCACTTCTATACATCAATTTCATATACTGTATTTTTCGCTCTATAAGACGCACCAGACCACAAGACGCACCTAGTTTTTGAAGGAAGAAAACAAGAAAAAAAAATATTCTGAATCTCAGAAGCCAGAATAGAAAGAGGGATTGCTGCGCATCGAAAGCAGCAATCCCTCTTGCTGTTCTGGCTTCTGGGATAGCTGCTGTCAGAGGCTCAGGAGCAGAAGCACAGGGAAGAGAGGAAATGGAGAGCGAAGGGGAAGAATCTGAGGGCAGCGTAGGAGAAGATGACAGTGGCCCGAGAGATTCCATGAGCCTCTCCAGCGAATCGGAAGATTCACAGAAGGGGGCGCCGGTGGCCAGGGCAAGGGGGGTCCCAAGGGGGACACTCCAGAAGCAAGGGGCCAGCGGGGACTCTCAGAGCAGCAGTTGGAGATCAGGACCAGCTTCCCCACCAGAGCATAGTGGGGGGGAAGAATCCCAGGTATCGGGGCCAGCAGGGAGAGAAGATGAGTCAGGGCTGACCACGCCTCCATCGGAGAGTCAGGCAACGGAGGGGAGGTCAGGTCCAGCTAGCATCCTGGAAGAGGGAAGCAGTGACAGAAGCAGTGCAACGGTCAGGAGGAAGGTCACTGGGTTGGCGCGAGAGCCAAGTTCAAATGTACAGGTGCGCGAGACAGCAGAGAACCAGGATTGGGAACCAGGTCCTAAAGCCCGCCGGAGGCAGGGGGAGGAGTCAGGGGACTCAGCGTCAGAAGAGTCCAGAAAGGGGAATGCCCCAGCGGACAGGAGGACCCAGAGGAGGAGAGAGCAGAGGAAGAGGTGGAGCAGGGCTAGAGTCTTCAACTGGTGTCAGGGGGGAGGAGATTCAGACGGAACTTCGGCGGTCTAAGGTTTAAGACGTAGAGCTACACGCCACGGCTTTGAAATGGAAACTGAACTTCAATAAAGACTTTTGTATATAACGACGACCTGGCGTTGGTCCTCTGTGAGCTGGGATCTTGGGCAGCTCTGACAGCTGCGCAGCCTGCATTCGCTCCATAAGACGCACACACATTTCCCCTTACTTTTTAGGAGGGAAAAAGTGAGTCTTATAGAGCAAAAAATACAGTAGTTCTCCTTCAACGCACAGCATGCTGTGAATTTAAGTCCACCAATATCCTCTCTTTTGTAGAGGTGAAATTTTATTTTATTTTTCTTTAGCCTTGGAAAGAATGATCTCCTTTAACTCCCTTTCCCCCCTCAAGCTGCACTTGGCTCCGCAGTCATTCTGGGAGGCTCTATTAATTAATGCTCTTAAGGCAATTTGCGATCAGCAGATGAAAGGTGCCAAAAGATCGCAAAGTATTGTAATCAGATAGTGAATCATGCCTCTGAGCCACGGCAGCTCGGTGGAATTTATGTTCTGCTAACGTCGATAATTCGACATATGATAATGCATATCATTCAAATTACAGCTTAATTTAGCACAAATGAATATGGGAGGATTAGCATATTTCTCCATCAGCCCCAATTAAAGGACATTAAGGAGAAAGTCAGCTGGAGCAGAGAGGAGAGAGCAAGCGTAAAAGATCCCCAGGGATTCAGAACAGGGACCCCTCTGGGGCTTAGCAGCTGGGGAGAGACAAAGGAAGAGTGTTTGCCTGAAAGTTTTTTGGTACTTTTGGTGTGTTTTTCATTTCCAGCCGAAGCAAAATCCCACTGCCAAAGCTCGCAGCCCGGTGACAATATGGAAGCGGGAATAGGGGAGATCATAGAATCATAGAATCATAGAGTTGGAAGAGACCACAAGGGCCATCGAGTTCAACCCCCTCCCTCCTCTATGTGACATCCTTTTATATATTTGAACATGGATATTCCAATCCCATTATTCACCTGCAAAGACCTGGGAAGAAAAGGCACATCTTGACCTGATCTTGAAAAGTATGCAAAGATGAGGCCAGATGCACCCTGGGACATTCCACCCCTTGACGGGGTGAGCTCCCGTTGCTCGGTCCCTGCTCCTGCCAACCTAGCAGTTCAAAAGCACGTCAAAGTGCAAGTAGATCATAGAATCATAGAATCATAGAGTTGGAAGAGACCACAAGGGCCATTGAGTCCAACCCCCTGCCAAGCAGGAAACACCATCAGAGCACTCCTGACATATGGTTGTCAAGCCTCTGCTTAAAGACCTCCAAAGAAGGAGACTCCACCACACTCCTTGGCAGCAAATTCCACTGTCGAACAGCTCTTACTGTCAGGAAGTTCTTCCTAATTTTAGGTGGAATCTTCTTTCTTGTAGTTTGGAACCATTGCTCCGTGTCCGCTTCTCTGGAGCAGCAGAAAACAACCTTTCTCCCTCCTCTATGTGACATCCTTTTATATATTTGAACATGGCTATCATATCACCCCTTAACCTCCTCTTCCGCTCTGGTGGGAAGGTAAACGGCGTTTCCATGTGCTGCTCTGGTTCGCCAGAAGCGGCTTAGTCATGCTGACCACATGACCCGGAAGCTGTACGCTGGCTCCCTTGGCCAGTAAAGTGAGATGACCGCCACAACCCCAGAGTCGTCCGCAACTGGACCTAATGGTCAGGGGTCCCTTTACCTTTACTTATAGGTTGGAATACACACATGCACACACAAAGTGTATTTTCAGTTGGAACTTGCTGGAATTCAGTCCCAGCTCCTCTCAGGTGGGTGCCATTGCTAAAACGAGGGAGATGTTCATGGTGAGTTCTGACACCTCTTTTTCTAGAAAAATAGCACATATATCCTGTTAAGGCTGACTGAGATAACTGCCTCTCCTGGTTTTTGTACAGCCTGGTTGTTGATGGCAAATAGCTGCCTTCTTAATGGGCCATTAGGTTGCTCTCGCCTGAGGCCATGTTCGAAGGTGCCTTAAATCAAGAGGCCATTGCACAGGGAATGCCAGAGCAGCCTCCTGACTTGGGGAGGAAGGAGTAATGGAAAGGGCAGTTGCGTGAGCCTGCTGATTTGTGCAAAGAAATGGTGGCTGAGGCTGCTTAAACCTCTCCCTTCTTGCCTTTAGTTATTTCCTTCCTTCCGTTCATGAGTCATTTCCCATTATGCATCTCAAAGTAATCTAACAATGGGAAACATCAGCAAGATATAATTCCATGCGTAAAAATAATTGAATGAAGGCCTTTTGCTTTTTCAATTGAGGACCTCGGTGGAGCTTATTCAGACTCCAAATTCTTGACCAAAGACCTTGTGTAGTTTCTCTGGGGGTGCCAGGGATTTTCCCTGGGGATCCTCACAGCTGTCCATGGAGGCGCAGGGCAATTCTGTGTCCAACTGTCTACCAGCTCCATCTGGTACGCAGGATGAGACCTTATCTGCCCGCTGTCTGTCTCGCCGGAGTGGTGCATGCTCTGGTTATCTCCTGCTTGGACTACTGCAATGTGCTCTACGTGGGGCTACCTTTGAAGGTGACCTGGAAACTGCAACTAATCCAGAATGCGGCAGCCAGACTGGTGACTGGGAGTGGCCGCCAAGACCATAAAACACCAGTCTTGAAAGACCTACACTGGCTCCCAGTACGTTTCCGAGCACAATTCAAAGTGTTGGTGCTGACCTTGAAAGCCCTAAACGGCCTCGGTCCAGTAGACCTGAAGGAGCGTCTCCACCTCCATCGTTCTGCCCAGGCACTGAGGTCCAGCTCTGAGGGCCTTCTGGCAGTTCCCTTGCTGCAAGAAGCCAAGTTACAGGGAACCAGGCAGAGGGCCTTATCGGTGGTGGCGCCCTCCCTGTGGAATGCCCTCCCACCAGATGTCAAAGAGAAAAACAACTACCAGACTTTTAGAAGACATCTGAAGGGAGCCCTCTTTAGGGAAGCTTTTAATGTTTAACACACCACTGTATTTTAATATTTTGTTGGAGGCCGCACAGAGTGGCTGGGGAAACCCAGCCAGATGGGTGGGGTATAAATAAATTCTATTCTATTCTACTGTATTCTGCATGCAAAGCTATGATTCCAACCTCCCGTCCCTCCCCCCCCCCCAAAGGCATGGAGCTCTCAACAGTGCTGGTATTTCAGAGAAGTCACTCCTCCCCTGGAAATCATTCTGTCACTCACTCACCTCTCTTCCCAATTCCTCCAGGTGCCTGCTTTCAAGAATGGAGTGGCAGCTCCTGGCATTTGCCATTTGCCTCAGTTTGGCTACCTCGAATTCGGCAGACTGTTCCGCTCAGTGCTCCGCATGCGCTCTTCACAGCCAGGATGTGGAGAAGCTGGTCAGCCCCTTGGTAAGTTGCAGGCCCGGTCAAGACTTGGCTACCCTCGCCCACCTGAATGCTAATCCAATCTGGGATGCTGTTTATGCAAGCAAAACATACATGCAAGCATAATTTTGTTGGTAACCTATCTTGGTCTCAGACCTGTGGGAATGTTCAGGGTGGCAGGAGAGGATATATTGTTTATTAATGTCCTTCCTAACTTGCACTAGCAAGTTCCTTTACGTAGCAGAGCGCATTCCCCTTTACACAGAAGAAAACTAGTTGCAAACTTGTGTGAGTTTCTTAAGACAATACGCAATTCCATCTGGCTTGTCCAGATGGAAATGTGTTCTAATATTTTCCTGGTAAGACCCCTTGAATATCTCCTAAAAGAATAAAGACGCCACAGTTTTATTGATAAGCAATAAAAAGAAAGTTTACTCACGATCAGGCAGAGTGCAGTGTGATCCCTGAAGGCAGGCTTAAGGCTTAAAGTTCCAAACATATTCTTCAAGTGTTAAAATCGAGATGTGGAAATATGGAAATAACGACGAGAGGCAGGATTGAGATTTGGAGTTATGCTTCAAATTCCAGACTATGGGAAGTCCCAAAAATTAATAATTACAATTTGGAAGATAATTCGATCTTTTTTATTTTAGTTTTTTATTGGATTATGATTTGATATGTTAATTGGATATTTTATTGGAAAATTAATAAAAACAATTTAACAGAAAATAAAGTTTCAAACATATACATACAGGTTTACCCCATAAGAGAGATTTACCTAGTGACTGCAGGCTAGCAGTCCAGCAGTTCACAGGACGAAAGGAAGATGGAAAAGAAGGGAGTGGCAGCATGCCTTGTCCTTTTACCAGGTCTGGAAAGGTCACGCCCACCCACTAGTCACATGAAAGAGGAAGGATGCTCTAGGCCAGGAGGAACAGGAAGTTTCGACTGGCTGGACCAAACATTCCCTTGCATGTCCACTCTAGGAAAACAAGGAATGTTGTACTTGACTGCTCCCTGTGGATTACATTGCACGAGACCCACCTCTCCCGTGTCTATGGAGAGGATACCTACATTTAACATCAGCTGATCCATCCCCCGGCCAATCACCTTCCAACACCCCACTGTTCCACCATCTCTCATCCAACCACAGTCCTTCAAACACAACTTTACTGCACCCATTGTTACTGGATGTGCAGAGCTCTCCTCATACCTTATCTGGAGTTGTTTTTCGCTCTAACATTCAGCTGTTAGATTCCTCCTAAACTGGTTCTTACCAGTTTTACGGCCGAACCTCCCTTTTGCATACCCAATGCTGGCACTCACTGATAATGGGTTTTACAGAGTTTCTGTCTCTGGGCCACGGAGGGAATGTTGACCAGATTGCCCCTTTTGTTGGCGTCTTACAGATATGCTCCCTGGAGTGCCAAGGCTCCTTGCTGTCCACCGCTGAGTGGCAGAAGTGCAAGAAAGCGCTGTCCTTCCTCGCCCCTTTCCTGATGGAGGGGGAGCCCGACAGACCATCCCAGGCGGATGAAGATGAGGAGACCGAACAGGACGGTGACCCCAGACCCAGGGAGGTGTACACTGGGCCGGCCAAACGTTACGGAGGCTTCATGAAGAAGCTGGACAAGAACAAGATATTTTCTCTCCTCCGCGAGAACGCCCTTGCCAAGGGGAGCGTGGCAAAGAAGTACGGTGGATTCTTCCAGAAGGTGGGGGAGAGGGCAGCTCCTGAGGTGGGTGCCGAGGAGGAATACCCGGCGGCTCTGGAGACTGGAGACCTGGCCTACAATGGGGAAGAGTCGGATGCAGGGTTGCTCAAGGATGAGGTGAAACGCTACGGGGGTTTCCTCCGCAAGTACCCCAAGCGAGGTTCCGACATGGCGGCCGGCGAGGAGGGCAGGCAAGAGCTGGGGGACCTGCGCAAGCGCTATGGGGGCTTCATGCGCAGGATCCGACCCAAGCTGAAGTGGGACAATCAGAAGCGCTACGGAGGGTTCTTGAGGCGCCAGTTCAAGGTGACCACCAGGTCGGAGGAAGAGCCCAACGCCTACTCAGAGGAGGCCTATGACCTATAGAAGCCGCTTTGGGCAGAAACCCAAGGCGTCCTCCGGCCACGACGCCCCCAAATATGGACTGTGTGGGTCACTCCAACCGCTCACCCCAGTGCTCAGCCAAGTAGTGCAAGGGCCACCGGCAGGCCTGATAGAGAAGGAATGAATGGACATCATGGGGTACCTTAGCATGGATTTTGAGGTGGAGGGAAGCCAGGGTTTGGGGGTTCAGGGCCTGAGATGCTGCTTTCTGGTGCTGTCCTCAATCTCTAGAAAGAGGGGTGCATGTAGGGAGATGCTGTCTGCTTGCAGCCTCTAAAGAGATTTGTTCTCATCTGTCATTAATATTTTGTTTCCCTGTCTGCCAAAAAACGAATCTAGCCTGGCTAACAAATCTAATTAGCGGTACAATAACAAAACCACATCAATGGAACGCACCAAAAGTGCACACCTAAGCCTGTTTGCTTGGAAGTAAAATCCCTCTGAATTCCTAGCCAGCGTGCTTAGAAGTGCAGCCTGTAAACAAATTTAAACGGTGAAAACAGCAGCAATCAAACCTCATTGAAGAGTAATAGCTTGGAAACACCTGCTGGTACAAAGCAATCACAGTCCAAACCTCAGCTGGATAAAGCAGGCTTCCCCAACCTCGTGCCCTCCTGATGTTTCGGACGACAGCTCCCATCAGCCGCAACCTGTATGGCTGTGCAGTCTGAAACTGATGGGATTTGTAGTCCAAAAACAGTTGCAAAGCAACTGGTTGGTGAAAGGTCAAATGGAAACAGCAAGACTTTTTAAAAACTTTAAATAGTGTCACATCCATCCCATAAAAAGCAGCATTCAGAATTGAGGTTTGCACAGCCCGCTAAGGAAGATAATAACATAATAACGTTCACAATAGGAATCCTAGTATCACAGAGTTGGAAGGGAAGCTGAAGAACAACTACTCCAGCCCCCTGCAATGCAGGGGAATATGCAACTGTCCTATATGGGGGTCGAAGCTGCAACCCTCACATTATCAGACCATGTTCTAACCAACTGAGCTATCAATTGCACATTTATTCAAAATCAAAACTGTTTAATTAATTCAACAAGACGAATGAACTTGATCCAGTGAAGACAGCTTTTCAAAGCCAACAGAGTGATATATAACTCAGTTGGTAGAGCATGAGACTCTTAATCTCAGGGTGGTGGATTCGAGTCCTACTTTGTGCAAAAATATTCCTGTGTTGTCGGTGGTTGGACAACGTGAGTCCCCTGGTCCCTTCCAACTCTAGGATTTTACGATAATCATTTGCACCTCCAGTGCCCAGCTGCCACCCCTTGCCTCTCAGCGCCCCCCACCAGATAATCCTAGTGCCCCTCAGGGGGTAATCTTGCCCACTTTGTGAACCTCTGGAGCAGGCGAATGGGTTTGCTCTAAGTATGATAAAGTCTGGCTGCTGCCCTCTCTTGTTACACTGTGCATATATGATTTACTTTAAGTGTTCCCTTTAAAATGTCAAGTGTGAAATGTGACAAGGAGGTGTTTCAAAACACGCGCATCGTACAGGCACACATGTTCCCAGGGTCGCAACTGGCAAGCCACAGCCAGTTTGCTTTGTAATGTTTGAAATCACCCTCTGTGGACAGGCTTTGCAAGGAATCTGTCATGCAGGACCTTTAGGACTCGAGAGGACAGTGGAGCAAAAAACCCCAAACAAACCCAAACAAAAAAAAAACCAAAACAGAGAAAAGAGTGCGTGCCCCATGGGAACTGATGTTTGTATCATGCCAGCTTCAAATTAAGTAAAAACCTTTGTGCCGCCTAGCTGAGCCAGATGTGGTGTGATAGATGCATTTGCACCCTGGAAGCCTGCATTTTTCTTTCTTCGGCTCGTGCAGTTTCCTAAGCGCTACCCCAAACACCCATTTCCCAGAGCGAATTAAAGCGTGTGGCTCACAGATCGCACAATAATTCCTCCGTCTTTCACATGATGCAGGGCAGGGGTCAGTAAACTTTTTCAGCAGGGGGCCGGCCCACTGTCCCTCAGACCTTGTGGGGGGCCGGACTATATTTTGAACCCCCCCCCTAAATGAATGAATTCCTGTGCCCCACAAATAACCCAGAGATGCATTTTAAATAAAAGGACACATTCTACTCATGTAAAATCCGTCTGCGGGCCGGATTTAGAAGGCAATTGGGCCAGATCCGGCTACTGGGCCTGCCTACCTATGATGTGTGTGTGTGGGGAGGGGGTGAGGAATGAATTCTGTGTCCGACTTGACTCAGACCCATTTCCCCCCCAACCCCCAACCCCATCGTGCTTGTCTTTTGGAACATTGGCACCAGGGCCACTTTTAGCATATTCGGTGAAGGGGTGCAAAGATCAGCGCCCCCAAATTTAGTTTAGCCCCGCCCCAGCGCCGAGAGAGAGAGAGAGAGAGAGAGAGAGAGAGAGAGAGAGCGCACGATTGGCTGCTCCGCTTTGGGGCTCTGTAGAATCAGAGGCATAGGGCATCCACCACCCCCCTTCCCTGTTCTGCTGGCTGCTTCCGCCGCTCCCAGACCCGTCCAGGAGCCACTGGGGCATAGCTGTCAACTTTTCCCTTTTCTTGCGAGGAATCCTATTTGGAATAAGGGAATTTCCCCTTAAAAAAAGGGAAATGTTGACAGCTATGCACTGGGGGTGGCCGGGGTCTCCCTCTCAGCATTTCTGGGGGCGATCGGCTTCTCTTGTGGGCGCGCAGCCACCACCAGGCGAGCAGGGCTGAGCACCGATCCGCGGCGCTTGTTTCCAGCACCTGGGACAGGCGCGATCTCAATCCCTCTGCTTTGCTTCCTCTTCCTCCTCCTCCTCCTCCTTCCCCCACCAGTGGCGTAGCGTGGGTTGTCAGCACCCGGGGCAAGGCAAGTAATTTGCGCCCCCTAACCCGTGGATTTGCGCTCCCTAACCCTAACCCCCAGATGTTGCACCCGGTGCGGCCGGCCCTCCCTGCACCTCCCACGCTACGCCACTGTCCCCCACTTCCCTTCTCTCCATGGGAACGCAGTGTCCAGCGGTCAACTTTGACAGCGGCCAGGGAAGGGAAGGTTGGGCTCGGGTGAGTGGTGTCACCACGAGCCTACTGCCCCGGGGAGCTTCAGTGGCGGGTGTCTGGCGCCCTCTAGAATTCGGCGCCCGGGTGCCCTGCACCCCTTGCACCCCCCGGTAAAGACGGCCCTGATTGGCACTGTGTCCCACGGACAGTGGCATCTGCCAATGGCGTTCTGCGACTGGGTTTTGAAGGCCGGGCGATCTTACCCTCAGAAGCAGATCGCCACTTGTCCAAGCCACGAGCGACCAAATTAGAAAGTTGTGTTTTGCTAGAGAGTGAAGCATCTGCTGGGGCTTCACCCAGAAGCAGCAGCCGAAGTGTGCAAGGCACTTTGAGGGACA
This sequence comes from Podarcis cretensis, assembly GCF_951804945.1. Classification (NCBI taxonomy): domain Eukaryota; kingdom Metazoa; phylum Chordata; class Lepidosauria; order Squamata; family Lacertidae; genus Podarcis; species Podarcis cretensis. The sequence goes on along the minus strand of NC_137175.1, from coordinate 5,487,477 downwards.
AAATTCCTGATTTTGATTCCTGCCCGTGTGTGATAAATGCTTAGAAAGGAAAGGGTAGTCTAAGGGTGTTGAATGGGGTTTGTTGGTATCCGTCTGCCTTGGGAGACAACGGAAGACTGCGTCTTTGGGGGTGAAGTCAAGCTGTTGGAGAGTTACAGCACCTGCTGTGGCTGTAGAGACTGATATGGGAGAGACATGTTTTGTTGCAGCTGGGGCAGATGAAGGCATCCTTACTCCTAGGTAAATCTGCATAGAATGACACCTTAAGGTATCCACAGATAGTGGCTCAGTAGCCCAGCTTTTGTTGATTGCAGTCCACAATGGCAAGCGGGTCAACCTGCTAATTTCCTGAAGCACGGGGAAACTTATTTCCTCCCTTCCCTTGAGGGCCACATTCCCCCTGTTAATAAATAAATAAATTTTATTCATTCATTCATTCATTCATTCATTCATACATACATACATACCCTGCCCATCTGGCTGGGTTTCCCCACCCACTCAGGGTGGCTCCCAACAGAATTAAAAGCACAATAAAACATCAGACATTAAAAACTTCCCTAAACAGGGCTGCCTTCAGATGTCTTCTAAAAGTCAGATAGTTGTTTATCTCCTTGACATTTGATGGGAAGGCGTTCCATAGGGCAGGTGCCACCACTGAGAAGGCCCTCTGCCTGGTTCCCTGTAACCTCACCTCTCGCCGGGATGCTGCAGTCTAGCAGTGGGTGGGGCTGGAAAACGTATTTGGGGCTGGACCCACCCAATCACCCTCTCTCTCTCATGCACCCCATTCTCCCACTCCCTTCTCTAATGTAGACTTGGCCAATCTACTAGAAAACAGTCCTTGGAAAACTGTTCTTGGGCTCTATCATCACTGCAGATGGTGACAGCAGCCACAAAATTAAAAGACGCCTGCTTCTTGGGAGAAAAGCAATGACAAACCTAGACAGCATCTTAAAAAGCAGAGACATCACCTTGCCAACAAAGGGCCATATAGTTAAAGCTATGGTTTTCCCAGTAGGAAGAAGGAAATCAGCCCTGAGTGCTCACTGGAAGGACAGATCCTGAAGCTGAGGCTCCAAGACTTTGGCCACCTCATGAGAAGAGAAGACTCCCTGGAAAAGACCCTGATGTTGGGAAAGATGGAGGGCACAAGGAGAAGGGGACGACAGAGGACGAGATGGTGGGACAGTGTTCTTGAAGCTACCAGCACGAGTTTGACCAAACTGCGGGAGGCAGTGGAAGACAGGAGTGCTGGCGTGCTCTGGTCCATGGGGTCACGAAGAGTCGGACACGACTAAACGACTAAACAACAACAAACAGGGTGCAAACCAGGAGGAGCAGCAGTAGTTGGAGGAGAAAGCTGTGTGGAGGAGAGTGAATCAAAGGAGAATTGAGGGGTCACACATTCCACATCAAGCCAAGGTACAGATGCCCACCCCCCCTGAGACCCCACAACTGAAGCATCAGACTAGAAACCTGGAGTAAACCTCCCTTCGCTTAGTTAGGATAAGCAGGGCCAGTTCCAGTTCTACTTGTGTGCCAGTTCCTGAGTGCCACTTATAGCTCGATGGCCAGATGTCCCTCTCCATCCCCCATCGACTGAGATATTATCCAGCCCCTACAAAGGGTCTTGGGTGGCAGATCTGCCTATGCAAACTTCACTAGAGTAGCTCTCTCTTCCTGGATCAGGGCAAGACGTGACCCAGGACTGTCAGGGGCTCACACCTCTAATAATACTTCACTCTCTCTGACTTCCCTATTTGCAAGAGAAATGTTCTGTTTTAGTGGAGCAGCCAGAATCTCTTATTTGTGTGGCGGTCACCCTCATCAGCGCCAAAGTGGTCTTTTTGCAAGATACTAACCTCCTAACAAAGGGAAGCGCCATTGATCTCCTCTTTCCCATTCGGCCTCGCCTTTCCCCATTGTTATTCCACAGCCACCTATTGGCTGCCCCCTGAATTAGGACGCCTATTCACCTGGCATAATGGGGTGTGTTGCCAGCAGAGCCTCAGATCCGGCTCGCTTCTATTTAAGCTAAATTGCGGCTCTGACCCTTTGCAATGAAGAATATAAGGCGCAGCAAAATAACAATTTTGCCCCATTGTTGAAGTGATCCCGAGGTAACCTGCAATTTGTTGGCTCAGCAGCCGCTTGGGCTTTAATATTCCACCATCGTATTTGCAGGTGCTGTTCAGTCTGCTTTCTTTGGCTGTGAGGGATAGGCACGATTCGAGAGCCCAGGCTGCCTGCATTAGGTTGTCTGCCCTCAAGAACAGAGAAAGGTACTCTAGAAAATGCTTCTTTGCCTGATAAACTGCCACTAACAAGCAGTGTTTGCATGCTGTTTGATTAATAGTAATAATATATATATATTTTTAAAAAAATTCTTATACCCTGCCCATTTAACTGGGTCACCCCAGCCACTCTGGGTGGCTTCCAACAAAATATTACTACTATTACTACTACTACAGGGATGCGGGTGGCGCTGTGGGTAAAACCTCAGCGCCTAGGGCTTGCCGATCGCATGGTCGGTGGTTCGAATCCCCGCGGTGGGGTGCGCTCCCGCCGTTCGGTCCCAACGCCTGCCAACCTAGCAGTTCGAAAGCACCTCCGGGTGCAAGTAGATAAATAGGGACCGCTTGCCGATCGAAAGGTCGGCGGTGCGAATCCCTGCGGCGGGGTGCGCTCCCGCTGCTCGGTCCCAGCGCCTGCCAACCTAGCAGTTCGAAAGCACCTCCGGGTGCAAGTAGATAAATAGGGACCGCTTACCAGCGGGAAGGTAAACGGCGTTTCCGTGTGCGGCTCTGGCTCGCCAGAGCAGCGATGTCACGCTGGCCACGTGACCCGGAAGTGTCTCCGGACAGCGCTGGCCCCTGGCCTCTTAAGTGAGATGGGCGCACAACCCCAGAGTCTGTCAAGACTGGCCCGTATGGGCAGGGGTACCTTTACCTTCACCTTACCAGCGGGAAGGTAAACGGCGTTCCGTGTGCTGTGCTGGCTCGCCAGATGCAGCTTGTCACGCTGGCCACGTGACCCGGAAGTGTCTGCGGACAGCGCTGGCTCCCGGCCTCTTAAACAAGATGAGCACGCAACCCTAGAGTCTGTCAAGACTGGCCCGTACGGGCAGGGGTACCTTTACCTTTACCTTTCCTACTACTACTACTACTACTAATAATAATAATATACCACCCTATACCAGGAGGTCTCAGGGCCATTAACAGAAAGGATCTACATAAAAACCACAATATATATAATCAAAATAAAAACAACAACCCACAAAAACACTCCCCCCAAAAAAATTAAAGAACAAAACAAAACATCAAGGATTAAAAGCTAATAATAATTGATTGTGTTGCTCCATAGCATGTATATTTGCAATACTAACAAGCTGTCCCCTCCCCAATTAAAAATTATGTCCTTACCCTTTTCATTTATGCACAAGCAATTAACAGTACAAAAATGACTTCTTTCCCCTCAACTACTTGGAACCTTAACACTCTTTAGATTAGTGATGGCCAAACTCCCATCATCCCTAGCTAACAGGACCAGTGGTCAGGGATGGTGGGAATTGTAGTCCCAGAAAAGCTGGAGGGCCAAGTTTGGTCCTCTTGCAGGGGTGCACCATAGGTTTTTAATGGTGTGCATGAAAATGCACAGTGTTAGCACATGGGCTTAAACTTGTGCAAGCAAAGAAGTGTGTTGTGCACACAGGTTCCTCAGGGCACAGCTAGATGGGGCAATGTTTTTTTTTCCTTAGCCAAGCACACTTGTACCTCTCCCAACCCAAATGCCCCCCAAATTCAAAATTCACCAGGGTTCAAATCTGAAAATTGCCCGAGTTGAACATTTGGCTTTCGAGTGTAATTTTATGGTCGTGAAGAACAACAAGCCTTAAACAATTAAATAGCGTTGATAATTTTGAAGTGACTTGGTGAGCAAACCATTCCCCTAAATTCAGCGTCATCCATATTAGGGGTGAATAGTAAAATCCGGGTGAATAGAAATTCTAACCTGCTGCACACAAGTTCAGGTTCGAGGCAAAGGGTAGAACTGTAGAGATAGAAGGGGACTAATAGGCCAACCCCAAGCCAAAGCTCCAAATGGCCTCCAGCTCTAGTATCAGCTTAGAAGATTCACTAACCATACCTACAGAGTGGAATGTTTGGTGCAGGAATTCCAGTTGGAATAAGGAGCCCAGGTGACTGCTGTCTGTCAAGACCAGGTACTCAACAGCCACTGATCCTACAACGTTCCAGCTGTTTTACATTCCCTGCAGTGTTCCCACCTTCCAGTTCATTGCTCCATGACACCCGTGACCTTCACCCAAGCAGGTAAAGTCCATGACCCCTCAAATAACCCCCACCTACCTAACAATCACAGCTTCAGTCAACCTACCTTCCAGGTTCCCTCTCCTTAGCCAACCGGGTAATGTTTGGCCTTCTGCAAATCAGGCACATCCTTCCTTTCCTCTCAGCTGTTTGCACAGCCTCTTGGCTCCAGGCAACGGCCAGCTCTTCTCCTTTAAATCGTCCATCCTCTTTGAACCGGGAGGACTGATAACCCCTAAGGCTGGTCCTACCCCTAGCAAGAGTGAGCCGGTCGCCTCAGGCCACAGACGTGGAAGGATGGGGAGCAGCGAATGTGTCATTTTGGAGAGCAGAACTGTGTGTGGTCCTGTGCATCCCTTAAGCTAGGCTGTTGTCCTCAGGTGTGGTGCAGGATGTTGCCCCATTGTCAGTGTTGAGATTCTGAATGTGCATCTTGCCCTTTGCATCTGGCAGCTAAACCTGACTGCTTCTTAGAGGGGGAGAAACTCTGTATATTTGGGCGCTGCCTCCCCTCATTGCTCACCCCAAGGACCTGGTATTCAGAGGCATATCACCTGTAACATGGATACTTCTTTTCTCACTGTTAACAAACCTCCCCCTCTTCAGAGTTACTGCATTTTTCGCTCCATAAGACGCACCAGACCATAAGACGCACCAAGTTTTTGGAAAAAAATTATTCTGAATCCCAGAAGCCAGAACAGCAAGAGGGATCTGGCTTCTGGGATAGCCTCTTGCTGTTCTGGCTTCTGGGATAGCCATGCGAAGCCTCTTCAGGGCAGCAGGAGGAAGGTTCCCCCAAGAGCCGCGCTCCCTTTAAAGAGCGTGTGGAGCATGTGTGTGGTTCTTGGAGGCTTTTTCCCAAGGAGGGAGAAGGGCAGCCCTCCTCCCTCCTTGGGGAAAAGCCCCCAAGAGCTGCACACACGCTCCACGGGGCTCTTTAAAGGGAGCGCTGAGCAGAGCCTCCCACCTGCATTTGTTTTTTTGTTTTTTTAAATGATATTTATTAAAGTTTTGAATAAACACATATAAACACAAAAGACAATAAAGACATAAACGAATAAACAAACAAATCAAAAACAATTATAAGTTCAAACCATATTTTCTAAACCTAATTTCGCCAACCTCCTCACACCTCCCCCACCTGCATTTGCTCCATAAGACGCACACAACATTTCCCCTTACTTTTTAGGAGGGGCAAAGTACATCCTATAGAGCGAAAAATACAGTAAATTTGCCTAATCCTTTTAAAAAGCCATCTCTCAGCCATCTCTCAGCATAAGCCCATCATTACACCTGAGGGCAGGTTAGTTTTGTGTGTAAATTAAATAAGCATTTTTTTCTTAGGCTAGCACAGCTGGGAAACCTGAATTCTACTTTGACATACAACAAAGTTTCACGTAAACCTCATGCGTTCAACAAAATGACAGGATTCACATTTCAAAGGGCAAAACACGCTTCCGGATTCACATTTGAAATTCACCATCAGCGAAGACCTCACAAAAGCCCTAATCTCTAGTTATTGCTGATTCGTTCTAAGACAACAAAATTAGTAATCATTTTGTCGTTCCCCACTTCAATATTCCAGCCCTCCCACCATGCCCTGTCAGCTCCCGACAGCATACATTACCGGGAATGCTGAAACAACTTTTAACCCTGGGTAAAAATAAACTCAAATTTTTGCAGGGAAGCTCTGAGACGGGTTGAATGGAGGGAAATGAGCTCTCGCTGCATGCATGGTGTGATGAGATTCTGGACGATGCACTCTTTGGCTCAGCACTGGCCCTGCCAAATCCCTCTCCTTGTCTCTTGTGCTGTTCTTTTGCGTACTGGTTGCTTTGGGTATATTTTGCTCTTGAGTTTTCAAGGATCAATAAAGCATTTGGCATGCCCAGCAACCGGGTTTGTTCTTTCTCCCCTTGTTCTCCTTCTCCGTGATGAATAATAATAAAAAAAATGTGACCGTGACCTTGGGATGATCTGTTCTTTACCCACTCGAAATGAACGAAGTGTTCCTGTGTGGTGATGGGGGTGCTTGTGGGTTGGTGGGAAGGAGTATTCTCGGTGCCAAGATTTGGAGGCACCCAGCGGGCCCTTCTTAACATGGAACAGCCAGGACATGCGCTGCCTCCACAGCTGGCAATGCTTCTGAACACCAGCTGCTGGAAACGACAGGAGGGGAGAGGGTGCTATTGGGCTCAGGCCTTGTTTGTGAGCACACGGGCTCCCACAGGCATCTGAATGGCCACTGTGAGAACAGGATGCTGGACGAGATAGACCACTGGCCTGATCCAACAGCAACAACAACAACAACAACAACAACAACAACAACAACAACAACATTTATTTACCTCCGGCCCTCCCCAGCCGAAGCCGGGCTCAGAGCAGCTAGCAACAATAAAAGGAACACAGCATTCTAAAATCAATTCATTCTAAAATCAATTCAGAATCAAATTAATGGCAACCATTGGGCTAGAGTTCTATGTGGATTACAGAAGGAGGGGGTCAGACTGTGCCCCGGCCAAAGGCCTGGTGGAACAGCTCTGTCTTGCAGGCCCTGCGGAAAGATGTCAAGTCCCGCAGGGCCCTAGTCTCTTGTGACAGAGCGTTCCACCAGATTGGGGCCACGGCCGAAAAAGCCCTGGCTCTGGTTGAGGCCAGCCTAACCTCCCTGTGGCCCAGGACCTCCAAGATGTTTTTGCTTGAAGACCGTAAGGTCCTCCGTGGGACATACCAGGAGAGGCGGTCCCATAGGTACGAGGGTCCTAGGCCGTATAGGGCTTTAAAGGTTAAAATCAGCACCTTAAACCTGATCCTGTACTCCACCGGGAGCCAGTGCAGCTGGTATCGCACCGGGTGAATGTGATCCCACGGCGAGGACCCCATAAGGAGTCTCGCTGTGGCATTCTGCACCCGCTGGAGTTTCTGGGTCAGCTTCAAGGGCAGCCCCACGTAGAGTGAGTTATAATAATCAGTTCTGGAGGTGACTGTCGCGTGGATCATAGTGGCTAGTTCAAGGCGAGAGAGGCTGGGTTTCCAGCAAAAAATACATTCAAAATACATTAAAATGTCACACATTAAAAACTTCCCTAAACAAGCTCAGGTGCGCGCAGTCCAGACAGCTGCCATGCATGCACAACTAAGAGCACATGTGCAGATGGCTGCTTCATTGAACTAAGAGTTCAGCACAGGGAAGCAAATCAGGTGATGAGCATGGGACGAAGATATCCCCGCCCCCGGTGGTCTGTACAGCTATGCAAAGCTACAAGTTGAAGTGCAGTGGGTTGGGGAAATGACCTCACTGCATTTCAGGTCGCTGAGATGCACATCACCTAAGAATTTTCGCTTTGCCCCTTGCCCTCTTAGGTGGTCGATGCAAAGTGTCTGTATGCTGTTTCCCCAGCAAGTTCCAGAGCTTGTTGGGCAGAAGGCAGGGAGACAAACATTAGGTGGCGCCAGAGAGCCAATGGCAGGAAGAGCCATCTAATTCTGGTTTTGTCCCGATCCTCTTTCCTGCAGAGTTTGACAAGGTGTTACTTAAGGAGGAAGGTGACAGGAGGGGTTACGCCTTGGGGGCAGGACGGTCGGGGCTGAGGGAGGGCAGATCATGGAATCACAGAATGGCAGAGTTGGAAGGAACCACGAGGTTCATCTAGTCTAGCCCCTGCAATGCAGGAATCTTTTGCCCAATGTGGGGCTCGAACTCCCGAACATGAGATCAAGAGTCTTTTGCTCTACTGACTGAGCTATCTAGTGGGGCAGTGCCCCATTTACCCTGATAGCAAGCCTCTACTGCTTGCATGTCTGAAATGAACCAGGGTTGCATGCGCAGCACAGGGATTTCTTTTAAGTAAGCACCCCCCCTCCTGCAACCTTATGCATGGGATATGAAGCCCTATTTCATACTAGCTGTGGAGGAGCTGGCTGAAATGTTCCTGGAATGTATATCACACCAGGCTGCAGGTGCTCGCAACGTGTGAGAGTTTTGCATAATTCAATCCTCCCTCGCATTCAACACATGCATCCCTTCCACACTGGATACCAAATACCAGGCAGAGGCATTCTAGCGCAACCTTTTGCGACGTGCCAGGATATGAGAAGCATTCAATGCTCTCTGCTGGAGAACAGCTGCCTGTCAGTGTAGATAATAATAATAATAATAATAATAATAATAATAATAATAATATATTATTTATACCCTGCTCATCTGGCCGAGTCTCCCCAGCCACTCTGGGCGGCTCCCAATCAAGTGTTAAAAACAATACAGCGTTAAATATTAAAAACTCCCCTGAACAGGGCTGCCTTCAGATGTCTTTTAAAGAGAAGATAGCTGCTTATTTCCTTCACATCTGAAGGGAGGGTGTTCCACAGTGTGGGCGCCACTACCGAGAAGGCCCTCTGCCTGGTTCCCTGTAACCTCACTTCTCACAATGAGGGAACCGCCAGAATGCCCTCGGAGCGGGACCTCAGTGTCCGGGCAGAACGATGGGGGTGGAGATGCTCCTTCAGGTATACTGGGCAGAGGCCATTTAGGGCTTTAAAGGTCAGCACAAACACTTTGAATTGTGCTTGGAAACATACTGGGAGCCAATGCAGATCTCTCAGAACCAATGTTATGTGGTCGTGGCGGCCACTCCCAGTCACCAGTCTAGCTGCCGCATTCTGGATTAGTTGCAGTTTCTGGGTCACCTTCAAAGGTAGCCCCACGTAGAGCGCGTTGCAGTAGTTAAAGCGGGAGATAACTAGAGCATGCACCACTCTGGCGAGACAGTCCACGGGCAGGTAGGGTCTCAGCCTGCGTACCAGATGGAGCTGGTAGACAGCCGCCCTGGACACAGAATTAACCTGCGCCTCCATGGACAGCTGTGAGTCCAAAATGACAACACTGATCTAAATGCACCAGCAGTCTGGCTCGGTGCAAGGCAGCTTCCTACATCCCCAAGACTCTTGCCCTGCAATCCTGTACATGTCTACTCACAAGTAAGCCCCACCAAACTCAGTGGGACATACTCCCTTGTAACTGTGCATAGGATTGCAGGCAGTTTCAGAAATCCTTTGCTTTGAAAAGGACCATCCTTTGCTGGCAAGCAAGAGAGATAAATTGTCCAAGGTTGAGGCTAGGAATGAATCATGTGTGGCCCTGGTTGGGAAGCTGGTCTTCTGCTTCTATTCCCAGCCTTTCCTGTGACTCACTGCCTGTAAAGCGCACTCTTTGCAAAAGGCCTGGCCTACGCAGGCCCCTTCATGCCCTCAAGCCATCTCCATGGGGATGAGGTTCGCCCCACAAGAGCCTAAGCGAGCTACTTAGCCTTCCCTCCTATTCACCCCATGCGTCATCGCTGCCCAGCTGCAAGCGCCAGGACATATAACACAGCACGCCGAGCTCTGGGGGAAGACAAATACCGCCGCCGCAGAAGCGTGAAGAGGAATGAATGAGGGGGGTTGCTTTATAGATTAACGAGGCTCAAATCCAATTCTGCACAAAGTCTCGGTTCTCAACTGGCTCAGCAATAACGAGGCGGGATTTTATTTCAGTATTGAGAAGGAGTGTTAGAGTGCAGTCTGCAAAGTTTAATCAATTAATCAGCTAGACTAATTGACCCTTTTGGTCGATTCAAAAGGTGCTCTTGATTATTTGGACAGCAGAGTACTTAAAAAAGAAGAAGTAAAATAACCAATTAACTATAATATAGGTACCTACAAAAAACATAGGGATGAGGGTGACGCTGTGGGTTAAACCACTGAGCCTAGGACTTGCCGATCAGAAGGTCGGTGGTTCGAATCCCTGCGACGGGGTGAGTTCCTGTTGCTCGGTCCCTGCTCCTGCTAACCTAGCAGTTCGAAAGCACGTCAAAGTGCAAGCAGATAAATAGATACTGCTCTGGCGGGAAGGTAAATGGGGTTTCTGTGCACTGCTCTGGTTCGCCAGAAGCGGCTTAGTCATGCTGGCCACATGACCCGGAAGCTGTACGCCGGCTCCCTTGGCCAGTAAAGCAAGATGAGCGCCGCAACCCCAGAGTCGGTCACGACTGGACCTAATGGTCAGGGGTCCCTTTACCTTTACCTTTACCTTTACAAAAAACATGGCCATGGATCTGTCTTAGGATTAGGAGAGGTCTTCCTCTTCCTCCTCTTCCCCCGAGGGAATCTGTGTTCCATGAACATATGCAACTCTTTTGGTCCTTCTAGCCCAGGACTCTAGTGCTGTGCCGAACATTTCATTCACCTTTTCAACCATTCTCCATCAGTTGATGAAAAAAGAAACTGCATTTAAAAATTGTCAAAGGGAAGAAAATTTTTTGGTGAAATTGCCATGGGTGGGTTGTTCTTTGTGTTTGTGTGCTGACTTTAACTTCTGAGATGGCTGAGAGTTTATGTGAGGGTTTCCCCTCCCCTTTGTTCTACAGATCTTCTCCCTGGTTGTCTACATTCTGCAGCCTTCCCAGGTGCCATGATGTCACGGGCTGCACTTTCATTCACTCTGCAAATCATGTCCCTGGTGGTCTGCATTCTACAGCCTTCCTGGGTGCCTGCTCTTCCTGTGAAAACCCCATGTTGTCATGGGCCAGACTTGCCTTCATTCTACAATTCATCTCCACTGATTCTTGTGCTTCGGTTAAAGCCCAGAGGAAGATGTCACGAGGCATTTTCTCCTATGACGTCTATTCAGATCAGGAAGTATGGGCACCTGGGGAGGCTGCAGAGTGCTGGGGAAATGTTTCATGGAAAGGAAAACACCCCCACACACACCACTACACTTGGCCACTTTGTAATGTTAAGGTAAACTCAACCCTGCACACAGCAAATTCGAAAGAAATTCAGAAGCACCCTGAGAATGAGGGAGAAAAGCAGAATGTCGCAGGAGAAGAGAACTTGTGAGAAGCTGGATGGAAGGTTTTGCCACCACATTATCTTCTGATGGGGAAAAGTTCTTCATGGTCTCCGGCAGAGAGATATCTTTTCTAACTGGAGATGCTGAGGATTGACCATGGTGCTGTGTGCACGAAGATGCAACATTACACAATGGTCCTTCCCATTCCAAGAGAGTGCTTGCTGTGATGCATGCATGTGTCATGCAAAGGCCAAAGAATGATATGCCTTTTGTTATTTTTACCTTTCAGAATAGCTGCTTTTTCCCCCTGTTCAGCTTTGATTAGTTTGGCGGATCAACTGAAACTCATATGATAAATTGACTAAGATTTCTGCAACGGTGTGACAGCGCCAGTATGAATTTCAGCCTGGCAGGAGGCAACATTGATGGGCAATGAACCAAGAGCATTGGGTCATGGAAATGATTGTGTTTGTATGTAATTCAAGGAGGATGAAATTTGATCTATTAGCAGGATGCTTTAAACACTAACAGACTGTATCATATTTAAACAGCAGCCTGACAAGGCTAGGCAATTACCATAGTCAAAGGGTAAAAGGGAGTCACCATTCTCAAAATGTGATGGATACTTTCCAGGGAATCACAGCCAACTACCTAGTGGATGTCCCCAAACACATTGAGTGTAGGAGGATGAGTAGCCAAAATCACAAATGCATGATTGCTAGATAGTCACAGACATGGGGCTCCATGATGTCATATCCTCTAGTCTAAACTTTTGTGGTGGAAAGGAAAACAATAGAAGGTTAATCTCTATTTCCTTCTGTCACTACACACTATTCTCCTACCTGCCTCTTTGCTCTCCTTCGGAGAACAACCTCTATTTTGAACTGGACTATGTATACTTGGGACTTGGGACGCGGGTGGCGCTGTGGGTAAAAGCCTCAGCGCCTAGGGCTTGCCGATCGAAAGGTCGGCGGTTCGAATCCCCGCGGCGGGGTGCGCTCCCGCTGCTCGGTCCCAGCGCCTGCCAACCTAGCAGTTCGAAAGCACCCCCGGGTGCAAGTAGATAAATAGGGACCACTTACTGGTGGGAAGGTAAACGGCGTTTCCGTGTGCTGCGCTGGCTCGCCAGATGCAGCTTTGTCACGCTGGCCACGTGACCCGGAAGTGTCTCCGGACAGCGCTGGCCCCCGGCCTCTTGAGTGAGATGGGTGCACAACCCCAGAGTCTGTCAAGACTGGCCCGTACGGGCAGGGGTACCTTTACCTTTACCTATGTATACTTGCAACATTTAAATATTATTGTCTGCCTGGTTTTCATCACTGTACTTGTTGAATCCTGGCAAGACTTGTGATGTGAGTAATACTCATATTTTTCATCTTTACGTATGAATCTGAGAGTGATTTCTTTGTAAAGAGGGAAGCATAAATAGGGAGAAGATATTCTCAGTCTGCCTAAAAGATCATTGGATAAAATTGTTCTAAAAGGTTATGCAAACTTTGTCCTAATATCCTAATAGCTTCTAGAGATAAGCTGTGCACGGATGGCGATTTTTAACCACTGAAATATATATTTGCATTCTCACACAACTGAGAAAGAGGAACAATAATTACTTAATAATATATCCTCTCTTACTCATCAAAATCCATCCTGCATTGGGAATACGTACTATATATTCACCAGTATTCGGAGTACTGTGAGACTACAGAATACTGTGAGTTGGGCAGCCAAGCCAAGCACCAAACATTCTTAAGATTAAGGGTTGCCAACTGATTTAAGCAGGCCTTGTTCCTGTGGCTTTAACAGCAGTTCCATCTTCAGGTATGGCTGGGCGCTCATACTTAACTCCATGCTGTGAATGACTTAATTTGCTGGTTTCTGCAGATCCACTTGCTGTCCAGGTCATAAGAGCAGGTCAGGCTACTGTCGTTTTTCCTGATTAGTTGGGGAAAAGAAGACTTTTCTAACCCAGACATAAGTGGTCTTTCCTAGATAGGAATAGAGCTGCCTTTTAGCAGGTCTGCCTAAGACAGTGGGCTAGATCCTGATCTCTCCTGGGTAAAATTTGACGGAAGGCAGCACTTGCCAATTGCCTGACTTAGCCATGAACTGGGTGGGGTGGGGTGGGGGGCACTGCTTTGCAGTGGTTCCAGTTCAGTCCAGTCCAGTTTCAGTCCTTTGCAGTGGTTCTAGAGGGGGATGCATGGGGAGTGCTCTTTGGCCCCATGGAGCCTTTCAATGTGGGGTTCCTCAGGGTTCGATTTTATCCCCCATGCTGTTTAACATCTACATGAAACTTCTGAGTGGGGTCATCCGGAGCTTTGGAGTACATTGTCAGCCATATACTGATGACACGTAGCTCTACTTCTGCAGGTGTGGCAGTGGAAGTGCTGGGCCAGTGTCTTACCCTGGTAATGGACTGGATGAGAGCCAACAAACTGAGGCCCAATCCAGATAAGTCTGAGGCACTGTTAGTGGGGGGTTCTCTAGACTGGATGGCTGGCAGGTGGCCTGCTCTTGCACTGTCATATTCACTTATGGATTGTGAATGGTTGTTGCAACTGTTTAAGGACGTCAGGGTTACTGTGAAATGTCCTATACAGGTTTATCAAGACAACAGGTCCTGTTTGGCTTTGCTTGCTTCAGAGAGTTGCAAGCAAAGAACCAAGTACTTGCAGATAACGTTACATCGTGCAAGGGAGTGTATCCGGAAAGGACTCATTCAGGTGTCCTACATGCCAGGAAACGAGATTCCTGCAGATCTGTTGTCTAAGGTTGTTAACAGAGACAACTTTAGGTGTATGTACAGCCGTTGCAGTTGGGTTGAAATACTGCGGCACAGGTTACATGGAAAGGGGGAGGATGGTGACATTTCCATTCCACCTTAAGGAGCAGACGTGTGGAATTATTGCGTGTCACATGTCTGTTTACATTCCAGCACAGCTTGCTGGGAACTTCTGTTGTGTACAGTGGTGCCTCGCAAGACGAAAATAATCCGTTCCGCGAGTCTCTTCGTCTAGCGGTTTTTTCGTCTTGCGAAGCATCCCTATTAGCGGCTTAGCGGATTAGCGCTATTAGCGGCTTAGCGGCTTAGAAAAAGGGGGGGGGAAGGGGAAAAACTCGCAAGACTCGCAAGACGTTTTCGTCTTGCAAAGCAAGCCCATAGGGAAATTCGTCTTGCGAAGCGCCTCGAAAAACGGAAAACCCTTTCGTCTAGCGGGTTTTTCGTCTTGTGAGGCATTCGTCTTGTGGGGCACCACTGTATAGCTTTTGCTTTTTCCTGTTCTCTCTGAGACGACGAGAGAGAGAGAGAGAGAGAGAGAGAGAGAGAGAGAGAGGACATGTTTCTTTGTCCTGATTTATGATTAATAAATCTGTAGTTGTAGCATGCTTCCACAAGCCTCACACCTATACTGTGTGCAGAGTTTGATCTGCTGATAGTGTGCCCTAGCTTTGAAGCCCGGGTTGCTGATTTACGTTGGAGCAGAGGCCGATGGTCCACACAGTGGGACGGCTGGAAGGGAACGGCCCAGCTGGGGCTAGCCAGCTGGCCTCCCGGCCCTCTGCATGTCGACAGTGGTTACACACCCTCTGGAGGAGTGGGTACACAGCTTGGGGGTATTTCTGGAGCCATTGCGGCCACTTAGGCTCAGGTGGCCTTGGTGGTGCAGAGTACCTTCCATCAGCTTTGGCTGGTGGCCCAGCTGTGCCCCTACCTGCACAAATATGGGATGGGGAGGGGGGAAAGTACCATTTCCTTGCTGCCTTGCCCAGCCAAAGCATGTGCTAATTTTTTCCTATGCAGTGATCTAAAGGGGGAGCTGCACCTTTCCTACCACACCTGTTCCTTTTGGGTGTGTGAGGTTCTCCACTCAACAGAAAACTGTGGCTCTAGAGCACTGGCTTCAGGTCAGTAGTTATGGTTACAACTCTGAGAGTTTCCAGTGGGAGTTATTTTTTATCCACATCTTCGATGGCTCACGAAGCCTCCATCTCAAGGTCATTCCCCTAAGGGGGAGAAGATTCATCCTTCTCCTCTGGTAACCTTCCAATTCAGAGACAACAGCAGGCAAACAACAAACAGTTACTATGGTGACAGCTGAAAAATAATCTCCAGCTGGTGCAAAACTTAAAAGGTGGGGAAAGTTGGCGCCAGAACTTCAAGGGAACTGGAGCTAAAAACTCATCACCTTTGAGGTGAGTAGGGTGGCTTGCCCCAGCCTGCTGTTCTTCAGGTGTTTTGGACCACATCTCCCATCACCTTGACCATACTGGCTAGAACTGATGGAGTTGTTGGTCAAAACATCTGGAGGGCATTAGGTTGGGGGAGTATGGTGTACCACAGTGTTCCTCAAATCTGTGTCTCCAACTGTTGTTGGACTACAACTCCCATCACCCTTGACCACAGGTCCTTCTAGCTAGGGATGATGGGAGCTGTAGTCCAACAACAGCTGGATACCCAGGTTTGGGAAACACTGGTGTGACATGTTCCAAGGCAAAACAGGACCCTTACGAGGTGAGCCGTGCTGGAATTTGGGGAGGGAAGGGTTGTAGCTTAGCAGAAAAGCACCTGCTTTGCATGCAGAAGGTCCCAACCTCAATTCTTGGCTTCTCGAGGTAGGAACAGCCCTGCCTGAAGCCTTTTGGAGGTGCTGCTACTCAGTGTAGATGCTGCTGCACTAGATGGTCCAAAGATCTGACTCATGCTTGAAGGAGCTGGGTATGTTTAGCCTGGAAAAGAGACCAGGGATTGATCGTGGGACCTACTGCATGAAAAACAGATGCTCTAGCACTCAGCTATGGGGGAAGGCTGATTTTAGGCTGGTGAGAACTTTGAATCTGTGTCTCCCATGATTTCAAGAGGTTCTTTCCCCCCCTTTAGGGTTTCTTCTGTCCTTTCTTCAATAGGAAGGGGACACGAGACAGGGGGAAAGCAAGGATGGAATTGTCAGAAAGCCAAAAGGAAAGGAACCAAAGCAGCATCGGAAGTGGTAGAGGACCACTGTTCATGCAGAGAGGTGCTTCTGGGTCTCTCTCCCTCTCTCTCCCCACTTCAGCTATAGCTGGTGCATGAGCGCCGCCTGGTGGTGGGAAGCTTGAATACAAACAAGCTGAGTGTAAAATTGAAAGCTGACATTTACATATTAGTTACAGGTAGGTAGCCGTGTTGGTCTGCCGTAGTCGACACAACAACAACATCCTTCCAGTAGCACCTTACAGACAAACTAAGTTTGTTATTGGTATGAGCTTTCGTGTGCATCCACACTTCTATCTCTGATGGACAGATCCAGACAGCCTATTCGTTCATTAATGAGAATTTGTGTTTGTGGTGGGATCAGGGCAGGTTACACATGATCCCACTTTCAACATTGCAAATGTTTTGGGGCAGATATTTTGCTTTGTTTCCTATCAGTGCATGTCGTGTAACTTACGCCTGAAATCCTGCAACTTTTTCTCCTCACCCCCCACTAATGTTCTGCAGCAATTTTTTTTTTTTTGGGGGGGGGCATGTTTTCCTGCTTTTGTTGTGCTATAATGCAAGAGTGGCATGTGTTATGTACTGAGTTGAAAAGGATCCAAACTGCAGCAGTCTGATTGGTCCTAGAACAATAGGATCCAAAATGCAGCAGTCTGATTGGTCCTAGAACAATAGGATTCAAAATGCAGCAGTCTGATTGGTCCTAGAACAATACAGCAGTATGATTGGTTGGCAGGAACCACCCAATCATGCTCCAGATAGAAGTGAATCCACAACCTGATTGGCTTACAGTAGAATTCTGGAATTAGCTAATCATGTGCAGCCCATTGTGTAAATAATGTATAATGTATATAAAGCAGATACTTTGAGGGGACATTCATTCATTCCTCCTCACCACTATGAGCTGAATAAAGAGCATGAAATCACTTTGCGACTCTGAGTATATTTCAGCATGAATACAGCAACATTGGGGAAACACTGAAGAAAAATTAATAAAGTGGATTGGTATTTGAATGGACCTACCACTAGTACCTACCACCTACCATGCGGGTGGCTCTGTGGGTTAAACCACAGAGCCTAGGGCTTGCTGATCAGAAGGTTGGTGGTTCGAATCCCCGTGATGGGGTGAGCTCTTGTTGCTCGGTCCCTGCTCCTGCCAACCTAGCAGTTTGAAAGCACGTCAAAGTGCAAGTAGATAAATAGGTACCACTCCGGCGAGAAGGTAAACGGCGTTTCCGTGCGCTGCTCTGGTTCGACAGAAGCGGCTTAGTCATGCTGGCCGCATGACCCGGAAGCTGTACGCCAGCTCCCTCGGCCAATAAAGCGAGATGAGTGCCGCAATCCCAGAGTCGGCCATGACTGGACTTAACGGTCAAGGGTCCCTTTACCTTTACCACTAGTACACTGTAACTGCTAAAATAACATGTTGCAGTATAAATCTGCAAAAAGAAAGAAAAATGGCATTGGGGCCTGGAGTCTTCATTTCTGCACGGGGCTGCTCATCTGCTCATTTTCAGTGGCTTCACTGGGGCAGGCCCCAGAGGCAGCTCCCTTGGCCTGAAAGCGAGATGAGTGCCTCAACCCTACAGTCGCCTTTGACTGGACTTAACCGTCCAGGGGTCCTTTACCTTTTTTACCTGCAGGCACCAGCACTTTCTCTCCCTGAAGTTTCCAACAACTGATATTCCAAAGCATTGTTGTCTCAAACTGCACAGAGCCAGCATGGCTAGCAGCCTTCGGTAGCCCTCTCCTCCTCCATGAATTTGTCTCATCCTCTTTTAAAGCCACCCATCCAGTGGGAGGGAGTTCCACAGTTTAACGATGCACTGTATGAAGGAGGACTTTCCTTTATCTGTCTCGAATCTTCCAATGTTCAAGGAAGATGTGAAGCCGGGTCAATGAGACCATCGTGGCAAGGAGCCATTGAGAGCTGTCTCCCCCTTGCAGTTGCCCAATCCTCTTTTAAAGGTAAAAGGTAAAGGTACCCCTGCCCGTACGGGCCAGTCTTGACAGACTCTGGGGTTGTGCGCCCATCTCACTTAAGAGGCCAGGGGCCAACGCTGTCCGGAGACACTTCCGGGTCACGTGGCCAGCGTGACATCGCTGCTCTGGCGAGCCAGCGCAGCACACGGAAACGCCGTTTACCTTCCCGCTGGTAAGCGGTCCCTATTTATCTACTTGCACCCGGAGGTGCTTTCGAACTGCTAGGTTGGCAGGCGCTGGGACCGAGCAGCGGGAGCGCACCCCGCCGCAGGGATTCGAACCGCCGACCTTTCGATCGGCAAGCCCTAGGCACTGAGGCTTTAACCCACAGCGCCACCTGCGTCCCGAATCCTCTTTTAGAACCATCCAAATTGGTGGCCCACCCCTGCCTCCCAAGAGAAGTGTCATTGGCCATGCTGTCTGGGATTGGAGTTGCTGTTCCACAACATATGGATGGCCACAGGTCCCTCACTCCTGGTGTAGCACATCACCCCAAAGCTCTGCTTCAGGATGTCTTGCAACATTGCAGGGATGCTCAGGGCTAGTGGTGGCTACTAGTCACAAAGGCTGTGCTCAGCTGGAGGCAGCAATGCTTCTGAACACCAGTTGCTGGAAAAATACAGGAGGGGAGAGTTGCTCTCATGCTTAAATCCTGCCTGTGGGTTTCCCCACCTGGCTGGCCACTGTGAGAACAGGATTCTGGACTAGACGGGCCACAGGCCTGATCTAGCAACCTCTTTTTATGTTCTTCACTCACCTGGCTTTGAGGTCCCATCCCTCAAAGTATCCTGAAGCCAGCCTTTAGTTGTACAGTCATACCTCATGTTACATTTGCTTCAGGTTGAGCATTTTCAAGTTGCGTCCGGCGGCAACCCAGAAGTACCGGAAAGGGTTACTTCCGGGTTTCGCCGCTCGTGCATGCGCAGACGCGCAAAATGATGTCACGCGCATGCTCAGAAGCAGCCAATTGCGACCTGTGCACGCACAGACACGGGTTGCGTTCTGCTCATGTTGCGGACGGGCCTCTGGAACAGATCCCGTTTGCAACCAGAGGAACCACTGTATTATTCTGTCTGCTGGACAGGGCATGGGGCAATTCCTGTCACCTCCTTTCCATGAGCAATAATCTGACCTCCCAGCATATGATACCACATGTCTCTCTCCTTCATTTTAAAAGAAGCCAACTATCCAGTTTTCCTTCAGGTGGGCATACTTAAAATCTAGATCTTGCTCAGGTGCACCTTTAACACCCAGGCTGCCTCACCAAAGTTTGCAAAGTGTTTGTATGTCAATGGACGGCTTGGGGAGTTGCATTTTTTGCGGTGCATTTCATGGACCAAGAAGGTGTTTTTTATAACTAGCATCCTAACCTCCATGCTTGCAGAGACAAAAGATTTGTAACTGGCTGACTGACCGAACCCAAAGGGTGCTCATCAATGGTTCCTCTTCATCCTGGAGAAGAGTGACTAGTGGGGTGCCACAGGGTTCTGTCTTGGGCCCGGTCTTATTCAACATCTTTATCAACGACTTGGATGATGGACTCAAGGGCATCCTGATCAAATTTGCAGATGACACCAAACTGGGAGGGGTGGCTAACACCCCAGAGGACAGGATCACACTTCAAAACGACCTTGACAGATTAGAGAACTGGGCCAAAACAAACAAGATGAATTTTAACAGGGAGAAATGTAAAGTATTGCACTTGGGCAAAAAAAATGAGAGGCACAAATACAAGATGGGTGACACCTGGCTTGAGAGCAGTACATGTGAAAAGGATCTAGGAGTCTTGGTTGACCACAAACTTGACATGAGCCAGCAGTGTGACGCGGCAGCTAAAAAAGGCCAATGCAATTCTGGGCTGCATCAATAGGAGTATAGCATCTAGATCAAGGGAAGTAATAGTGCCACTGTATTCTGCTCTGGTCAGACCTCACCTGGAGTACTGTGTCCAGTTCTGGGCACCACAGTTCAAGAAGGACACTGACAAACTGGAACGTGTCCAGAGGAGGGCAACCAAAATGGTCAAAGGCCTGGAAACGATGCCTTATGAGGAACGGCTAAGGGAGCTGGGCATGTTTAGCCTAGAGAAGAGGAGGTTAAGGGGTGATATGATAGCCATGTTCAAATATATAAAAGGATGTCACATAGAGGAGGAGGGAGAGAGGTTGTTTTCTGCTGCTCCAGAGAAGCGGACACGGAGCAATGGATCCAAACTACAAGAAAGAAGATTCCACCTAAACATTAGGAAGAACTTCCTGACAGTCAGAGCTGTTCGACAGTGGAATTTGCTGCCAAGGAGTGTGGTGGAGTCTCCTTCTTTGGAGGTCTTTAAGCAGAGGCTTGACAACCATATGTCAGGAGTGCTCTGATGGTGTTTCCTGCTTGGCAGGGGGTTGGACTCGATGGCCCTTGTGGTCTCTTCCAACTCTAGGATTCTATGATTCTATGAAAAGGCAGAAGGCTAATGAGAAAGGCAACAGCATTTAGATGCATTAACACATCCGAGGCATTTAAGACACATTGCAAATGAATTAGTCAATGTGTGGATAAAGAGTTCACGTTGACTCAAGATTAGGCAAAGGAATCCTTTGTGCCAGTTCCACCCAACACGGGAGTCGTCAAGGTTAATGGAATCCAAGGCGTTAAGAGATTTGTGTGCAAAATACCAGAAATGATTTCAGAAAGCCTTGTTAGCACCACTCTCGCTCTTCTCCTTTGTTCACAGTCCGACAGAAGCAGAATGCAAACATTCAGAGGTCACAAGCCTTTTATTATAACCATCACCTTTCCCAAAGTCCTTTCAGTTCCTCAAACCCTTGATCAGGTTCCGGGGGGGGGGGGGGGAGAGAGAGAAAGCCCATAGGCTTGTGACAGCCTTTGGGGAGATGGGTTAAGGATGCATGTAAGCCAGTGTGGTGTAGTGGTTAAGAGCGGTAGCCTCGTAATCTGGGGAACCGGGTTCGCGTCTCCGCTTCTCCACATGCAGCTGCTGGGTGACCTTGGGCCATTCACACTTCTCTGAAGTCTCTCAGCCCCACTCACCTCACAGAGTGTTTGTTGTGGGAGAGGAAGGGAAAAGGAGAATGTTAGCCGCTTAGAGACTCCTTAAAGGGAGTGAAAGGCGGGATATCAAATCCAAACTCTCCTCCTCCTCCTCCTCCTCCTCCTCCTCCTCCTCCTCCTCCTCCTCCTCCTCCTCCTCTTCTTCTTCTTCTTCTTCTTCTTCTTCTTCTTCTTCTTCTTCTTCTTCTTCTACTTCTTCTTCTTCTATTTCCTCATCAAGCCCAACATGTGCGAATCTGGAAGTTGGGTTGAAGTGGCAGCTCTCTGCGACCAGCTCAGAGCTCATCTCCTAGTTTGTTTGGAACAGCAAGCAAGCTCACTGGGGAGCTTTTATAGGAAGCCAGGGGATACCACCTGACCTGTCTAGCCTATTAGGATTAGGTTTTCTTGGTGGGTGTGGCTGACCTCCTTGCAATACTCTTCTTTGACCAGAGGTGGGGGTGTGCTACAAGATGGAGCCAGCAGCGGTTGGACCAGGGTTCAAATTGGCGCACTCGCACTCAGCCTAACCTACCTCACAGGGGCGGTTGTGGTTGCAAGGATAAGATGAGGTGGCTGAGTACGTATACCACCTTGATCTCTTTGGGAGGAAAGGTGGAATAGAAATGTAATAAACAAATAAACAAAATCCCCTGTACAGTGGTACCTCTAGTTGCGAACGGGATCCGTTCCGGAGGCCTGTTCGCAACATGAAAAGAACGCAACCCTCAGCGGTGCGTCTGCACACGCGCGGGTTGCAATTTGCCACTTCTGCGCATGCGCGTGGTGTCATTTTACATGTCTGTGCATGCGCAAGCAGTGAAACCTGGAAGTAACCCTTTCTGGTACTTCCGGGTTGCCGCGGGACGTAACCTGAAAGAACATAACACGAAGTGGACGTAACATGAGGTATGACTGTAGTCATCAGTTCAAGAATGGCCACAACTGAGTCAACACAAGATGAGGCCAAAGGGCACAAGGGGTCACAACAAGAGCTGCCTTGTGGTCTCTGGGATGGTGTTACCCAATGCCTCCTTGCTTTCTCTTATTGCTGGAAGTCCCATCCAGGACATCTTCACGGTGCTCCTCTGCCTCCCTCCCTTTTCAGATCCTCCCTTGAACCCTTTCCCCATGATTCACCCCGTCTCCTTGCCCAGCAAGGCCCAGACTGCATCTCTGTACGCATTCAATCCTCGTTCGTCTTTCTTGCCTCTCCCCACTCCCAGTCTCTGCCTTTTGATGAGTTGTCTTAGCCCACTGTCAAAAGAAGACCCCTAAGCTCCAAGGGGCAGGGACCTGCCTTCACACTGCTAATTGCTGAAAGTTGGAAAAGTTGCGTCGGGTTGGCTGGCGTCGTATGCATAACAAAATATGAAAATAACCTGCAATGCAAAAATCTATCAGTTCATAAGCCAGTAATTATGCAAACAGATGCAATCTACAATTATGTCAAGCTTTTGTATAAGCGCATTTCAAAAAGACTCAAATCAAAATTGCATATTTTTTTTGGGTGGTTGGGTAACCAAGGCACAGCTCCAACTCAAACCACTGTGCGTTCCATGACAGCAATGGCTGGTAGTCAAATGATTACGCCGCGCTCTAACACAGCTGTCGCCAAAGTCCATACAATAATAATTAGAATTATTGTTCTCCTTCAGCATGAAGAACAATCTGGGAATTGGACTTTCCATTCCTAATAACAGTCCCGTGTGATTGTAGATTACCTCTTTTGATAATTTTTGCTTCGTGCTTGGACAGATTTTTTCCCTTCCTTTTTTGCAACACCAGCTATTTTCATATTTAATTACTGCCTTCAAGTATTTGGGTGGGCCACCAATACTGGACTTTCCTCAAGTGCTAGCTTTCTGTTTCCCCAACAAGAGAGCCGGAGACATCTGATATTTTGCCCAGAAGACCAACCCGCCCGAAGCCAGTTCTATTATCACCACTGACACACACGCGTGGTTGGTGCAGAACTTTGAATGCTTTTATTACAAAAATATCTTGCAAGCGAAAAACAAAAACAAACAACAAAAAACCCAAACGAACTTAAGGTGCAATTCATACAAACAGTCACCTATAATTTTTTTGATCCACAACAAATATATCCCAATACGGCTTCATTTTTCTTCTTTCTTTCTTTTCCTGGTCCCATTTTCCTCCCTGCAAAACCAGGGCCAAGAGACTAGGCTCAATAGAGTGGTTTGTAGCCTCCTACTATGGGCTAAAGCTCTTGGCATTCCATCTCCCAAGCTAGGGTACCATTGAACTTCTACACATTCCCATCCGACACCGCTGAGGAGGAGGGTGGCAGTGGAGTGTTTGGAAACAGAGGAACCGAGAAGCTGTTATGACATTTCTGCCTTGACTAAGGACCAAAGTAAATGTCAGGAGAAGCTGTGGAAGCCAAAAATGGCAGCCAGAGGTCTTCCTTCCTCCCCAAATAACATCCAGCTAGCTTACGAACATCCTGGTGTCATGGAAACCTGCATCTTCCAGCAGCCAATGGTGTGAGGAACCATAGAACATCGCGATGTCAGGACAGGTCTTAAGTTGGAGGGGAAGTTACCGAGGGAAAGGAGAGTTGTGAACATGTGACCGCCATTTTGGACAGCGGCTGTTTGCCTCCTGAACCATTGGCTTTGGCCTCAACATCCTTATGCATGGTATACGGAAGGACCCAAGAGAATGTGGCCGAAAGGACTTGTCTTTCTGACCTCAGAAGGGTGAGATGCCACTATGGCTTGCCGTTCCCAGAACCGTATCTGCCCAAACCACACTCATACCTCCCCTTTCTCATATTAGCAATACAAGTGCCTACTGGCATTAAAAAAAAAAAAAAAAAAATTAAGCGCAATGTCATCAGTTTCCCAAAACTCTTCCCATCACACATTTATTTTGAGCAAGGGTGAAGGAAACTGTGGTCCTTCCATTGCTTCTGGGCTGCAACTCCCACCAGCCCACTGGCCATGTTGGATGGGGCTGATGGGGGGTTTTGAGTCCAAGAGCATCAGGAGGGTCACAATTATCACCCATTCCTGCTTTACTGACCCAAGGAGGAGTTGCTCCCATGTCCCAAAGCGTCATTGTGAACAGGCACCTTCTGGAAAAAGGAGAAGGTGCTCCTGGATGGCTCCACTTTGTGTCTCCACCAGAAGACACTGGCACATTTTTGAGACACGGAGGTGACAAGAGAGGCCTGCCCTGTGTCTTTACAATGTGAAACCCGTCGAGATTTGCTCATCTTGCTGAAGAATTAGCAAATCGGGCTAAACTCTTCCGAGTTTCGATTGCCTTCATCCTGGATCTCGCGATCCGCTTGGGTCAAACTTAAGGTGGAAGATCTGCAGTAGAGAATTTGGAAGACGTCACTTCTATGCCACCCTCGCCTCCTGTTCTCGTTCCCCCACTTCCTTCTATTTCTGCAGAGTGCCAGTTAGTTCCTAAATTGCCTTAGTTTTTTGTTTTGTTTTAAAAGGAACACAGAGCCACAAATAAAATAAAATAAAAACAAGAAGAGGAATTTTGGTTACTGGCAGCAGGAGTCACACAGGGTAGGTTATGGTGGGTCAAGTCACCATGGGGGAGAGGACAAGTTTTAAGAGACCCCCTCTCTCTTCCCCAGCACTTTATCCCTTTTTAAACTTTGCTTTTGTGCTTGTCACACTAGTGCTAAGTACACAGTACTACACCCACTTACAAAGAACACACACAAATACTGGTATTTTTTCTCTCGTTTTTTTTTTAGTTCTAAAAGGAGTAAACAGTTATAATGCTGAACAGTCAACACAGGTGGTACAACGGTGTTTCGGGCAGGGTGGGGTGGGGGCAGCCCTACTTCCCATGGGGGCAGAGAGGTGCTATTCCTTATCCCAAGTGCTCCCCCAACCCTGCCCCAAAGGCTCTTTCGGAAAGAAAAGTGAGCAAGACTACCAGAGGAAGGGAGGACAACAGCATGGATTCGGCCAAGAAGGAAAGACTGAAAGGCAAGAGGAGGTTCCCTTGGCATGGCGGGCAGTGAGATCATGGGGAGGGTGGGAGCAATCTGGGCTGCCAAAAGGTGTAAACTCTAAACTTGCAATGAGCTGCCTGTTTTAGCAGCCTCGTGAGAAGTTTTGCCCTACCTGCTCCCAGTAAAGTGCCCCGTAGGGCCATCAGCCCAGCTAAGCCAGTCTACCGGAATCCACCCCAAACCACCTTTCCTCTCCTCTGTCAACAGTCATTGCCCCATAATCACTCGCTGCTGTTCCCCTGTGGTCCTGGGGTGGGCCCCCCAATGTTTGCTTGGGCTACTGCACATTTGTGAACTGTGCAAAACAACAATGATAACGAAACCAAAATGGCCGCAAGAAAAATGAGCCACGATGGAGCCCAAGAAGAGTAGCAAGTTGGGCTTGTGAGTGTGTTTGTGTTGTGTTAGGGAGTGGCTTTGCAGGAAAGATACGAGCGGATGGAGATCTGCCAGGATGGAGAATGGTTGGCTTGGAAGCTCTCTTCTCGAACCACGCAAGGCATCCTACACCGCAACAGTGATGGCAGTGGCAAGAATCAGCTTTCAGAAACACACACACACCTCTTGCAGGCCTTAGTTCTGTTGTGAAGGTTGCTGCCCCTACTTAGCCAAATCTGGGAGGGGTCAGCTGAGGAATGAAGCAGAACATGGCAGAGACGGGAGCGGACAAGATTCTTCAACGTGGCTTCGTATTTCCTAAGGCCTATCACAGAGGCTGCAAGACACGTCCGAGGTCACCCCTCCCCAATTCTAGACACACGTAGGGATGAAATAAAAAAGGCGGATTAAAAAGAAATAAAAATGAGGAGCAGATTGACACACCTAAAATGCATTCTACAGATTTGGCTTTGCCAGAGATCGGCCCCTGGGGTTAGGCAAGATGGATGGATTGTCATGGAACAGCCTCCACCAGCCTGGTGCCACCAGATGTGTTTGGACGGCAACCTCCACCAAGATCAACAGGTGATGGGAGTCATAGTCTGAAACATCGTGAGGACACCAGGTTGGCAACTGCTAGCCCAGAACAAGCTGCTGTATCTCCAAGAGGCACTGTCCCAAGACGTACTGTCAGGGGGAGAGGGAGGGAAATACATCTGTGGACTAGAGAGATACAAAGTGAATCAGATGCCACCATGAGCAAGAAAGCAGGCTTCTTCTTCCTCCTCTTCCCAGGGGGACCTGGGGAAGTGGGTGTTTCCTTCTCCTAAGGACCACCAAGTCTTGATGTGGGTAGTGTCCACATGCTTCTTCCCACCCCACAGAGCTAGCTGGGGCTGCCAACTTGGTTTTGTTCAGTCCCCGTGGGGGAAAAGAAAAGCTTCTCAAGGTGGCATCTGAGAGGGTTTGGTTGTCCCAGAAGGAAGTGGAGAGAAGGCCTTTAGCTGGCCAAAGCTGAAGAGAGAGGCCCGCCTGCCTCCAAGGTGACAACTCGCCACTTGCTCCGTGTGATGTGTTTGGATGAATCGAAAGAAGAGAGTTATGGTCCCAGTGATAAAAGCTGTGTTAGATCCTTAGTTGGTCTAGGCACCTCCTGTCCACCTGATAACCAGGGGATGAAGAGGCGCCATGAACTAGCCCAAGTACCAGGATGCAATTGTGTGTAGCACCAATTAGTTTCCTCCTTGACCTTGGCTACGTACATTAAGTTCCACTCAAAGAAACTGCAGGAACCGCTCCTTGGCAGGCAAATCCCACTGCTCCTCAGTTGAGACCCAGTCTGGAGACAAGGCCAAGGATCCAACCCCAGCAAGGGAGGTCTCCGACAACCCCGCAAGAGGGCCGGCGAGCCACAGAGAGCCGACGGCGGCAGCCAGGGATCACTTGCCCCGAACCTGTACGCTGGCGTATTCTGAGCTGGTTTCCTCCGGCTGTGGGGCAGGTCTCTTGGGAGCTTTGCTTAGGTGGACCATGTCCAAATCTGCATAGGTAACATTCTCGTCATTGGGCGCTGGCGGGACAGTCTGGATGCTGGCGTATTCAGACTGCTGGCTGATCTCAACCATCTGTTGGGGGCTCTTCTTGGGCGCCTTTTCGAAGTTCAAGTCTGCATAGGTGACGTTGTTGGGATCAGGCTCCTGAGGAGGCAGGAAGGAGAGGGAGAAGTCAGTAAGGAAGCACGAGAGAAGGCCCGTGGGACCATGGGAACCTGCCACAGCGCCATTGCAGAGCATCTTGCTTTGCAGGCAGAAGATCTCAGGTCCAAAGACAGAAGCACTGTTTTGGATGATACCCAGCTCTACCTCTCCTTTACATTGGAACCAGTGAAGGCAGTGATTGTCCTGTGTGAGTGTCTGGAGGCAGTTGGAGGACAGATGGCGGCTCACAGATTGAGGTTGGATCCCAACAAGACAGAAGTACTGTTTTGGGGGTACAGGGGGTGGGCAGGTGTGGAGGACTCCCTGGTCCTGAATGGGGTAACTGTGCCCCTGAAGGACCAGGTGAGCAGCCTGGGAGTCATTTTGGACACACAGCTGTCCATGGAGGCGCAGGTCAATTCTGTGTCCAGGGCAGCTGTCTACCAGCTCCATCTGGTATGCAGGATGAGACCCTACCTGCCAGCGGACTGCCTCACCAGAGTGGTGCATCCTCTGGTTATCTCCTGCTTGGACTACTGCAATGCGCTCTACATGGGGCTACCTTTGAAGGTGACCTGGAAACTACACTAATCCAGAATGCGGCAGCTAAACTGGTGACTGGGAGTGGCTGCCAGGACCATATAACACTGGTCCTTAAAGACCTACATTGGCTTACAGTACGTTTCTGAGCAAAACTCAAAGTGTTGGTGCTGACCTTGAAAGCCCTAAATGGCCTTGGCCCTGTATACCGGAAGGAGCCTCTCCACCCGCATCGCTCAGCCCAGACACAGAAGTCCACCACCTTTGGGCAGTTCCTTCATTGCAAGAAATGAAATTACAGGTAACCAGGCAGAGGGCCTTCTTGGTGGTGGCGCCCTCCCTGTGGAACATTCTCCCATCAGATGTCAAGGAGATAAGTACCTATACAACCTTTAGAAGGCACCTGAAGGCAGTCATAGAATCATAGAGTTGGAAGAGACCACAAGGGCCGTCGAGTCCAACCCCCTGCCAAGCAGGAAACACCATCAGAGCACTCCTGACCTATGGTTGTCAAGCCTCTGCTTAAAGACCTCCAAAGAAGGAGACTCCACCACACTCCTGGGCAGCAAATTCCACTGTCAAACAGCTCTTACTGTCAGGAAGTTCTTCCTAATGTTTAGGTGGAATCTTCTTTCTTGTAGTTTGGAGCCATTGCTCCGTGTCCGCTTCTCTGCAGCAGAAGAAAACAACCTTTCTCCCTCCTCTATGTGACATCCTTTTATATATTTGAACATGGCTATCATATCACCCCTTAACCTCCTCTTCCTCCTCTCTTGGGAGGTTTTTAATGTTTAATTACGGTATGTTTTTATACGTCTTAGAAGCCGCCCAGAGTGGCTGGGGCAACCCAGTCAGATGGGCAGGGTGTAAGTAATAAAATTATAATTATTATAATTGTCGTCGTTAAATCCCTGGCATCTCCAAGAAGTGCTGGGGAAGATCCCCTTCCTCAAACAGCTGGAGAGCTGCTGCCAGCCAGGGAAGGCAATACCAGCCTAGATGGACCAAAGGTCTGATCCACAATGCAGCCACTTCCTATCAGGTCAAAAAGTCCTTCTCGTCTGGCATCCTGTTTCTGGCAGTGACCAATACCAGGAGCGGCTGGCGAGCAGGGAAGACTCTGAAGACCTGGCAGCCTGGCATCTACCATCTACTGGGATGGTGAGACCGCGGCTGGTCCAGGCCATTTTGCTGCTTCAGGTGAAACACTAGATGTTGCCTCCCACCTTGTCCTCCTCTGCGTCTGGCTGCCCTGCCACTGCAGCTGCTGCCTTCATGCTTGCCCGTTGCAGTGGCCAGGAGGAGGCAGGCAGCGGCAGGTCAATGTGGTTCTAGAGCAGCAGTGGGAATGCCAGATGGTTTGTGCTGATGTTTCTGAACCACCCTGCCCTCGCCCGCTCAGGGTCCTGGGCTGTGCCACCACTGCTGCCAGGCCAGGTTCACAGTGGGGCAGATACTCTGCCCCACCATATTTTCTGAAGCCCTATCCATCTCTATCTGTCTTAATTTAATAGGTATCAATAACTTTCAATTCAGCAGGTTTATTTGTTTTAATTGCTTAATTGTTTAAGAGTCTGTAAGCCTTTTTTAAAAAAATAATTAACAAACTAATTAACGGAATGGCAAAATTAGTTTCATACCGTCTGATTCAATTTAGGCTGTGTGAGCCACTTTTAAAATATTTAACAAAGCAATTTGCGGAGTAGCGGAATGTGCTTTTTCTTAATTAGAGATGTAGGGGACGGCCTCCCGGTTTAGCCTCCTCCCTGACCAGCTAGATATCTATGTGCAGGGATTCCCCCCCCCCTTCTCCAAAGGGGCAGCACCACATGCCTGCCCGCCCCCCCACCTGTGGACTGAAAATGCTTCGGTTCGGGAACAATTTCACCATGTGATCTGTTGTTTTTGCAAGACTGGCTCCAAAGGGAAAATAAATAAAAGGAAGCTTACTGGGGGTGCTGGGAGATGTGGGAACAGCTGCTATGAATTCAGAATAATAATTAAACACACACACACACACAGAGAGAGAGCAATGTGAGCATTAGACTGGGTTTGGGGTTTTTTTGGCAGCCTAGATGAAGCTATAGACATCACTTCTCCCATTGTCCCAAAGGAATGACATCTTCCCGATGCAAAGACAGCTGCGTACGTACGTGAGCAGCTACGAGGCTGGAAGAAAAACAGCCACGCGCAGGGCGGAGGGGGCCTGGTTTGCTCAGCGAAATCGCACAATCGCGCCACACAAAAGGGGGCCTCTAAAAATAAGCCCTCGCCTGGCTGCCGTGCAGCTGGGCCTTTTCAGAAGGGAGCGACACTTTGTGATTATTTTGCGAAGGAAACAAACAAGACCGTCAACAACAGAAAAGGGTGGCCGTCAGCAAGTCTTCAAGGGCGGTTGTTACAATCCCTGTTGTAAGGCGGCGGGGGAGAGACTCCGTCGCAGACAAAGCAGGGTTCTAGTCCTTATTGTCTAGGGGGTGGGAGTGCAAATGTTGCCTTGGAAGTACGGGATACAGATGTGGGGACACTGAAGCACAGTGAAAAGAATCACAAAGGTACAAATTCCAGCAAACAAGCCAATGGAGGGACGAAGCTGCCACAGTCGGAGAAATAATCCACCAAGCCAATACAGGTTGTTTTGAGTGGTATCAGGTTCCTGGCAGGTGTTTTACCTGAAATTCTTTAACTAGAAAACCCAAGGATTGAGTTGGAGGCTTTTTGCAAATAAAAACAGGGGTTCTGCCATGGAACGGCAGGCAGGACCTCCTCTCAAACCCTGCTTTTTTGGAAAACCCTTTCCTGATTGTGCTATGGGTTGTTATCGTGGGTTTTTTTGGGGGGTGCCAGTCTGGATGATGCCAGAACCTCATGGGGTCCTGTACCCAGTAAGGTTAGAATCTGACAAGTGGAGTTTGCTGAGCTAGTTGGAGAGGTTTCTTCGTAAGAAAATGACCTTTGCTGGCCACTTAAGTGTCGTCATCAGCATCCCAAAAGAATGAGCTGGCTTGCAAGAGCGACAACTGAGTGATGGGCAAAGAGGTGCCTTCACATCACTTAGCTGCCAGGTGGAGACACCAGTTTCCCCATACACTCTGGGCGGCTTCCAACAAAATACTAAAATACAATAGTCCAGATATTAAAAGATTCCCTAAGGAAATCAGCCCTGAGTGCTCACTGGAAGGACAGATCGTGAAGCTGAGGCTCCAATACTTTGGACCCCTCATGAGAAGAGAAGACTCCCTGGAAAAGGCCCTGATGTTGGGAAAGATGAAGGGCACAAGGAGAAGGGGACGACAAAGGACAAGATGGTTGGATAGTGTTCTCGAAGCTACCAGCATGAGTTTGACCAAACTGCGGGAGGCAGTGGAAGACAGGAGTGCCTGGCGTGCTCTGGTCCATGGGGTCACAAAGAGTCGGACACGACTAAACGACTAAACAACAACAACAAACAGGGCTGCCTTCAGATGTCTTCTAAAAGTCTGGTAGTTGCTTTTTCCTTTGAAATCTGGTGGGAGGGCATTCTACAGGGTGGGTGGCACTACTGAGAAGGCCCTCTGCCTGGTTCCCTGTAACTTCGCTTCTCACAGTGAGGGAACTGCCAGAAGGCCCTCGGAACTGGACCTCAGTGTCTGGGCTGAACGATGGGAGTGGAGACGCTCCTTCAGGTATACTGGGCTGAGGCCGTTTAGGGCTTTACAGGTCAGCACCAACACTTTGAACTGTGCCCAGAAACGTACTGGGAGCCAATGTAGGTCTTTCAGGACTGGTGTTATGTGGTCTCGGCGGCCACTCTCAGTCACCAGTCTAGCTGCCGCATTCTGTATTAATTGTAGTTTCCGGGACACCTTCAAAGGTAGCCCCACGTAGAGCGCATTGCAGTAGTCCAAGCGAGAGATAACCAGAGGATGCACCACTCTGGCGAAACAGTCTGTGGGCAGGGAGGGTCTCCGTTTGTATACCAGATGGAACTGGTAGACAGCTGCCCTGGACACAGAATTGACCTGCGCCTCCATGGACAGCTGTGAGTCCAAAATGACTCCCAGGCTGCACAACTAGTCCTTCAGGGGCACAGTTATCCCATTCAGGACCAGGGAGTCCTCCACACTTGCCCGCCTCCTGTGACCCCAAAACAGTACTTCTGTCTTGTTGGGATCCAACCTCAATCTGTTAGCCACCATCCACCCTCCAACCGCCTTCAGACACTCATATGGTAAATAAAACCATATGTCCAAAAGACACTGCAGTCTACTCTTGACCTTCATTCCAAAGACACCAAACCTGGTCAAGCGCCCGCAATCCCTGGGTGTCTCACCCCTCGGAGATTGTGTAACATTATTATTGTTTGTGCATCCTTCACCCTAAGGCCTCAGGGTGGGTTACAATCCCATTGCACAAGTAGAAGGCCAATAGAACTTCTTTTCCCTCTCCTCTCTTCTGGTGCCTCCATCCCTCGCTCAAATCTGCTCTGGAAGGTTGGAGGAACCGTTCCCCAGGGCAGATTTTTGGGGGAGGGAGGAGGAGAGGAAGCGAAAACCATTCTGGTTTTGACAACCATATGTCAGGAGTGCTCTGATGGTGTTTCCTGCTTGGCAGGGGGTTGGACTCGATGGCCCTTGTGGTCTCTTCCAACTCTATGATTCTATGATTCTATGATTCTGCTGGCACGATGACTTAAATGGATATAGGAATGGACTCCCTTCAAAGCTGGTGGACTGTCCTTCATTAGAGATTTTTAAACAGCATTCAGACAGGGATTCTTCAGCTGAGATTTTTTGCATTGCAGCGAGTTGGACTAGACAAGTCCCTTTAAACTCTACCACTCTATGATTCTAACCCTATAAGCCTGTGATCGCTATAGGAAAAGGGTGATGGTTTTACTCTAGCCTCCCCAGAAGGAGACCTTTTTGGAAAGTGGATTCAAAGTTTTTAAAAATATGAAACCTTCAGGGAATATTCTCATACCAGCTGGTTCAACATGGAACCCCTGTGCTTGGTAGAGAATTCTGGGGCACTCAGTTTTCTTGCCCTGGTTTCTTACGCCTCACAGTGGCCTGAGTCTCTTGGACAGTGAACTTCAGAATACACCAAGCCCTCCTATGAGGCTGGGGGTGAAGCAGAGGAATTCAGATTGGTTCACATGTCAATGCGAACCTCCCTAATCTTGCACTTCCTGAAACGGCAAGCACAACCAAATGCATCTATCCTGTGAAAGTCACACTTCTCTTCAAATTTTGCGATGCATTCCTACAAAAAAAAAAAAAAAGAAAGAAAAAAAAGCCTGCATAAAGATATTTGGGGGAAAGGGTGAAGACTGCTTTGCGAAAGTGTGTGTGTCAGCAAAATGCCATGCGAAAATGGGCAGATTAGGATATAGTGGATGTCATTATCATGCACTATATTATTATGTGCTCTCATATTAGGATAAAGTGCGAATTAGGATAAATTAGAATAAATGAGCACTAAAGAGTTGATGAATTTTAGTGAGGGATTCACTGATGAGGAAATGTGTTTTCCTGCAGGCATCTGGTCGGCCACTGATCCAGCAGATGCTTTTCTTTCTTTCTTTCTTTCTTTCTTTCTTTCTTTCTTTCTTTCTTTCTTTCATATGCTCTTAAACTGAATTTAATATCTGAAACTGACAGATCTGCCCAAAGGGTGATCTCAATGGCCTTATGAGGAACGGTTGAGGGGTGTTTAGCCTGGAAAAGAGGAGCCTGAGGGGAAAAGATGATAGCCATCATCAAATATCTCAAGGGCTGTCACAGGGAAGAGGAAGCAAGCTTGTTTTCTCCTGCTCTGGCCCCAAACCAATGGATTCAAAAAAGGAGATTAAACACCAGGAAGAACTTTCTGGCAGTAAGAGCTGTTTGACTCTCCTTCACTGGAGGCAGTGGCGTAGCGTGGGTTGTCAGCACCCGGGGCAAGGCAAGTAATTTGCGCCCCCTAACCCATGGATTTGCGCCCCCTAACCCGTGGATTTGCGCCCCCTAACCCTAACCCCCAGATGTTGCGCCCGGTGCAGCCGGCACCCCCTGCACCCCCCACGCTATGCCACTGACTGGAGGTTTTAAGCAGAGGCTGGATAGCTATCTGTCCTCAATGCGTTAGTTGAGATTCCTGAATCGCAGGGCATTGGACTACAGGTAGATGGTGGTTGAGGTCCTTTCCAATTCTACAGTTCTATGACTCTATAATTATCTGTCTTGTCTCCCCTGCACCAAACTCCAGATGAAGCTGCCATCTATGCATGTGCTCTAACCCGCTCATGTGCAATGGCTATCTCAAACGGACACACCTCAGCTTCACCACGGCTTTGGCTTTTAATCAGATGGAAGTTCATTGGACGGAAAGTGCGTCAAGCAGAGACATTTCTCAGGAAACTACAGGGTACAGGTGGATTAATGGCTAATTTCATGAACACTTGGCTTCAAACACCAGCACTGCCTCTGCTCAACATCTGAAGAAATTTCATAGAATCATAGAATCCTAGAGTTGGAAGAGACCACAAGGGCCATCGAGTCCAACCCCCTGCCAAGCAGGAAACACCATCAGAGCACTCCTGACATATGGTTGTCAAGCCTCTGCTTAAAGACCTCCAAAGAAGGAGACTCCACCACACTCCTTGGCAGCAAATTCCACTGTCAAACAGCTCTTACTGTCAGGAAGTTCTTCCTAATGTTTAGAAGAACTTACCTGATTTGCTCCCCCAGAAGCCTTCTCAGATTCGTGCAGCCTAAAGAAAAATGGACAAAGAAAGTCAAACAAATCACCAGAGAGTAAAAGGCAAGCCTAACACAGTTGTTTCTTCAATAATAAAATAAAATAAAATAAAATAAAATAAAATAAAATAAAATAAAATAAAATAAATAAAATAAAATAAAATAAAATAAAATAAAATAAAATAAAATAAAATAAAATAAAATAAAATAAAATAAAATAAAATAAAATAAAATGCGCCACTTCCTGCTTCTTAAGTCCTCTACTGAGGCCTCTTGGACCTGCAAGGGGAATGTGCGCTGCTGAAAATTCTCCTGCAATTTCCTTCCCAATGGGAATTCTTTCCCCACCTCTCAGTTTGCTCAGCAGAGGAGAGAAAGCTTGATGCAAGTTTGCAAAAAGGCCAGAGGAAGGTTTTGCTAAATGGAGCTGGTAGACACAACCAGCCAGCCACCCAAATTCTAACCATTACACTAGTTTGTTAGTTTCCTGTTCAAAGCAGAAGCCCAGACTTACCTCACAGATGTGGGCTCTTTATCTAGAGAAAAGAAGAAGAAGAAAAATCCCACGTAAGATAGAACATATATTTTTACCTGGGTTCCAAGCAATGCCTGTTCCACTATAGATGCAGACCCTGCCAATTGTGTGTTTGTGTGTATTCATGGGCTTCTCCCAATCATTTCACAACAGCGACAACAAAGCAACCTTCCCCTGCCTGAGTTAAGACTCCCTGTTCTGCTGTGTCTCATAACTGAGAAGGTAATTTTGTGCTTTTTTTATGCAGTTCTTCTCAATTTCGTAGCTCATGAGCAGATAATCAAGTTTGCCCCATTTTATATTTCGGCCTACAACGTCCCAGTTCTTATTTTGGACCTGGCTTTGTTGTTGTTGTTGTTGTTATTATTATATTATTATTGATTTTTACATATCATTCCCAAAGGTCATGTAACACATTTTCTTATCTTACACAATGTTTTGGAGTTCCATCAACCACATCTGAAGATTTTTCAATCTTGATCCCTTAATCTACATTTCATTCATTTCCTTATTACTTTTAATAATCCTTAACTAATAATTCTCTTCACGATCTTCCTTGCTATATTTCGCATAGTCCTCCTTACAAAACTTCTTGCAGTCCTACTAGCGTAATCTGTTTGTTACAATTGCTTTTCAAATAGTTCAAATATCTACTCCAGTCCTCTGAGAACCTCTGTGGGCCTGGCTTTGTTCCTGCAGCTCTCAGAGGAGGTGGGAGGGAACAACCAAGTCGATTCAGGAAGCTTAAAGTCTCTCCATGCTGGTCGTGGAGGTGGAAACCAGTCTCTGAGCACCACAACATAGTGATGGAGAGGGAAGGAGGCTGAGGAGGTGGTAGGCTGGGTTGGACCACTACTCCTGGGGTGTGTGTGTGTGTGTGTGTGTGCAAATATTGCTGGTGCTTTAGAACCTATCTGCACTATTGGAGACCGTGATATTGGGCATAACTCTTTCACACACTTGTTTGCTAAATTAAAATCTCTCCCACCTTCCACCATAAAAGGAATTATTGCCCAGCAGGAGAAAACAGAGACAGGCACAAGTAGTGATACCTTTCCCTTGCTGAGAAGGGCTCAGAAGACCATCTGATGAAGCTGTGTTGGAAGATCCAGGAGAGATAAAAGGAGATGCTTCATCACATCAGACATGGATGGCACTTAGTCAAACTATGAAACTGACTCTGCCAAGATGATCACCACCAACCTGGGTGGCTTTAAAAGAGGATCGTGCTAATTCATGGAGGGCAAGGCACAGTGGTTATCAACTTTGCCCAGTGTCAGAGACAGTGTGACTCTGAAGACCACTGGGTGGGAATCACAGGTGGGGAGAGAACACCCAGGGTTCCTGCTTGTGGGTCTATGGTTGGCCGCTGTGAGAACCAGATGGCGGACTAGGTTGTCCTTTTGGCCAAACTAGCTGCCAGAACATAAGAATGGCCTGCTGGATCAGGCCAATGGATCCTAGTTCAGGATCCTGTTCTCATAGTGGGAAACTGTGACCCAGCCACAATAGCCCTCTCCCCTCCTGGCTCATAGCCCAGAGCCCTCTCCTCTACAGGTTCTTGGTTCTTCTTACGTTGACCATTCCTTTGTCCCAACAGCCCCCAAATATTTTCTGACTCTCAGTCCCTTTCAACCACCAGCTTCCTCAGTACATCTGTATCAAACAAAGCCAGGTGATCATAACATGATCTTCAGCAGATGCCAGGGTGCCAGTTAACCCAACCATGATGTAGCCTGCTCCCTTACCTCCCACAGCATCAGGAATAGCACCTTCACAAGTCTCTCCCTCTTCTTTGCCACCAGTTAAAGACTCAATAATTAGAAATGCCAGATTCTCACTTTCTCCCAAAACTTTCCTTGCTGACACTTTCAAAAGAAAAGCCCGTATCTATTTGTACGGGCGACATACGACCCAGCAAATTCTTATCAGATTATGCATCGAGTCAGAGAGACCCCAAAGTCTAGTTTGAATGAACTTGAGCCGACTGCCAATGGGATCACAAGAGGCCAAGGATGGCAAGTGCCATGGCGTTCTGGAAGCACTTAAATTGTGCGAACTTACATTGTATGGATTTAATCTGATCCAACCTCCAGGGGCTCCTCCCCACACCTGCTGCTATGGGTCCC
This sequence comes from Podarcis cretensis, assembly GCF_951804945.1. Lineage (NCBI taxonomy): Eukaryota > Metazoa > Chordata > Lepidosauria > Squamata > Lacertidae > Podarcis > Podarcis cretensis. The sequence continues at coordinate 5,450,310 of NC_137175.1, read as the reverse complement.
ACAGCCATGGCATTGGGGGTAGGGACCCCATGCAGAGCCACCAGTTCATCCAGTTTGTGTGCCTCTATGTACCCCTGTGGGTGATCTGAACTGGACCCAATTGACCCAATGGCATTGCAGGGGGGTTGGACTCCAATTCTATGACACACATGCAACAAATATCCTTTTTACCCTTGTTATGCCTTGCATGGATGAAGTAGATGATAGTCACCACCAATACCACCAGGAGGGCACAAACCACGGCGCTGATGATGTAGATTTTCTTCTCATCTGCAAAGAGATTGCATTGATTTAGTTGGCAACTGGCGTCCTGCTTCCCCATCTCCGTAGCTCAGTGGTTTAAAGCATCTGCTTTGCATGCAGAAGGTACTGGGTTCAATCCCCGCCAGCATCTCCAGGCAGGGCTGTGAGAGACTCATGCTAGAAACCCAGGAGAACCACTGCCAGTCAGTGTGGACAATACTAGGCTAGAAGGACCAATCCCTTTATCGGGGGAATTACAAACTGCATAATAACAACTTTAGGTTTTTTTTTTTTTGTTGGCACCTGTCTGTCTTGAGAGACAATGGAGTTTGCCTCTGGGACTGAAGTCAGACCTTGTTCTTAGCAGCACCAAAGTGACCTCTCTGGGGCGTAAGCCTGGGCAGTGTGTATAGAGTGTTGGGATCTCCGTTCGACCGAGCTGATAAAGCTCATCCTCCTCTGGAATCGCCTCCGATGATAATTAACGACCTGAGCCTCTGATAAGGCTCCAGGCACATCCCCCATTCAGCAGAGTTTCCAGTACAGGGAAGAGACGAGAGGTTTGGGCTACATGGCTAAAGGGTTTTATTTTCTTACTACGCAGACAGCATAGTCTCTCTATGAAAGCAGAGAGCAACTGAACAAAGGAACAGGAAAACCAGTACGTCACATCCATCTCCCGTGAGACTTCTAACAGTATGGAAGGTCTCTGGAATGTAAACAGAGTCCTGTGACTCCAAGCAGCTGCACAGTGGCAAAACAGAAAGTAACATAGCGGTCCTGGGCTGCCCAGGTGACAAGACCCCCCCCCTCAGCCTCACTGGCGGGGTCCAAAGGAAGCAGAGCAAGACACTCGGCACCAGCTTGGCTGCTGGAAGGAGGTGTACAAGGCGCCAACCAACCCATCTTAGGGACTCCACTCCAGATTTGCGTAGGCCTGATCTTTTATTCCCCTTCCTTCCTTCCTTCCTTCCTTCCTTCCTTCCTTCCTTCCTTCCCTCCCCTTCCTCTTTTTATTACCTGCTCTGGGACCCCACAGCTAATTCTTTCCTGGTCTCCTCCCTGGCCCAAATAGGACTAATTTCACCAGCCAGCCCTGGTGATCATCTAATGCCTATTGGGTGGATATCCCCCCTAAATTGATTTTTGAATTCTGAATTTATTGTTATTCACATTTTATACTGTATTTTAAGTTGATTTTTGTTGCATCAATTAAGTGTTTTAAATTTGTTGTTAGCTGCCCTGAGCCCGGTTTTCTGAACCAGGAAGGGCAGGGTATAAATAAAAATTTATTATATTATTTATTAATATAAAGCACTTAGCAACAACGCCCAGAGAAAATAAGCAAATATTGAAAACAAGCGCACGTAACTGAATTATGAGTCTGGAAAGCCTTGCTGATAGAAAAGGAAATGTTTTTTAGCAGGCATCTGGTGGGGTTTAGCAAGGGTTCCTCCCTGGGGGACAGGAGAGGAAGTCTGCATAGCAGTCTATGAAGCAACCTTAGACGGAGTCATTTCACTGGTCCCTCCACATCTGGACACTCTACATCAAGAGTCCTCCAAACCTTTTGGGTTTAGGGCCATGGACGTTTGCAATGGGCACCAAAAACACACACATTTCTCCCACAAAAAAATGCTGGCGATGCTCAGGTTCCCCCTCCAAAATAGGCAGAACACCTACCCTACAAACAAACAAACAAACAGGCAGCACCAAAACCCCACACAACCCCCCTGAAAGCTAACCACAATCTCACTTTTTAAACCCTTGCTCTATCCCAGGTGTGGGGAACCTTTGGCCCCCTAGATGTTTCTGAACTACAACTCCCATCATCCCTGGCCATTGGTGATGCTTGCTGGGGCTGATGGAAGCTGTAGTTCAGCAGCAGGTGGAGGGCTAAAATGTTCCTCACATCTGGTCTACATTCACTGGCAGTGACTGTCCAGGAAACCCATGACTCTACCAGGAAATGTTGGAGATTGAAACTTGGACCTATTGCATGCAGAGTCTATATGCTCTTCCTGTGAGCTAGAGCTGCTGCCCGTAAGGGTGTGAAGAGGTCTGAAGGCAAGAAGGTCTACACACAGAGAGACAGACAAAAATGAGAAATTTAAGTCAACATGGATCAAGGGGCGGAGGACAGGTGAACACCTACCTGGCTCCATACTGATGCTTTCACTTCCTTCAGTCAGCACCCTGATGTTCAGCACTGATGTCTCAGTTGCTACAGGCTGAGAGTTTTGCGTAACCAGGCAAGTAAATGCAGACTGGTTCCTTTCTTCCGTGGCATTCAGCTTCAGGGAGCTCCTGAGGGTGAATGTCCCATCCCCGTTCTGGGCCATGGGCTCAGCCGTTCCTGTTTCACTCAGGCTGCTGTTCAGAGTCAAGGCCAAGGTTGTGTCTTCTGGGTAAAACCCTTCCGCGCTGCAGCTGAAGGTCACCGATTCGTTCAGCGGGACGGGGTTGGCTGGGTTGGCTTCCAGCTTCACTCTGGGTGGAACTGTGTGGACAAAGGCAAAGAAATCAAAATGAGGACCTCAATACCCCTGAAGGGAAGTGGTTGCCAGACTCCAGTACGGGCTAGAATTGCATTCCTGGTAGAGGTGGATATCATCTCCTAATACCAGAACTTGGGGACAACCAGTGAAGCAGAATATTGGAAGATTCAGGACACATAAAAGGAAGTCCTTCTCCACACAGCTCGTAAACTATGGAATTCATATCTGCAAGAGGAACTGATGGTCACCCACCTAGATGGCTTTGAAAGGGAATTAGACCAATTCATGGAGCATAAGACCACTAATGGTGACAAATCACAATGGCTTTGTTCTCTCATCCCTCTTGGAGGAAGTAGGTCTCTGAATAACCAGCCGCTGGGAATCTCAAGTGCGGGGAGGGCTGTTGTCCTCATGCCAAGCTTGTGGGCTTCCCACTGGGATACTGGGTTGGCCCCTAAGGGAAGAGAATTCTGGATGAGGTGGGTCTTTGGTCTGATCCAGAAGCCAGGCTCCCCTTATGGCCTGTGTGGTTTTGATTTGCAGTATAAGGGGGAAGGGACAGATATTCCTCAAAAGCAACTCCCTAACCCCAGCAGCTCAAAATTTTTCCTTTGATCCTACTGGGTTTTATCCAATGTTAGAGTAGACCCATTGAAATTAATGGACATGGGAAAACTTTGGTCCCTTTTATCCATGGGTCTACTCCAAGTATAGGGCTCCTCTCAGATTTCATTATCAATTGTTCTTGGTTGGACACTGGTGGGCATGTGGACTGCGGAGACTGGACAAGCATCAAACACACATCTGATCTCCTTCAAAACTGGTGTGTAGCTGTGTCTTGGCTTCCATCTTAGTAGCAGGAAATGCTTCCCCCCTTTAAATTAATGTACCTAAGGGCCGAAGTTAATGCTACTTATGTACCAGTGGCATTTTTTTTCATGGAGCAATTGAGAGCAAAGAAGCAGTATGGTGGAGGCAGAAGGGGCACCTGCTCCTTCCCATTTGTCCCCCTGCAATGGAGCTTCTCCAGCAAAGGGAACAGCAGGTGCCTGTGTCTAATGTATAGCTTGGCTCAAAGTTGCCACCTCTCCTTTAGAGAAAAGGCTCATCTCTGCATGCTGAAGTCATGGAGAAATCCCTTTGGCAAGAAAGTCCACCGGGGGTCTCCAAGTCTCCTGGCCAATCAACTCCAAGCCCTTGGTAAGCCAGGAGAACCCATTCATACGTACTAAAACCCTCCAAGTTACACCTGGATATACTATTCTCAACTCTACCAAGGAAAGCAAATCAAGCCACAGATGAGAAGCTTCATGCTGCCCCTTTTTCAAATCTTGCTCAGAGTCTTGGGGTACCCCTGCCCGTACGGGCCAGTCTTGACAGACTCTGGGGTTGTGCGCCCATCTCACTTAAGAGGCCAGGGGCCAGCGCTGTCCGGAGACACTTCCGGGTCACGTGGCCAGCGTGACATCGCTGCTCTGGCGAGCCAGAGCCGCACACGGAAACGCCGTTTACCTTCCCGCTGGTAAGCGGTCCCTATTTATCTACTTGCACCCGGAGGTGCTTTCGAACTGCTAGGTTGGCAGGCGCTGGGACTGAGCAGCGGGAGCGCACCCCGCCGCAGGGATTCGAACCGCCGACCTTTCGATCGGCAAGTCCTAGGCGCTGAGGCTTTAACCCGCTCAGAGTCTTAGTAGACTCTTAAACACCCTTGTTGGATCAGCCTTTGGAAGCATGGTAATGCATAGTGGAGATTAATTTATTCGTTCAACTGATCTCCTGCCCTTTCTCCCCAAAGAACCCCAGAGCGTTAAACCCCTCTCCCAATTTCTTCTCCCTGGCATCCCAGATCTGCAGCCCCTTCCCCATCCTTGCACTTGGTAGCAATGAAGCAGGGGAAGCATTGCTGATCTGCCTTCTGAACACTGCTCACTGCAGCTGGTTCTGGAGAAGGAGAAACGCATGGCGCAGGGGAGAGGTGCTGCGTGGCAGCAGGAGTACTGGATTGGCTCCACCTGCATGAGCACCATGAGACCTGCCTTGTTCTTTTATATATATATTTTGAAATAATTTTTATTCTATTTTACCAGTCTAAAAATTACAACCATACATATCCACTGTCAGGGAACTGCCATCAGAGCTGGAGGCGGAGGGAAGGCTCCAGAGGGATGCCGGAGAGGGTCCCAGTAGGGAGAGAGGCAGCCCATCTGCTGGGGAAGGAAATCAGCGTAACACCAGTGGAGAAGGGGGGCAGAGAGGGGATTTGGAGAGGAGGCTCCAAGACTCTTCGCCAGAAACCAGCGGGAAGAGCACGGGTCCTCCGCGGCCCACTCCCTCCCTGCGCAGAAGACTTCCGCGCAGGGAGAGTAGGAGGAGACTTGGCGTCAAAGAACTTCTTTGCTGGAAGAGATTCAAAAAATGCCCACTGATGGATTCTGCCAGCGACTGAGACAGCCACGAAGTGAAGGGCTGTCCAGACAGAAAGGGTTCAACCAGACAACCAAGCCAAGAGTGGCGGCAGCTTACGCATAAGCAACCCCTAGAACCATTACATCCACATTTGTAGATTCCTCCGAATCTCTGGACTTCCCACCTTCCCCTCCATAGGTCCTATTGTTAACCTTTTCAACTGCATATTCTTCAAGAATCCATGGTTTACTCTATTTTTCGCCCCATAAGACGCGCCTGACTATAAGACACACCTAGTTTTTTAGAGGAGAAAATGGGGAAAGCCTCGTTTTTTGAGGATCAGCTCACAGTTGTGCAGCTTCTTTTGCAAAGGGGAAAAGCCCTCTTTTTTGAGGATCAGCTCAAAGTTGTTGAGCTTACTTTGCAAAGGGAAAAAATCCTGTTTTTATGGGGTTCAACTCATAGTTCTGCAGCTTCTTTAGGAAAGGAAAGGGAGCCATTTCTACAGTTTCCAGACAGATAATCTAATCAGCCAGTCACATGTCGCTGGGGAAACAAACAGCCTCCGTCTGCAGAACATTCAACAATGGAGGCCTGGGCAAGGATCCGGGGCTGGAAAGGGAGCCAGCGATCAACCACACATTTGCTCCATAAAACGCACAGACACCTCCCCTTACTTTTTAGGAGGAAAAAAGTGCGTCTTATGGAGCGAAAAATACGTTATATTACTCCATTATCTCCATAGTACTTGCTACATTGCAAGTGTTATTGCAATTCTGCTAATGTTTTCATCTGCTTACAAGATAAATTATAATTTTTTCCCATTCTTTGTTGGAGTTTTGGTCTTCTTGGTTCCTGACCTTTCTGGCCAGTTTTGCCATTTTGGCATAATCCAGCAGTTTAGTTTAACATTCTTCTCTAGTAGGGACCTTGCTTTCATTCCATCTCTGGGTTAGCAACATCCGTGTGGCTGTCGTCGTGATGCCTTGTTCTTTTATAATGGCAATAGCGCCCACCATTCTGGCAACGGTGCCGGAACAGAGTTCCAGTGATTTCTGGCTGGGGGAAAAGCTCTGCTTGTTCCCTACCCCCTCCCTCTCATGAACCAGCAGTGAAGCTCGCTGCTCAGAAGGCAGGTGAGAAACACCATGATACCTCAGCCACCCCATCAAATGCAATGATCCGCCAGACCCCCAACAGTCTCTGTACCTCGTAGGATATCTGCAAGTTTGAAAAACTCCCGCAGGGGACTCTGCAAGGTCTCATGTTCAATCTGGCATATGAGCTGGGACTTCACATCGTCTCTTGTGAGTGGCACCTGTGCGGTGCTCAGCACTTGGTAGGAGATGCTTTCTCCTTCTGGCAGAACGGTGGGCTCTGGGGACACGATCCTGGTGTTGTCCTTCAGCCAAGTGACTTTGATGGCTCGGGGGGAGAATCCATCCGACGTGCAGGTGAAAGTCGCCGAGGTCCCAGATAACACTCTGCTCGCGGGACCCTCGATAGATGGCTGGGATGGCGTGGCTGCGGGAGGAAGCATCGACACATCACCTGGTGACCCTTGCAGGATAGGACCCATCACCAATCCCAAGGGAAATCCTTTCCTGGGCCAGTGGGCACATTTGGAATTTTAAGAGAGTGCCATGGGTGCCAGTCGCAAGGCGGCTGCCTTGGGGTTTGTGTGTGGCAGAACACAACGCCTGCCACATCTAGAGAGAAGAACACAAAATGGTGTGGACATCCCTCTTCCACCAATGGTAAAAAGGCCCCTTCATCAGCCACCACTGTGCTTGATCCCAGTGAGAAGCTCTTTCCACCTCTCTCTCTTCCCTCAACTGCCCAAATGATTAATCAACCAGCTAGGAAATCAGACCAGGCTGGGACAGAGTCAGGCCCACCTATTCCCTTGGTCCATATCCCTGGCAACCAATGCACTGTGGCTCTTTGTAAAGGGGTGTATTGAATGGAGGAGAGGCCAAGGCAGTGCAAACAGGAACCAAGCAGGAAGAGCCAAAGGTCTTATTGTGGCCTTTTGAGAGAATACCTATCGTGACCTTTCATGGCGCCATAGGAGGCGTTGGTTGATTCACTGCCTCAATGCAGTGGCGGACGAACCCTCTCCGGCACCCAGGGTGGGACGCCGAGGGGCAGAGCAAACTGCCCAGTGACGCACCCGCAGCGACTATACAGGCTGCCGCCCACGCACGGCATCCGTACGGGCTGCTGCTCACGCGTGCTCACTCTGTATGAGCTGTGGGCCCGTATGGTCACCATGCGAGAGGCAGCCCGTACGGATGCCCATATGGACGGCATGGAAGAGCGGCAGCCCGTATGGTCGCCGTGAGAGAGGCAGCCTGTATGGATGGCAGGTGAGAGCGTAGCCCATACAGATGCCCCGTGAGCGGCGCCCATATGGACTGTGCGCACCCTTGACCGTTCTACAGCTGGGGTGAGGCAGGGGCCATCTTGTTACCCCCTCCCAGAGTGGCACCCGGGGAGGACGGCCCCTCCGCCCCCCACTTCGTACGCCCCTGCCTCGATGTCTCCTGTGCCACAAACTCTCCGCTCCAGATGAAATAAGTAGATAAAGTAAATTCCATTTCTGCAGCCCAATCCAAGGGCTGAAGAATGAGTCCTGGATAGCTAGGAAATTCCCAGGTGTTTAACTGAGTTGTCCCATTCCCTGGCAGATCAAATATTCCCATCCCCCACACAAGAGGCTCTCCACGTAGCTGACTTGCCAAAGGGGTTAAGTACACATTACAGATAGAGGGACGCGGGTGGCGCTGTGGGTTAAACCACAGAGCCTAGGACTTGCCGATCAGAAGGTCCGCGGTTCGAATCCCCGCGACGGGGTGAGCTCCCATTGCTCGGTCCCTGCTCCTGCTAAGCTAGAAGTTCGAAAGCACGTCCAAGTGCAAGTAGATAAATAGGTACTGCTCTGGCGGGAAGGTAAATGGTGTTTCCGTGCGCTGCTCTGGTTGGCCAGAAGTGGCTTAGTCATGGTGGGCACAGCACCGGAAGCTGTACGCCAGCTCCCTCGGCCAGTAAAGCGAGATGAGCGCCTCGACCCCATTGTCAGCCACGACTGGACCTAATGGTCAGGGGTCCTTTTACCTTTAACTTACACATTACAGATAACTGCTTATAATGACATCTAGGTTTTCAAAATATGAAAAGCAGCTGTAGGAGGAGGGAGAAAGGAGATTTTGAGCAGGATATTGCCCAGCACTGAAAGAGTTATGCATCCTTTCTCCTTCTACTGCTCCACTACTCAAACATGCAACCTACAAGGCTATTTTTTGTTTTTTTAAAAAGGTCTGAGCCTCATTAGATGCCCTTGTATTTCTATGTATGTGGAGCTTCTGGGGTGAGGGGGGCAGATTATCCTCCTTGGAAACGAAGAGAAATTGAGGGATACTTACCAATCACGGAAACCTCAGTGCCCACTCCCGATTTAAATTCTGTTTCTTGGGATCCTGCCCTGTATTTGACACAGTAATAGGTCCCGGCATCCTCAGGTCGGATGGTGCTGATCCGGATGCTGAAGTCTGTTTCTGATCCAGGAACAACCCTGGTCACGCGGGAAGGATATTGTCCTCTTTCACTGTAAATGGGCTGCTTTCTGTCTGACCCCTTGTGCCATTTCACGCCTCCTGGTGGACCAGTTCCACTTACTGTACACGTCAGAGTGAGGGTCTCTCCTGCGGACACAGACAAGGGTCCTGGAGGCTGCAAAACTTCCAAATCTTGCCCTTTGGCACCTGCAGCAAAAAATAAATTGTTATAGGTTTCCTCTAAAGAGTAATCACCCTTCTTGTGGCAAATGAATGACTCAGGACTTCAGTGCCTTAAGGATACCTCTTCTCATACAAACCGACCCAGACCCTGCGCTTGTCATCCAAGGCCCTTCTCTGTGTCCCTCCCTCTCCAAGAGGTTCGGAGGGTGGCAATACGAGAATGGGCCTTTCCTGTGGTGGCTCCCCGTCTGTGGAAGGCTCTCCCCAGAGAGGCTCGCCTGGTGCCATCATTGCATATCATAGATTCACAGATTCATAGATTTGGAAGGGACCCTGAGAATCATTCAGTCCAATCTCCTGCATTGCAGGAATATGCAGCAGTCCCTTATGGGGATCAAACCTGCAACCTTGGTATTCTCATCACCACACTCTGTGTTTAGGTGCCAGATGAAAACATCCCTCTTTACTGGTCTTTGGCCATTAAACAATCCATGGCCCTTTAAAAGTGGAGGACTGTCATTATGATTTTTTTCAGTGATTGTTTTATTGGTTGTTGTTGTTGTTATGCTATGCAAATTAAATTGTTAACACTGTACACCATCCCGCAATATACAAAATACTACTACAAAATCCCACGAACTCCCTAGACACAATCAAAAAACAATGGGAGGATGCCATAGGCTATAAGATTAACCCCACTCAATGGAACAAAATGTGGTCTAAACCCCCCTTTAAATCCATATCAACGAAAAGAAAAGAACTCACTCTGAAACTCACCTACAGGTGGTACCCAACACCAAGAAAACTAGCGCTAATACACCCAGGAACCTCACCAAAATGCTGGAGAGGGTGCACCTCCACAGGCACATACCTCCAAATGTGGTGGGAATGCCCCAAAATCCAACTATTCTGGACAGCAACCATACGAGAAATAAGTAAAATAACCAAGCAAGCATTAGAAACCACCCCAGAATTGGCCTTCCTAAACATCTTCCAAGACAATAATGCCCACTTACACCACAAAGAAATCATAACCCAGCTACTTTCAGCAGCCAGAAGCATCATAGCCAGACACTGGAGAGACCTGTCAGGAGTAAGCATGCACCAATGGTAGCAAATAGCATGGGAAACAGCCTTAGTAGAAAAATTAACCAATAAACTGAAACTGACATGGGGACAAATAGAAGAAGACGCCTTCACCCTGGTATGGCTCCCCTTTATCATATACACAGCCCAACAAGACAACGGCAAAAATCCACCAACAGCATACAAATCAATATGGCTAACGTGATCCAAAATACCCACCCACCCCCCTCACACACAAAAACAAAGACCACCACAGCCAACCACAAATGAACAACCACACTCCAGGCAAACCCCAACCTCTTTCACCACCAAAGGAACACAAGCGAACATTAAAGAACCTGCACAAGCAACACTACATATATTAAGTAATATAGAAACATCGCCACCCGACCCGACCCCCACCCATCTCTCCCCCCCTCCACCTCTTTCCCCCTTTTCTTCCTAATGTCTCAACAAATGAAACTGATTTGTAAAAATGTTACATGGGGGGGGGGGGGAATACGAGAGAGAGAGAGACATTGCACACACTTTTGTAAATCCAGAAAATATTTAATAAAAAAGAAAGAAAGAAATTGTACACCATCCTGGGATTTTCTGACAAGAGTGGTATATAGATTGAATAAATACTAAATAATAATAATAATAATAATAATAATAATAATGCAGTGCTGCTTCCCTTTCTCTCTCAAGGCACCTTTCCATAAAAGCACATCTCAAGAGCCAGTTGCCCATTTATTGTGTGTTCAATTCCATAGCATGTAGGAAGATAGAGACCTGGGCCTGCCTGCCCATGAGGTGAGGGGAAGCAGTGGCATCAGGGAAACAGGCCCCAGTCAGCAAGGAGGGGCTGCTCCACTGCACAAGCTGATTGGGGAGCAGGGGGACATTTCCAGTTTTGCCTGGAGTGGCAAAACATTATGGGCCGGCCCTGATAGAGACCATGCAGGTCCTCCACCCATCAGTGGAGACAGGCGGTGATTGTGGAGCACAAGACTGACAAGTATAAGAACAGGTCAACACCACTGATGTGGTTGGATGGCTGGCTGTGTTCTAGCCCCATTGTTGGAGGGGAGATGCGTCTGAATACCAGTTGCTGGAAATTATTATTGGGGGAGAGTGCAGCTGCCCTCTGGTCCGGCTTGCAGGCTTCCCATATCAGCGTGCGGTTGGCCGGAGCGAGAATCGGGTGTTGAAATAGATGTCCCCCCCTATGGTCTAATCTAAGGTAAAGGTAAAGGGACCCCTGACCATTAGGTCCAATTGTGGCCGACTCTGGGGTTGCGGTGCTCATCTCGCTTTATTGGCCGAGGGAGCTGGCGTACAGCTTCTGGGTCATGTGGCCAGCATGACTAAGCCACTTCTGGCAAACCAGAGCAGTGCACAGAAACGCCGTTTACCTCCCCGCCCGAGTGGTACCTATTTATCTACTTGCACTTTGATGTGCTTTCAAACTTCTAGGTTGGCAGGGGCAGGGACCGAGCAACGGGAGCTCACCCCGTCGCGGGGATTTGAACCGCCGACCTTCTGATCAGCAAGCCCTAGGCTCTGTGGTTTAACCCACAGCGCCACCCGCGTCCCTTACAGTCTAACCTAGCAGGATTCTTGTGTTGTTATGTTATGTTCTAACACGGATATTGGTGAATGAAGTTTGCAGAGCGAGCACACAGCTTCGAAGCTGGCTGTATACTAAATTCTTGCTGTTGAGCACTCTTTAGCCCTAACACAATCTCACTGAGACTTTAAGTATGAAATAGAAGAAATACATTGTGGTTATTAATTAAACCTGTGAATCACACTTTTTTTTTTGCCATGGCAACTCAAAAGTGACTTGCAACACATGCTTAGAGGGTAAAGCATTCCTAGTTGTAGCTAAGTTAGAGATGCAAAGAGCCGCTTTTGCTCTTTCATCTCTGCAGGAGAGAGACAGATTCCCAAGGTGGGACTGAGAAGAAGGGAGGAACAGGTAAGGAAGTCAGCAACCCTTAGAGGTATCAATCTGACATCAGAAGGAAGGTCAGCCCAAGTTAGAACAGAAATACAGCCTAGGAAATTTGGAGTCTGTTCTCTCTACTTTCTCCCCATGCATACCACACCTGATACAAACTGAGTTGCATGCCAAGACTTCCAACAGATGAACAGGAGTTGCATTTTACTGAGTCAGACTTTTGTGGCCATCCACTTCACAATAGCTGATTTCTGATTAGTAGTGCCTCATGCAGGTATTTTTTCCCCATCTCCTGCTGTACAACTTGATCCTAATTCAAAGTGTAGGGGCCCTTTGCTGGCACCACACATGGTCTCCTACTGAGCAAATGTACCTCTCTTTCCCCAGAAAGATGGGCTTGTGCGGAAATTGAGCCCAGGACCTCTCACAGCCAAAGTGAGACTCATATCTATGGCACCAATAATGTGCAATCAGAGCACCAGCAGGTGTGTTCTGGAGTGAAGGTTCTGGGCCATCTTCAGTGTTGACCCCACATTGACTGCATGTTAAGTATAATTATTTAGGTAAAGGTAAAGGGACCCCTGACCATTAGGTCCAGTCATGGCCAACTCTGGGGTTGCAGCGCTCATCTTGCTTTACTGGCCGAGGGAGCCAGCGTACAGCTTCCGGGTCATGTGGCCAGCATGACTAAGCCGCTTCTGGCGAACCAGAGCAGCGCACGGAAACGCCGTTTACCTTCCCGCCGGAGCAGTACCTATTTATCTACTTGCACTCTGACGTCCTTCCAAACTGCTAGGTTGGCAGGAGCAAGGACTGAGCAACAGAAGCTCACCCCGTTGTGGGGATTCGAACTGCCTACCTTCTGATCGGCAAGTCCTAGGCTCTGTGGTTTAACCCACAGCGCCAAATACCTAAATGTTTATTGCTGGAAAAGGTCCATCTCTGGGGAAATTGCACTGCAGTATTCTAATGGACTCTGAGCTTTAACTAAGTTAATGATTAACTGTTGTTCTCTGCTAGTTAACATTTGGGTGTTTAACCTTAGGTCAGGCCACAAAGGCATTTGGTTGCAAATCTCCATTTTGAAGAGAGTTGCCTTTGAATCTTTGTTCTCAGACTGTGGAAGTGAGGATGAAGCTCTCCAGGCAAACAGGCAGGATGCAGGTTGTGGGTAGACACAGACCTCCGCTTATAGGTCTGTTTCGAGTATTTCATATTTTCTAAGCCTGTGCTCGACAGCACAAGATGCCTTATGGAATTATCTGGATGTATGTTTTTGTTTTGAAGAAAGTTATGCAAGTAAACTTTTAATTAAACTTATGGGCCTTGCCAATGCTTTATTTCCAAAAAGGAGTCTGTTTTCATGCATCCAATCGCTTTAAACTGTGCAATATTAAGATCTGCTATATTGCAGTACAGTGGTACCTTCGCTTACAAACTTAATCCATTCCGGAAGTCCGTTCTTAAACCAAAACATTCTTAAACCAAGGTGTGCTTTCCCATAGCAGCGGGGGACCCAATTTACAAATGGAACACACTCAACAGGAAGCAGAAGATGTTCTGCTTCCAAGGCAAAGTTCACAAACCAAAACACCTACTTCCGGGTTTGCAGCGTTCTTCATCCAAGTTGTTCGTAAACTAAGCTGTTCTTAAACCAAGGTACCACTGTACTGTAATATGTTGTGAGTAAAGCACACAAATGGCTGAGGCCAGGTCAAGTTAAACCGCCCTTCATTTGAAAATCGCAGGGCGGTTTACAATACAACACAAAATACCTGTATTTTTCGCTCTATAACACACACCTGACCATAACACGCACATAGTTTTTAAAGGAGGAAAACAAGAAAAAAAAATTCTGAATGAAACAGTGGATGTATCATTTTTGTGCTTCATGCTGTGGTCACAGATATGTGGTTTGACTATGAGTTTGGGGTAGCCCAATGCAAAAATCCTGAGAATCCATGTGGATCCGTGCTTTGTAACCACGTTTTTGCACCATTGCAGCCCCAGGCATCAGTGGGTGCGTGATTTTTTTGGTGCAGGCTGTAGCCATGGACATGCTATGTGATCTGATGGTGAATTTGGGGTGACCCAATGCAAAGATGCAGGTGGCGCTGTGGGTTAAAGCCTCAGCGCCTAGGGCTTGCCGATCGAAAGGTCGGCGGTTTGAATCCCTGCGGCGGGGTGCGCTCCCGCTGCTCGGTCCCAGCGCCTGCCAACGTAGCAGTTCGAAAGCACCTCCGGGTGCAAGTAGATAAATAGGGACCGCTTACCAGCGGGAAGGTAAACGGCGTTTCCGTGTGCGGCTCTGGCTCTGGCCAGAGCAGCGATGTCACGCTGGCCACGTGACCCGGAAGTGTCTCCGGACAGCGCTGGCCCCTGGCCTCTTAAGTGAGATGGGCGCACAACCCCAGAGTCTGTCAAGACTGGCCCGTACGGGCAGGGGTACCTTTACCTTTACCTAATGCAAAGATCCTGAGGATCCATGTGGATCCGTGCTTTGTAACCACGTTTTAAGTGGGGAGGGAAGGAAAAACACAGAAGGGACAAGGAGCACGAGAGGGGTGTGCGGAGAAGCAGCTGGCTAACAATGCAGGAGAGGGGTTTAACGGAAGGGAGGAAAGGAAGGCAAAAGTTTCCCCCCACCCACCCAAGCCAGCCCCCCCTCTCCCACCTGCATGTTTTCCAGCTGCCTGCGAGTCCCTAGAATGGGCTGGAGCCTGCGCGCAGTGTGACTAGGAAGGAATTAGAAGTAAGGATGCCATCCTTTCCTTTCCCCTCTGCTTGCCTGGAGGGGAGGGGCTTTCCCTGCTCTTTGTTGCGTTTGAGCAAACACAGCAACCGAAAACAGAAGAGGGTGGGCAGTAAGACCCTGAGGCAGAATGCAGGAAAGCAGCAGCCTCCTCTCCTTCATGATGCACGATCTGATTTTTGCCCCTGCACTCAGGCCAGTCGGCTCCAGGGACCACACATTCGCTCAATAACACGCACAGACATTTCCCCTTACTTTTTAGGAGAAAAAATGTGAGTGTTATAGAGAGAAAAATACGGTACATGCCAAATAACAAATGAAAACAATACCCCTCCTACAGCTTAAAAGGTCATAGATATTACTATTGCTCATGCTGCAAATGGTAATCTAAATCTGGCGAACGAAGAAGGAAAGCCATTTCCAGAGTTTGGGTTCCCGTTGCTGATACTTTCCTGAGGCAGCTCCCTCAGGCTCCTTGCAGAAGTGGCATTTAAATGGATCGTAAAATTGATTCACAGTACCCTCTTTAAAAAACTCTGTCAGATTCCCCCCACTCCCAACCTTGAAATGCAAAAGTCTTTCTCAGACGGCTGAACTCACGCAAGCAGTAGGATAAAAGAACCTACAGAAATTGGCCAGGCATTTGAATGGAGGTTTTACTTTTCCTTAAGTGACATAATATGATTTCAAGTTTCACCTGTCAAAAATGCAGCACAAACTCAAGTAACAGCCTAATTTTGTTGCGGCCTGGGTACTTCTTGAAGGCTGCTGATGCCTGTTATATATTTTCCTTCATCCCCCCCCACGCCTATCATCAGTATTTTTTTGCCCACTTTACACCAAATATGATAGAAACACACACAAATTACTCCTCGCAATGATACATTTTTGGATGTTGACTTTTTAAAATGCTTATCTGTGGTCCGCCCCCCCCAGGCAGACTTCACGAACCAGGTGCCCTCCAGTTGTTGGCCAAAAACATATGGAGGGCACCAGGTTGGCAATGTTTTAACACGTACTCAGATGCAGGAGAACACAAATGATTTATGCACCGCTGATACAAGTTATTCTGGGCATATTGTTTGGTACAAAAAAAAAAAATTGCACACCTTAATTGCAGGTAAGTGTACAATTTTACTGTCTAACACCTCAAGCTTCCTGTTTCCTCACTGTGTAATGGATGTTCATTTTTCTCTATTAAGTGGCTTTTTTTGAAACTCATTTTTAAAATAAAAAACAAAAAGGAGTCATGCCAGTTTAGCTAATGTGCCAGATATCATCACCTTTCTGGGAGGGAAGGCAGGGGCTGGCAGAAAAAGAAGAGACAGTTGCCTAGTAAATTGATGCAGATGCCTAGAAATGTGATATTTTGCTGGCTTTGTCTTAAATGCACATCTATACCCTTCCAGGCTGTCGCCTAAATAACGTTGAAGCTGAAACTTCAGAATTTGGGAACCCACCCCACAAAAAGAAATCTGGTTCCCTTCTGCTTACACATATCTACAATCCAATTTGATGACAATTTTTTTTTGGGGGGGGGGGAACGCTAGGCTAGCGGGATGCGAGCTCTCCAGTTTTGTATACACTGAAAGCATAATTGCTTTTACATCCCTTTATATTAAGCTAATTGCTTGTGAGCTAGACAAAAAAAAAAAATCTATAAAAATAGTTCACAGCTGTCTCCCTAATATTACCACAAGCTCAGAAACTGGCCAAATCCATAAAGATAAGAAACAGAACTAAGGGATTTTTTTCTTCTTTTTTTGCAAGCAGTTTTCACAGCCAAGAAAAACATGGAATTTCTTGGGCCAACTCTGCTAATAGGCAGGGTGTAAATGGAAACAAGAGAAGCTGCAGAGAGACTGCTACTACACTTTCCACTTCCAAATCAATTCTACATAGAGGGTTAAAAAAAAATCTTTATAAGAGGCATAACTGTAGCTAATAACACAGCTGAAAAACCCTGTAGCTATTTCAGCAACAGGTGGGAGAAGAGACAGCAGGTCACTACCTACAGCCGTGGAGTGAATAGTCATGAAAGGCCTGCATAGCAGAAACTTTTACCCATTGGGCGAAAGGCTGGGAGGCCAACAGTAGGTGGCGCCAGACCCAGCGACAGGCAGAGCTGACTATTTCTGGTTCCCATCCCACCCTCCTGCCTGATGAGTTCTACAAGGGAAGCGATCCCCCCTGGGCAAAAGATTCCTGCATCACAAGTGGTCGGACTAGGCGACCCATCCTGGCCCCTTCCAATTCTACGAACGCTGAGACCGAAGGCTCATAGGCACACAGGCTAAAATTAGAGTTGTATCATTTATCT
This sequence comes from Podarcis cretensis, assembly GCF_951804945.1. Classification (NCBI taxonomy): domain Eukaryota; kingdom Metazoa; phylum Chordata; class Lepidosauria; order Squamata; family Lacertidae; genus Podarcis; species Podarcis cretensis. The sequence continues at coordinate 5,433,320 of NC_137175.1, read as the reverse complement.
GGTCTTAACATTTTTACTTCATATTTATATTTTCTATTTATGTTTATCCACTGCAAGCGTATTACTCAAATCCTGCAAGTGAGTTCGTTTCAATGCATTGTTTCTGAATGTACGTCGTAAAAGGTTCCTAATCTTTTAAAAAGTCGTTATTATCTTTATCTTTGAGTCTCTTAGTTAACTTTGCCATTTTAGTGTATTCCATCAACTTTTCTTGCCATTGTTCTTTTGTTGGTATTTCAACACTTTTCCATCTTTGTGCTAATAGAATTCTGGCCACTGTTGTCGCATACATAAATAATTTCTTCTTGTCGTTTGGTATATCTTGCCCTAGGTTTGGTTTATTCTTGTTCTTACTTTTATTATGTATTTTTGTGTTTTTTTACATGATAATTTTATGTTGTGAACAGCCCTGAGATCTACAGATGTGGGGCAGGGGACAAATTTAACAAATAAATAAAACTTAGAAACAACCCAGTGGATTTCAGGACACACAACCTAGCTGAAGTCAAATATTTTAAGCTTGGATCTGGAAGTGGGAGGGGTTAAGCACTGCTTAAATCTTCCTCACTGAAATCAATAGGGCTTTAAAAGGAGTAACATTTGATCTGTTCTCTCCGCAAGCACCGCCAGCACCAATCCTGCTGAAATCCTGGGATCAACTGAGGCTGTAAAGGGATAGTTTATGCAAATATTGCTAGCGCAGGAAGAGCAATGCAGGTTATCTACGAAATGCCAGAGGAAATTGACTCATCTGGGGAAATGATGGGATATTCGTTAATTAGGAGTGAGTGGCGCGTCCATCGATCGCCTCCAGGAGATTTCACATGCCTACGTCTCGTCATTAAGGGACAGTTCCAAAATGGCTAAATGGACCAGAATGCCACAGAGCAGTTGAGTGGTTCACATCTTCAGGGGAGCTAGAGAGAGTTAAATGTGTTTTTCAAAAGGGTGATTGTATATACACATCATGAAATGTATCCTTTGTTCCATTAAATCAATGTGATACACTCGTGAGCATCCTGGAAGTCTTCCCCTGGTACCTGTGAAGATTACACTTACACACACACACACACACAAACAAACACAGCACTGGGCCAGCCATGAAGGGGTGAAGGCGATGACCATAGAGCTGAAGGAGGAAGTTGGAAGAGCGTCACTTCTTCCCAGTTCCTCTTTCAGTTCAAAGCACTTTTCAAGCCTCAGGTGAATTCTGCTGGACCTAAATCCAGATCCCTGGGGAAAGTGAAGTGGTTTAAGTGTGTAGTTGTTGGACCATAAAGAAGTCTGATCACCGAAGAATCAATGCTTTTGAATTATGGTGCTGGAGGAGACTCTTGAGAGTCCCATGGACTGCAAGAAGATCAAACCTCTCCATTCTGAAGGAAATCAGCCCTGAGTGCTCACTGGAAGGACAGATCCTGAAGCTGAGGCTCTAATACTTTGGCCACCTCATGAGAAGAGAAGACCCCCTAGAAAAGACCCTGATGTTGGGAAAGATGGAAGGCGCAAGGAGAAGGGGACAACAGAGGACGAGATGGTGGGACAGTGTTCTCGAAGCTACCAGCATGAGTTTGACCAAACTGCGGGAGGCAGTGGAAGACAGGAGTGCCTGGCGTGCTCTGGTCCATGGGGTCACAAAGAGGCAGACACGACTAAACGACTAAACAACAACATTTCTTTATACCCTGCCCCTTTCCCTGACGGAATCAAGGCAGCTTACAGGTAAAAATAAGAATGGCTAAAAACATTGGGGGGGGGGTTAATAACCATTAAAAACAATTGAATACACCTTCTCTCTTTCTGTCTCTCCTGGAGGGGATAATCTGGGGAGAAGAGAAGTGGGCAGAGATGGGTGGGTGCCCACAGCATTAAAGAACCCCCAGTGAGCCCACTGGCCTAAAAAAAGTTGGCCCCCACTGCATTAAAGCATATTTTCTAAGAATATAATTAGTTCTCTAGAGCTTGCTTCCCTCTTGTTATGAACCACTGAACTCTCTTGCTCTGGGTTGGGATTGGCAAATCTTTCTGTTTTGGTTGCCATCTGTTTCTCGTCGCTCCAGGTGGAATCTGCAATGAAGTAAAACCATTACGAAAATTCATCCGCATTTTAGTGTGGCCTGATGAACATAATTTCGTATGCGGTTTTGTTCAGCGGTGATTGCATGGGATTCCTCCTAATAGAGTGAATTTATTTTTGCGCGATATTTTCACTTAATAAATGCATTTTAATGCTCATCTCTCCCTAAATGTATGCATTTTCATACACACTGGCCAGAAAGCTGCAATGCAAAATTCAGAGAAGAGCGAATTCCAAAGCATAGTTATGTTTTAGTTCATGTCTCGGTTTGAGAAGCGCAGACCGGGCAATTTCTCACTGAAATGCAAACAAAAACAAATCTCAGCCAACCCGTGTTTGTTTGTGTATGCACGTGTGTGTATCTTTCACAGTGCAAACTTGAGGAACCAATTCCCTAAGCACCAGAGGAAGAAAAAAATCCTCTTAGTGGTTCTACGTTTTTGAAGGTTATCTTGCAATTTACATTCCAGTGCCTCGGGACAGAAGTCGCTGTGACGTCGAGCTCAGTTTGCCATCAAAAACAGAAAGCCCTGCTGCCTCCAGTTTCCCCTCTTCTCCCGGGAATGCCTAGTTATCAAAATACTTGATGATACATCCCCCTCAATGTGCATTCTCCTCCTGCCTGCTTCTCTGGCCCAGCAGCAGCCAATAACACAGAGCAGGAAAAGGGAACACAGACTGCGAGGCCTGCGGGATGTAATCCACCGAGAGCAGTCAAGTACAACATTCCTTGTTTTCCTAGAGTGGACATGCAAGGGAATGTTTGGTTCAGCCAGTCAAAACTTCCTGTTCCTCCTGGCCTGGAGCATCCAAGCTTCCTTCCTCTTGCATGTGACTAGTGGGTGGGTGTTACCTTTCCAGACCAGGTAAAAGGACAAGACATGCTACCATTCTCCTTCTTTTCCATCTTCCTTTCATCCTGCGAACTTCCTGGAATGAACTGCTGGCTGCCAGCCAAGCAGTCCCTCAGGTCATCTCCCTTATGGGGTAAACCTGTTTTTATACATTTGTAACTTTAAGCCTAAAAGCCTGCCTTCAGGGATCACACTGCGCTCTGCCTGTTCGTGAGTAAGCTTTCTTTTTCTTGCTTATCAATAATACTGTGGTGCCTTTATTCTTTGCGGAGGGATTCAAGGGGTCTAACCAGGAAAATATTAGGACACATTTCAATCTGGACAAGCCAGTATTGTCTTAAGAAACTCACACAAGTTTGCAACTAGTTTTCTGCTGTGTAAAGGGGAATGCACTCTGCTAAGTAAAGGAACTTGCTGACACAAGTTAGGAAGGATATTAATAAACAATACAGTGGTACCTTGGGTTAAGAACTTAATTTGCTCCGGAGGTTCGTTCTTAACCTGAAACTCTTCTTAACCTGAGGTACCACTTTAGCTAATAGGGCCTCCTGCCGCCACCACCGCACAATTTCTGTTCTCATCCTGAAGCAAAGTTCTTAACCCGAGGTACTATTTCTGGGTTAGCGGAGTCTGTAACCTGAAGCATCTGTAACCTGAAGCGTCTGTAACCCGAGGTACCACTATATAACCTCTCCTGCCACCCTGAACATCCCCACAAGATGTTGCTGGACTCCAGTTCCATCAGCCTTTGCAGCCAGCATAGCCAATAGTCACGGGTGATGGAGGGCACCAGGTTCTCCACTTATCTCATGTGATGGCATCGTGTCCTCCATGAGAGGGTGGCAATACGAGAACGGGCCTTTTCTGCGGTGGCTTTCCATTTGTGGAATGCTCTCCCCAGGGAGGCTCGCCTGGTGCCTTCCTTACATCTCTTCCTTACACCTCTCAGACCATTAAGTGTCCCTGTTTTCCAGGGACGTCCCTGATTTAGAGAAGCCATCTTGGTTTCTGATTTGATCCCAGAATGTCCCACTTTTCCTTGGGATGTCTCTATTTTCATCAGAGAAATGTTGGAGGATATGGAGTTGCTATCTGACCACCAAGCTATCTGAAGGCAGCCCTGTATAGGGAAGGGTTTTTTTTTTTAATGTTTAATGTTTTATTATGTTGTTATATATGTTGGAAGCTGCCCAGAGTGGCTGGGGCAACCCAGTAAGTTATGTGGGGTATAAATAGTAAAATTAACATTATAGAATGGGATGTCCCTATTTCCATCGAGAAATGTTGGAGGGTATGATCTCTTCTGCCAGGCAAAAACATTTCTCTTTATGTTAAGTTGTGGGCGAACATATCAGACGACACAGCGATTCTTCCAAAGCAGCTCTTTATTTGTAAGCTGGAACAGAACTGAACGGAGGAGCTCAGTCAGCCTGCTTATATAGAGCTCCAGAACAATGTAACTGTTGCCATTTTCTAAAACTATCCAATTACTGAACGTCACTTTTGATCCTTCATTTGCATACAAACTATCCAATCACTGAACGTCACTTTCAATCCTTCATTTGCATAACTATCTACAGTATCCCCCTGCTGGCCCAGGGTGAGAACTTCAGTACATAACACTTTAACTAGGCCTTTGGGCTGCCCAGATGACAAGACCTCTCCTCTTGGCCTCGCTGATGTGATCCAGAGGAAAGCAGAGCAATACATTTAGCATCCAGCAGTCTTAGGGACTCTAGATTTATGTAGGGTTTATTCCGTGGCCTTTTCTTCTCCCAAAGATATCCCACAAAGCAGTGGAGGTTTAGGATCAGAGCTTTTCTTCTCCTAGATGGGCTACTTTCCTAGGTGGCCGACCCCCATCTGTCACTTATTATTATTTATTGTGCATTAAATTAGTACACCAGCCTTCATCCAAAGATTCACAATATAAAAATACCAAATGAGAACACGAAAATGCAATGAATACAAAAACAAACCAATAACCCCTCCTCCACAAAGAAAGAACTGGCTCCCATAAGTGGGAAATGTTTTTTCAAATAAAAGAGTTAATTTCATGTACTCCGTGTGATTTATTGCTGGCTGGCTCCCTGACAGAGGGTCATGTGACAGGCATGGGCGGGGCCAGATGCAAAGTGGGAGGAGCCATTGATGCAATACTCAACCTTTGTACAGGTGGCTATAATCCCAAGTGCAGAAATCAGGGGTGTCCCCCCTTCTTTCTCTCTCTCACAGATCTCTTCATCCAAGCAAGCAAGAGGCGAGGTCACTTTTCAAGGTCACATTTCTGTCACACAAAATCACTTGAGCAGAGCATTCGGCGTGGCCTAGGGAGAGTGTTGAGGGCTGGGGAGAGAGAACTGATGGGTCACATTCAGCAACTGGCCCAGAGGTTCCTCACCCCAGGGTTTGGGTAGGGAAGGGTATAGATTTCTGGTCCTCTCCAGCACCTATGAATCTTTCATAAGAGGAGGGCTGCAGCCCGTCAGACCCGCAATTATGACAAAATGCCTTTCCTGCTCCATTTGGTACACCTGCTCAGGAACCGAGCATCATCAAGAGGCTATAGTAGGAAAGTACAGGAGCTATTTTTAAAGTGACAGAAATCAGTGCATTTAGAATGGAATTTTAATTAAGGCAGCGCTGCAGGTTGCATTCCAATAATACTCTGGGCGAAAAATGCCGCCTCCCGGGCCCAGAACAGCAAACTACTATACAAAACCTCCCACAATGCACACGGTTCACCAAAGGTGTGTGGTTTTGGGGTACTTCTTTGGTTTTAGAGACCTGAAGCACAAAATTAGCAGGGCGCCAGGCACATTTTGCGCCTAAAGATTCTTTAGGTGCCATTTTTTTGCACTTGGCTGACACTCGAGGATTACTGGAATGTATGTGCTTTGAAGTCTCAAAGTACAGTGGTACCTCTGGTTGCAAACGGGATCCATTCCGGAGGCCCGTTCGCAACATGAAAAGCCCGCAACCTGAAGCGCTGTATCTGCGCAAGTGCGCAGCACGGTTAGGTGCTTGTGCACATGCCCGAAGTGTGATTTAGCACTTTTGTGCATGCACAAGCGGCGAAACCCGGTAGTAACCCTTCCGGTACTTACGGGACACCACCTGAAAAAACATAACATGAAGCAAACATAACATGAGGTATGACTGTATAAGTTAAGGATAGACTACAGTGGTGCCCTGCAAGACGAATGCCTCGCAAGACGGAAAACCCTCTAGATGAAAAGGTTTTCTGTTTTGGAGGTGCTTTGCAAAACGAATTTCCTATGGGCTTGCTTCGCAAGACGAAAATGTCTTGCGAGTTCCTGCAGGTTTTTTCCCCTCCCCCCCCTTTTCTAAGCCGCTAAGCCGCTTATCAGCTGATCCGCTAAACCGCTAAGCCGCTTATCAGCTGATCCGCTAAGCCGCTTATCAGCTGATCCGCTAAGCCGCTTAACAGCTTATCCGCTAAGCCGCTTATCAGCTGATCCGCTAAGCCGCTAAGCTGCTTATCAGCTGATCCGCTAAACCCCTAAGCCGCTAATAGCGCTAATCCGCTAAGCCGCTAATGGGCTTGCTTCGCAAGACGAAAAAACCGCAAGATGAAGAGACTCGCGGAACGGATTATTTTCGTCTTGCGAGGCACCACTGTATATGTTAAGGAGTTTAATAAAGAGTAGAATGTTTTGAAAACGGAAGTACCCATATTTTTTATTATGAAACCAAATTAAACGTGTATTAACAATTTCTGCTAAAAATTTGATATTAACGTGTCACTTACTTCATGCTTATCAAAATAATAAATAAAAACTGTTGCTGATCCCTCCCCCCACCAGTGGCGACTAGGCATTCTGTTTTGGCCCCCACAACCCAGGTCCCAGAAGCCATTTGGCTCCTAGCTTTTCTGTCCAAGTTTCAAACGCTGGCTGGTGCTACCTTTGAAAGTAATTCAGAAAGTACACCTAATCCAGAACACGGCAACTAGACTGGTGACTGGGAGCGGCCACCGGGACCACCTAACACCTGTCTTGAAACACCTACATTGGCTCCCAATACTTTTCCGAGCACAATTCAAAGTGTTGGTGCTGACCTTGAAAGCCCTAAACGGCCTCGGTCCAGTATACCCGAAGGAGCGTCTCCACCCCCATCGTTCTGCCCAGACACTGAGGTCCAGTGCTGAGGGCCTTCTGGTGGTTCCCTCACTGCGAGAAGCCAAGTTACAGGGAACCAGGCAGAGGGCCTTCTCAGTAGTGGTGCCCACCCTGTGGAACGCCCTCCCATCAGATGTCAAGGAAATAAACAACTATCGGACTTTTAGAAGACATCTGAAGGCAGCCCTGTATAGGGAGGCTATTAATGTTTAATCATGTTTTTATATTTGTTGGAAGCAACCCAGAGTGGTTTGGGCAACTCAGCCAGATGGGCAGGTGGTGGTGGTGGTGGTGGTGGTGGTGGTTGTTGTTGTTGTTGTTGTTGTTGTTGTTGTTGTTGTTGTTATTGTTATTATAATATATGCAAGCACTGCGGAAGAGCAAAAATGTAGCACAGACAGCCAAGCAAAACTCCGCTTTCTGCTTGCCAGCTTTAGCAAAAGTGCCAACTCTGCGGAAGTGAGAGGTAGGCTATTGCTGCTGGGGACTGATCTACCATCTCTTTATTTGCTTTTGTTTCTATCTCAAGTGCAGCCAAGTATTTCCTTTCTTCTTGAGGTTTTCCTAAACAACACTAATTGGCAATTAAGTATTGCAAGCACTGAGCTGCTAGATCAAACCAAAGGCCTTGCAAGAGCTCGGCGTGTTTAATTAAGATAAACAAGATAAGCTTTGCCAGAAGATTAGCACTTAAAGCAAAACAAAAGAGTCCAGTAAATATTTCTGTCCCTTTTCTTAAAAAAATATAAAAATTACACCCCAGCAATATGAAACAGCTTTACATTTTTAGCTTTAATATACATCTAAGGATGTGATCTGGAAAGGCTTGTGATCATTAAACTTCTCTTTGCTCTAGTGTATTAAGGGTGGGCCAAATGCATGCCTGTGTGGCCTACTTTTATGTTTTTGCGCTAAATTCATCAAGCGCTTGAAAATTAGCATAGCAGGAGCATGTATTTGGATCTCTCAACAGCTGAGGCCTAGGAGGGAGAGTCGAAAAGGCAGGACCACTCCATCGGTCCAGCCAACAGACTCAAGGCGCTTTTGACTCCATCTTTTGGTGGCTATTCTGCCTGGCTCAGGCATGTCAACTGCTAGGGGCAGAGCTGTCTTCAGTCCCCTTAATATCTTCTGGCAGGGGACGGAGCCCCCCTCAATACTGACAGGGCTTTTGTGGAGCCGTTTGCGGTGTGGTCCAGTGGCTGGCTCCTCCTGAGCGCAACAGAGAAAGCTGCGCCATGCTCGGCTCTGCCACTGGCCTCCTCCCGACGAGCCATTGTGTGTGTGTCGTGTTTCGTGCACATTTCAGACACGTGCAATGTGCAACGTGCGCATAACACCCTGCATGTGCTGTGTGCTGTCCCCCCAATATTGGGCACAAGGCGGCAGCTCTGGCCTGGCACAGGGTCACCCAGAGAGCTTTGTTGATGAACCATAGAATTGAAGAGTTGGACCCTGAGGAACATCTCAGTATACCTGAAGGAGCGTCTCCACCCCCATCATTCTGCCCAGATGCTGAGGTCCAGCGCTGAGGGCCTTCTGGCGGTTCCCTCATTGCGAGAAGCAAAGCTACAGCCTTTTCGATAGTGGTGCCCGCCCTGTGGAACGCCCTCCCATCAAATGTCAAAGAGATAAACAACTACCTGACATTCAGAAGACATCTTAAGGCAGCCCTGTTCAGGGAAGTTTTTAATGTGTGACATCTTAGTGTATTTTTGGTCTTTGTGGAAGCCGTCCAGAGTGGCTGGGGAAACCCAGCCAGATAGGCGGGCTACAAATAATAAATTATTATTATTATTATTATTATTATTATTATTATTATTATTTCGTCCAACTGCCTGCAATGAATGTGCAGCTGCCCCAAATTGAACCTGCAACCTTGGTGTCGTAAGCACCACACTCAAGCCAACTGAGCTATCCTCCCATATCGAGGAGTGGGCATCCGAACCCTTGTCTCCCAGGTCGTAGTCCAAAACTCTAACCACTATGCCTCACCGGCTCTCTTTAAGGGTTCTTTACGCCAGATTTGGTCCAGACAGCTGTCACAAATCTCAGAAACTACCCAGAGTGGCCTTTTACATTTTCTATAGGAGATGTCTGGAATTGCAGACGCTGTCTGCTAATCATGTCTTTCCAGTCACGTACCAAGCCAGCACTTCTGACTCCACATTTCTGCCGGGCAGAAAATCCTAGCCTTCTCTGTTTCCCACTTCTCACCTTACAAAGGTGCCTTGCCAGCAATAATTGCTTTTTCTTCCAGCAGCTCCTGCCCACGGGAGTCACCTCCAAACCTCACTGAGCAACTGCCCTCGAGCTGACAGACGTGATCACCCCCAGATAAAATTAGGCACCCTGGCTTGACATTTAGCTCCTCATCTTTCAACCAACTCCACAGTAGGGCTGGGGGAAGAAATTCAGATCAGTTCACATTGAGATTTGAGTCCATCAAATTCTCACCTTCTGAAACAACACGAGAACCAAAACACAGCCATCCTTCAGAAAATTCGCACTCATCTGAATTTCACGATGAAGTTCTCCAGCCAACCAATTATTGCAAAAATGTATCTAAATGTGAGCATAATAATGAATATAACGAACTCAGCACCTCTGTCCCCGCTTCTTCTGGTCTCTCAGAACCAGAAGACGCATGAAGTGCGAGGAGCAAAGACAGGCACACAGGCGCAGTCTCTGATTGCTTGGAGAGACCCTGGAGAGGAGGAGACATAGATGGCTGTGAGGAGACAGGGACCTTTAGTCTTGGCAACTGATCCATGGGGACAAGACCTACTGGAGAGGAGGTCCTGTGCTCATCAGGCCTGGCACTTTTCCAAGTCTGTGCAGATCCTGTTCTTGCTAATGAAGAGTTAACTCCAATATGCACGGCACGATCTACTGCGTGGGTGGCGCTGTGGGTTAAACCTCAGCGCCTAGGACTTGCTGATCAGAAGGTCGGCGGTTTGAATCCCTGCGACGGGGTCAGCTCCCGTTGCTCGGTCCCTGCTCCTGCCAACCTAGCAGTTCGAAAGCACGTCAAAATGCAAGTAGATAAATAGAGAAGGTAAACGGCATTTCCGTGCGCTGCTCCAGTTCACCAGAAGCGGCTTAGTCCTGCTGGCCACTTGACCCGGAAGCTGTACGCCAGCTCCCTCAGCCAATAAAGCGAGATGAGAGCGCCACAACCCCAGAGTCGGTCACAACTGGACCTAATGGTCAGGGGTCCCTTTACCTTTACTTACATTATGAAGGTAGAAGTCATATTCATTGCTCTAGCTTCTTGGGCTTCTGAGCCTTCTCCACCATGGCATGTGTATTTGGGAGGGTTGCCTAGAATGGAAGGAGGTCTTTGGTCCAAATAAGTTTTCCCGCCCCTGTGGAGTTGTGGTATGGTAAATGAAACCACCACCATTGCAAGTGGTTCCTCTCTCGACATTGTGGGGTCTCTAAGGGAGGACATGAACGGCTAAGTGAGCATGAGAGTCTGCTCACCTGCTTTATCAGGAAAGGACATATTGAACCCTTTTTCAAAAATAATAAAAAAGATCAATGGTAAGTTATTTATATTTTTAGAACCTTTTGAACAACCACAATCAGATCTAGATTGATTGAGAGGTTGTCGGAAGGCTGCAGTGCTACAAACAGAGATTGGAGCAAAGGATTCTGGGAGTAATGCCAAGCAGTAGTAGGGACCTCACTGCCTCTTTTTTCATCATTCAGGCAATGAGAAAGAAAGCAGAGGAGGTGCAGAAAGAGTCAGATCTAAAAACGCAAAGAAATGTAGTGAGAGAAATAAATGGAGTGCTTGGAGTGCCCTGTTACCGGTCAAAAGCAGCAGAATATGATGAAGGGAAAGAAGTATAAAAGGAGTCGTGTTGGGTTGTTTTTTTTTGCTATATATTTAATGTGTAAAGAGACCCCTGACTATTAGGTCCAGTCGTGACCGACTCTGGGGTTGCAGCGCTCATCTCGCTTTATTGGCCAAGGGAGCCGGAGTACAGCTTCTGGGTCATGTGGCCAGCATGTGAACCAGAGCAGCGCACGGAAACGCCGTTTACCTTCCCGTCGGAGCGGTACCTATTTATCTACTTGCACTTTGACGTACTTCCGAACTGCTAGGTTGGCAGGAGCAGGGACCGAGCAATGAGAGCTCACCCCCTCACGGGGATTCGAACCGCCGACCTTCTGATCAGCAAGTCCCAGGCTCTGTTGTTTGATCCACAGCACCACCCACGCCCCATTTAATGTGTACTAGAAGGTTAAGCATAAATGCAACAGAAGTATGCTTTTGTAAACACAAGCATTGCGCCAGGATGGAATGCGACTCATTGGTAGTACGTGTTTTGCGGCAAACCCAGGTTTGTTGCTGTGTAATGTGTGAAAAGGCCCTTTAAATAATAAACACAGCCTCTGTTTTGACATTTCTCTGGCGTACCATCAAGCTGCTAGAAAAGGCTGCCCATTTGTATCTTCCGGAGGGCTACAAGGTACTTGCTGAAAAATTGCTCCTTGCAGGATTTTAGACTAGACGGCGGCGTTGATTCATTATTAATAAATCAATTAAGCCCGGCTGAAGTCATCATTATTAATGACCTAAAGAACTTTACTCAACACACACACATTCAACCGTTGCTCTTCCCCACCCCCCGAAGCTCTGAATTAAACAAAAGGCTAACACTCTGTGATGATTGAAATCCCATTCCTAGCCTCTCCTGCGACAATGCCCAGTCGATGCTCAGGCTGCGGAATATTGCAAAGGACTGGAGAGGCACGGCTGCAGATCCGCAGTGGCAAATAAACGACAGGCTGGGATTCCACCAGACTAATAATAATAATAAAAATAATTTTATAAATGAAACAAAAACAAAAGACCTTGTAGGGAAAGGGGAGCAAAGGACACAGTCAGAAGCATCCTGAGCTTTTAACAAGGAACCCGCCAAAGTCTAGGCACATCTCGCTTGACGTATTAATTTTGGCACAAGTTGTCAGCTTTGTCACGCCAATGGAATTATTGAATCTGAACTGAGGAAAATTCGTATCGATGTTCTAGCTCAAGGTTATGTGCTGAAGTGCCGGCTTGCTGGCTGGTGGGTGTGTGATACCTGCTCCTTGTTCCCCTAGGGGCTGACAAATATTTTTTGTTTTGCTTTCGGCGTGTTGCTTTGCTTTTATAGATGGTGCCGACTGGCAATTTGGTGTCTATTCGGCCTACAGACTTGCAGACCTCAAATGCCAGTTACGGCCATGAATATGTTTTGCTGTTGAATGCAGTTATCTAGGCAGAGTTGTGCTTTGCGTCTGGGATCTGTAGCTCAGGCATAGGGAATCTGATTTGCATGCAAAACGTCCCATGTTTGATCCCTGGGATCTCCAGGTAGCATTAGGAATGTCTACAGCCTGAAACCTTGGAGAGTCACGGTCGGTCTGTGTAGACCAGGGTTTCTCAAACTTGGGTCTCCAGCTGTTTTTGGATTACAATTCCCAACAATCTTGACCCCTGGTCCTGCTAGCTAGGGATGATGGGAGCTCTAGTCCAAAAACAGCTGGAGACCCAAGTTTGGGAAACCCTGATGTAGACAATCCTGAGCTATTAAACAAAATTTATAAACTGCTTCATTTGGGGGGTGACGACTCAAAGTGCTCTATAGATAGATGGACCAATTTGTGTGAGCGGATATGATTTTGCTCCCTATGTTCTAGGCTGGAGAGGGTTACTGAGCTGTGGGGAGAACTAAATCCCTCTCCACTTACTGAAGAAAAACAGGCCACTGGAAAATTGCACCCTCCTACTCCCAGGAAGAACATCATGGCAAGAGGAAAGTCAGCCGGGCCCCATCCATCGACCTGAGAAAGAGCAGCTCTAGAGAGCTTCCCTGAGAACAACAATAACAACACCACACCGCTCCAAATGCCAGCTGCCCTGGGACTGCAGGACAAAAGAAGAGCCGGCAGGATCAGGCCAATGGCCCATCTAGTCCAGCATCCTGTTCTCACAGAGGCCAACCACATGCTTCCACAGAAAACTTACAAGCTGGACCTGAGCACAAGGGACCAGCCTTCTGTGGCTTCAAACCTCCGGTGTTCACAAGCATTCCTGCCTCGGACCATGGAGGCAGATATTACCTGTCAATTGCCTTTTCCTCCACAAATCGGCCCAATCCTCTTTTGAAGCCATCTATATAATAATTCTGCCAACAGACTATTAAAATACAATAATCTATTAAACATTAAAAGCTTCCCTCAACAGGGCTGCCTTCAGATGTCTTCTAAAAATCTGGTAGTTGTTGTTCTCTTTGACATCTGGTGGGAGGGCGTTCCACAGGGTGGGTACCACTACCAAGAAGGCCCTCTGCCTGGTTCCCTGTGACCTCGGGAGGGGTCTGCCAGAAGACCCTCGGAGCTGGACCTCAGTGTCTTGGCAGAACGATGGGGGTGGAGACACTCCTTCAGGTATACTGGACCGAAGCCGTCTAATGCATGAATCTCTACTGAAGCATCCATATACGGTAGTTTGACCTAATACACAAGTCTGTGGATGGTTTACTTCAACCTTTTAGTAACGATGGAATGCATTAGAAAAGTATCTGTGAAAGTTTTTCTGAAAACATGGGGGGGGGGGCGCGCGTATGCCACATGCCTGTTTGCTTTCCTCTATAATACTTATTTACGCACTTATTTATTATTACAGCCCACCCTGCAAGACCAGACAGTCCCAGGGTGGGTAACAAAATATCAGGTTTCAAATAAGTACAATTAAAATGGTAAAATAAAACCAGAATACTTTAAAATGGTGAAATAAAATCAGAATGCATTAAATACAGAATACATAAAATACATTAAAATTGTAAAATAAAATCAGAAAAAACAACCATTATTGGAACAGTGGCACAGAACAATGCAGGAGGAGGGACGATTTCTGCTCAGCCAAAGCCCTGGTTAAAAAGGTGTGTCCTGACCAATTGTCATTTTATCATCTTAAATTGGGCTCGGCAGGGAAGAAAGGTCTTCATGGTTTTTAACAGCCTGCATTTGTTTTAGTCTGTTTTGCTTTCATTCTGTTTTGCTTTCATTAACCTTTCATCAAGAGACTCCTCTGATCTCCATTACTAATTTCTAAAATTCAAATAAAGATGAAATTGGTTGTATAAACAGATGCCATGCAGTTGTCAGCATACAATGAACCTGTCATTTACATGCCTAGGAGATGTACGTTTAACAGAGCCATTACATCTTCTCCCCTCCCCCCCCAATAGTGAATGTTTCAATAGGCAAAGCAAATAAAACCATCACCAACAGTGGGGCAACCTGGTTGGTCACCCCACTTTAGTATATGGTTACCAGATTTTTTTCAATGAATCTGGGGGACACTTTTTTTTTGAAGCTGAGTAGCAACAGGGCATCTTAAAAAGCAGAGACATCACCTTGCCGACAAAGGTCCGTATAGTTAAAGCTATGGTTTTCCCAGTAGTGATGTATGGAAGTGAGAGCTGGACCATAAAGAAGGTTGATCACCAAAGAATGGATGCTTTTGAATTCTGGTGCTGGAGGAGACTCTTCAGAGTCCCATGGACTGCAAGAAGATCAAACCTCTCCATTCTGAAGGAGCTGCTCATTGCCATGGCGCAGGAAAAACGGTGGGTGCCACAGCAGTGATCAGCTCCTGAAGTCAGCCAGAGCCAACTGCGATACAGGCTGGCTCTGGGCTGCTGAGGCTGCCACTGCCACATTTCCCGGGGTCAAATTTGCAAATCCGGGGACATTCCGGGGACAGAATTTGTCCGAGGACAGATTTGCAAATCCGGGGACTATCCCTGGAAATCGGAGACGTCTGGTAACCCAACTTTAGCATCCGTTCCTTATTGTTGCTTCCACGTAAGAAGAAGAGCCCTGACAGGTCGGTTGAATAGCCCATCAAGTCCAGCAACCAATCAAATAAAGCAGGACCTGGGTTCAACAGCACTATCTCCTCCTACCAGAAACTGGCATTAATACTGCCTCTGTTCGGGTGGTGGTGGTGGTAGGACTAGGGTCCGCAGTGTTTTCCAGTGAGATCTCATGAGATTTCAGGAGATCTTGGCAGAACTTGCCATGGTCACATGACCCAGGTATGGGAGGCTTTGGGGGCGGGGGTTCAGTGGGGGGAGGGCAACATGGCACATTCCCAAGGGGCAAAACAGGATGGACTACCCTGGGTAGAATGTAGCCATCATGGTCAGTAGGCATCGGTAGCCTATATCTCCATGAATTTGTCTAATGCCTCTTTTTGTAGGAGCAAAAGGAGCTCTTCCCAGACTTTTAAGAGAACCGTACACTCTACCATAAAAGAAAGGTAAAGGACCCCTGACAGTTAAGTCCAGTCGCGAATGACTCTGGGATTGCAGTGCTCATCTCGTTTTACTGGCTGAGGGAGCTGACGTTTGTCCACAGTTTTTCCGGGTCATGTGGCCAGCATGACTAAGTCGCTTCTGGCAAAACCAGAGCAGCACACACAGAAATGCCGTTCACCTTCCCGCCGGAGTGGTACCTATTTATCTACTTGCACTTTGATGTGCTTTCAAACTGCTAGGTTGGCAGGAGCAGGGACCGAGCAACGGGAGCTCACCCTGTCACAGGGATTCGAACCGCCAACCTTCCGATCAGCAAGCCCTAGGCTCAGTGGTTTACACCACAGCGCCACCTGCATCCCCCCTGCACTCTGCCATACTGAGCATCAAATAATGGGAAAGTATGGTAGCTCCATTTATGTTCCTGATTAAACCTGATGTGCCCAGACACCCATGCATTGAAGAAAGGAGCCTCTGTAGAAATGCACTCTTCTTGCCAAGGCAACCCAATTCTCCTGAGTTTGGGGTGCACTAAGCAGCTAAGCTGGGTTCTTGCTGAAACTGGGAAGGACCCACCTCACAAACTCTGACAGCTGGGGGTGGGGGTGGAATCCTAGCAAGACAGGGGCCCCCTATACCACCTTGAGAACTAATCATAAACGTGTGACATAAAGACACACGAACGGCACTTTTAAAGCTCAAGTCAAGCAAGGACATTGCGCACTTGGACTTGAGCATCTTAGAACGAAGCTGGACACTGTCTGAAAACTAAAGGAGGCCGAGCCAGAGATGCAACCATTAGTGGTCTTTGCTTCCAGATTCATTCATAATGAAACACGACGGTTCAGCCAGACTGACAAGAGAAGGGTTATATACAACTCTCCGGAGAAAACCATCTTGCTCTGACCTCTTATTAATTGCAAGATCACAAATCATTTCCACAACTTCCCCCGGCTGAATGAGGACAACTATTAGAACATGTTTTCATTCAAAAACAACACCGGGCTGGGGAACCTGGTGCCCTCCAGACAGCGGTGGAGCATGCCCCGCTGGTGCCCACGGCGGGCAGGCATGTGACCCAACGCACGTGCAGCGCCATGGGGGCAGGGCACGCTGTGGGGCTGGGGGCACCACCAGAGCGACTGCCTTTCTCAGCGGCCCTCCAGCCCACAGGTTGCCCCAGCCGCTACGTCCCTTCCGAGCGCCCTCCATTGCACACACACTTTGATGGCCTGGGATTCGGACTCAGAGGCTGAACCTGAGGGATCCAAGCCTGCACAGGATTCCCCGCCTCCAGAACCAGCTGAGCCGGGGCTGGGGCATGAGCCTGAAGGGTCCTCACCTGTGCTGGGTCCTCAGGTGCAGGCATCAGCTGAGTCTGCTCTGGCTCCTGAGGTGATGGAGGACCCATTGCCTGCAGGTGCTCCACTCTCAGCCCCGTCAGGAGAAGCTGAGGTTGCCTCTGGGGCTGGTAACCCTCCAGCCTCTCCTGAGCTGCAGAGGCTGAGGGCAGAGAGGCAGAGGGAACTAAGTTCCCGCAGGAGGAGTGCTTGCCTCCAGGCCAGGAGAGACGAGTCACCTGTGGACCAGGGCGCCCTATGCCTCGGGGCAGATAAAAGCCGGCCAGCCCCGGTCCCAAGTTGCGGGAGCAACATTGTTGGTTGCTAGTTCCTGCCTGAACCCTGGCCTGCTTTTCTGCCTGAGCTCCTGACCCGCCCTGGCTCCCTGCTTGCATGCCTGTCCCTGACTTCACCCGACTCCCTGCCCTGCACTTCAGCTACTGCTGACTGCCTCCATGTTGTACCTTTGACCACGGACCAGACTTGGAGCTCGCCTCTCGGGTAACCCACGGGACCAACACACACACCATTTTAATGGCAATGCTCATCATTATTGAGGGGACCTGCCCCCTTCAAATATTTTATGGGGGCCCCCAAAGGGACCTTGTCCCCTAGGAGTTGGCTCCTATGCACGCGTCAGTGCCTGAAAGGGTGCAGCGAAGGTGCCTTTCTGATATCAATATGCAGGGAGTCCCAAAGTGTAGGTGATGCCACGCCAAAAGATTCAGCTCGTTCAAATTCAGTGTGCGTTACGTGGCACCTGTGACTGCCAGTTCCGCAGACGGACTGACAAATTTGTGCTGCTTAAATTTTCTTATAAAGCAATACAGAGATGAAATGAATAATGAAACATAAAAATAAAAATGCAACTCTGTTTTATTTTAATAGAAGGGAGGTAACAACATAAAAATCAGAAAGTCCTGCTTCTCAACCCTTTTCCCTCTAGGCAGCACCAACCACCCAGTGGTCCATGTGAAATACAGAGGAGCGTTTTCCACCTGGAAGGCTGAGGAGAGCCAAGGGTGTGGCGCCGCCAAGGGGATGCCAAGGGGCAGAGCTGGCACACTGCGGGGTTTTATGCATCTACCGTGCGCCCAGGAGCCATGGCAACGAGGGCACAGTGATTACATAAAAAATAAATATTAAATTTGGGCCTTGGCAGACGGTGCACGCCATAGGCTGTGAGAAAAAAAAAAGGGGGGGAAAAAGGAAGGAGCTGTAATTTGCTAGCACAGCTGTTCCCTTCCAGGAACGTTCAGGGATAACAAGAGAGAAGCTTCTGTTGTGGCAAAGAAATCAAGAGCTTTCCTCCAACCAGGTTACCGCAGCTTTGAAAAATGCATGGAGCCGTGGTGTATATGTACGGCAGTCACTTTGTAACTCGCTCTACGTGGGGCTGCCCTTGAGACTGACCCAGAAACTCCAGCGGGTGCAGAATGCCCCGGCGAGACTCCTTACGGGGTCCTCGCTGCGAGATCACATTCACCCGGTGCTATACCAGCTGCACTGGCTCCCGGTGGAGTACAGGATCAGGTTTAAGGTGCTGGTTTTAACCTTTAAAGCCCTATACGGCCTAGGACACTCGTACCTATGGGACCACCTGGTATGTCCCACGGAGGACCTTATGGTCGTCAAATAAAAACATCTTGGAGGTCCTGGGCCACAGGGAGGTTAGGTTGGCCTCAACCAGAGCCAGGGCTTTTTTGGCTGTGGCCCCGATCTGGTGGAACACTCTGTCACAAGAGACTAGGGCCCTGCGGGACTTGACATCTTTCCACAGGGCCTGCAAGACGGAGCTGTTCCACCAGGCCTTTGACCAAGTCACAGTCTGACCCCCTCCTTTGGTAATCCTCACAGAACTCTAGCCCAATGGTTGCCATTAATTTGATTTTGAATTGATTTTAGAATGAATTGATTTTAGAATGCTGTGTTACTTTTATTGTTGTTAGCCGCTCTGAGCCCGGCTTCAGCTGGGGAGGGTGGGATATAAATAAAAATTTTTTATTATTATTTGCAATCAATGAGTCAGTGGCACCTGGGTACATGGATTAGCCAGGCTCTGGGACCTGCTGAATCAGGATGCTCAGGGGTTGGGTTTGGCGAGTCAACTCTCTCTCACACAGTGATGTCAGGTGATGGTTGCTGGGATGTCAAAGACACCTGTGTGGTGTTTTGAAGCGCTATTGGCTGGCAGGTTTGGAATGGAGCCCGGCCCCAGCTGATGGGTGGAAGCATCAAACCTGCTTGCACAGCCAATCCAGCCACATCTCTTCCAGCCCCTCACCTGACATTGCATATGATGTCCAGTATGGGATGGGTGGGTGTGGCTTGGGGGGAAAATGTCTCACTGCCCAAATTTCTCCTTAGCACTCATCTGTTGCTGCTGTTGTTGTTTGTATACTGCCCTATACCTGTAGATCTCAGGGCAGTTCAGAGCATAACATTACAACATATTTTTCTAAAAATACATAATAAAAACAAAGACTATAAACAGTGAAAGGTGAGAGCAGCCTCATACCTCTCAACAAAATTGCTCTCAAAATGATCGCCTCATTTTGCTTCATAAATCTCATTCTACAGGGGGCTGGAGATTTACTTATACGTAATCCGTTCCAGAAAACTGTCCGACTTCCGAAATGTTAAAAGAAACAAAGAATGTGTTTCCATTTGGAAAATTCAATACGGCAGCTGTGTGGCATGTTAGCTTCCAAAAAGCGTTTTGAAACCGAAGCAGTTACTTCCGGGTTTTCGGCATTCGAAAGCCGAAACGTTCGACTTCTGAGATTATCAAAAACCAAGGTATCACTGTGTATGTGTGTATATATATATATATATATGTGTGTGTGTGTGTGTGTGTGTGTGTGTGTGAGAGAGAGAGAGAGAGAGAGAGAGAGAGAGAGTCTGCCTCCCCCTGCTGCTTCTGAGTCTTCATTGTGGTACGCAGGTGGCACTGTGGTCTAAACCACAGAGCCTAGGGCTTGCCGATCAGAAGGTCGGCGGTTCGAATCCCCGAAACGGGGTGAGCTCCCATTGCTCGGTCCCTTCTCCTGCCAACCTAGCAGTTCGAAAGCACATCACAGTGCAAGTAGATAACTAGGTACCGTTCTGGAGGGAAGGTAAACGGCGTTTCCGTGCGCTGCTCTGGTTCGCCAGAAGCAGCTTAGTCATGCTGGCCACATGACCTGGAAAAACTGTCTGCAGACAAATATCGGCTCTCTCGGTCAGTAAAACTAGATGAGAGCCGCAACCCCAGAGTAGTCCACGACTGGACCTAATGGTCAGGGGTTCCTTTACCTTTATACCCTCTGGAATCTCTTCCTCTTAAATATTAGACAGGTGCCACCACTGCTGTCTTTTTGGTGCCGGCAGAAGATCTTCCTCTTCCAACAAGGCTTTTAACAGTTGAGTTCTTTCCCAGTCTTCATTGTTTTAAAGAGTTTTCCTTTAACCACTTGCTGTTTGCTGCCCCCAGCCTTCCTTGGGAAGAAGAACAGGTCATAAATTTAACAATAAAAACTAATAATTGATAGCAATAAATTGTTGTTGTGCGTGCCATCATTTGCTGGTTTTGCCTTGGGCAGCAAGATCCCTTGGACTGTCCCCGTCTGGCAATTCCTTTTAAAGCTGCTAATAAACCCGACTTGCTACATATGCCAGCCTTTTGTTCTCGACATTTATGGATCACCTTGCTACTCATAGACACAAAGCCTTTGCACGATTATCACGCAAATCAATAACACCATAAAAGCAAACAGATTAGAAAAACACACCCAATTAAATCAGCAAACCTAAAAACAGAATGAAACAGAAGGACTGAAGGATAAAAATTGCTTTTGTTAACAGCTTTTTATGATTAATTATTGTTCATTTATATAGCACCATAAGCTTACATGGCTGCTTTTATGTTTCATGAGTCAACTAAATACATGCATGGGTCTCTGTTCACAAGGCACTTACAATCAGGGATGGAGAAGGAATCTGCTTTGTCCTTTTTTTCTTTGTTTTTGGCAGTTCATCAACCCAGTTTGACATTCCTGAACTTGATTATGGACCAGAAGACTCATAAGAATGATTCAGGACAAAATAAAGCATTTCTTCACTGCTGAGCTATGGAACTCCCTCCCACTTGAGGGAATGATGGTGACCAACCAAGATGGCTTTGGAAGAAGATCAGACACATTCATGGAGAAGTTTATGGGTGACCACTAGCCAGGATGGCTGTGCTCTGCATAACAACAACAACAACAACAACAACAACAACAACAACAACAACAACAACATTATTGAGCCTGAATCCTGACAAGACAGAAGTACTGTTCTTGGGGGACAGAGGGCAGGCTGGTGTGGAGGACTCCCTGGTCCTGAATGGGGTAACTAACTGTGTTCCTGAAGGACCAGGTGCGCAGCTTGGGAGTCATTTTGGACTCACAGCTGTCCATGGAGGCACAGGTCAATTCTGTGTCCAGGGCAGCTGTTTATCAGCTCCATCTGGTACGCAGGCTGAGACCCTACCTGCCTGCGGATTGTCTTCCCAGAGTGGTGCAGAAACTACAACTAATCCAGAATGCGGCAGCTAGACTGGTGACTGGGAGCGGCCGCCGAGACCACATAACACCGGTCTTGAAAGACCTACATTGGCTCCCAGTACGTTTCCGAGCACAATTCAAAGTGTTGGTGTTAAAGCCCTAAACAGCCTCGGTCCAGTATTCCTGAAGGAGTGTCTCCACCCCCATCATTCTGCCCGGACGCTGAGGTCCAGCACCGAGGGCCTTCTGGTGGTTCCCTCACTGCGAGAAGTGAGGTTACAGGGAACCAGACAGAGGGCCTTCTTGATAGTGGCACCCGCCCTGTGGAATGCCCTCTCTTCAGATGTGAAGGAAATAAGCAGCTATCTTATCTTTTTTTTTTAAAATGATATTTATTAAACTTTCCAATAAAAACATACAAATACAAAACAACTACAATGAAAACAAACACAAAAAAACCCAACAAGTATAATTTTAAAACTTATTTTCACAACCTAATTTCCCCGACTTCCTCATACCTCACTGTATTGTATTCTAGTTTCATTATCCCATCAGCAACTCCATTCCCTTATTTCCCCAAATTTTTTATAAATTCCATTCCTTTTCTTACTCTAATGTCTCTGAAAACCACAATGTTTTTAAGTCCATGTCAATCTAACATTCTTTAATCTTATAGTATTTGTTAAGATAGTCCTTGAATTTCTTCCAATCTTCTTCCACTGTCTCTTTCTCCTGGTCTCGGATTCTGCCCGTCATCTCTGCAAGTCCCATGTAATCTGCCATCTTCATCTGCCATTCTTCCAGAGTGGGTAGATCTGATGTCTTCCAATACTTTACAATAAGGATCCTTGCTGCTGTTGTTGCATATAAAAACAAAGTTCTGTCCCTCTTTAACACCACATGGCTGACCATACCCAGGAGAAAGGCCTCTGGTTTCTTCAGGAAAGTGTATTTAAACATCTTTTTCATTTCATTATATATCATTTCCCAGAAAGCCTTTATCCTTGGGCACGTCCACCAGAGGTGAAAGAATGAACCTTCATTTTCCTTACACTTCCAACATTTGTTATCTGGCAAGTGGTAAATTTTTGCAAGCTTGACTGGGGTCATGTACCACCTATAGATCATTTTCATAATATTTTCTCTCAGGGCATTACACGCCGTAAATTTCATTCCAGTGGTCCACAACCTTTCCCAGTCAGCAAGCATAATGTTATGACCAATATCTTGCGCCCACTTGATCATAGCTGATTTAACTGTTTCATCCTGCGTATTCCATTTCAGCAGCAAGTTATACATTTTTGATAGATTCTTAGTATTGGGTTCTAACAAATCTGTTTCCAATTTAGATTTCTCCACCTGGAAGCCAATTTTCTTATCCATCTTATAGACCTCCATTATTTGGTAATAGTGGAGCCAATCTCTCACTTTATCCTTTAATTTCTCAAAACTCTGCAATTTAAAATTACTACCCTCCTGTTCTAAAAGTTCCCAATATTTCGGCCATATACGTTCCATATTAAGTTTTTTCACAGCTTTTGCCTCCATCGGTGAAAGCCACCTTGGAGTTTTGTTCTCCAATAGGTCTTTATATCTGATCCAAACGTTGTACAATGCTTTCCTGACAATATGATTTTTGAAGCCTTTATGAACCTTAACTTTGTCATACCACAGATATGCATGCCACCCAAAGAAGTTATTAAAACCTTCTAAATCTAGAATGTCTGTGTTCTTAAGGAGCAGCCAATCCTTCAACCAGCAAAAAGCTGCTGATTCATAGTAAAGTTTCAGGTCTGGCAGGGCAAATCCCCCCCTTTCCTTTGCATCAGTTAAAATCTTAAATTTTATTCTGGGTTTTTTGCCCTGCCAGATAAATTTAGAAATATCTCGCTGCCATCCCTTAAAACACTCCATCTTGTCAACAATTTGTAATGTTTGAAACAAAAATAACATTCTGGGCAATACATTTATCTTGATAGCTGCTATTCGACCAGACAAAGAAAGCTTCAAGTTTGACCAAATTTCTAAATCTTTTTTCACTTGGTTCCAACATTTCTCATAATTGTCTTTAAATAAGTTCAAATTTTTAGCTGTCATATTAATCCCCAAATATTTTACACTCTTAACCACAGTTAAACCTGTTTTATCCTGAAACCTCTCCTTCTCTCTTACTGTTAGATTTTTCTCTAATACCTTAGTCTTTAATTTATTTAGTTTAAATCCTGCCACTTGACCAAACTCTTGAATTAATTCTAAAACCCTTTTCGTACTGGATTCCGGTTCTTGCAATGTAAGTACCAAATCATCTGCAAATGCTCTCAATTTATAATGTCTCGCTCCGACCTAAACCCCTTTAACCAGCTGGTCTTTTCTTATCATGTTCAGCAACACCTCCAGGACCGAAATAAACAGTAATGGGGAAATTGGGCACCCCTGACGTGTCCCTTTTTCTATCCTAAGTTCTTCTGTAATAACATTATTTACAATTAGCTTTGCTTTTTGTTCAGAATAAATTGCGCCTATACCGTTTTCAAAACTTTGGCCTACCCCCATCCCATGGAGATTCTTCTTCATAAAGGTCCAAGAAATATTGTCAAAGGCTTTCTCCGCGTCCACAAATATCAGAACGGCTTTTGTATTTATATTAACTTCTAACATTTCCAAAATGTCTATTATATTCCTTACATTATCTGATAAATGTCTTCTCGGGAGAAAGCTCGCTTGATCCCCATGAATCTCCCCCATCAGAACTTTTTTCAGTCTCTTAGCTAAAATGTCAGCAAAAATTTTGTAATCCACATTTAGTAAAGATATTGGGCGGTAGTTCTTCAGTTGAGTCTTTTCAGTCTCTGTCTTCGGTATAAGCGTGATATAAGCCTCTTTCCACGTATCGGGTGCTTTTTCCCCCTCAAGAATTTCATTACATACTTCCTTCGGTGGTTGTATTAGCCATTCTTTTAAAGCCTTGTAGTATTTAGACGTCAATCCATCAGGTCCCGGAGATTTGCCTAGTTTCATGTTTTGAATGGCATCTTCTATTTCTTGTTCAGTTATTTTCTGATTCAGAATCACTTTATCTTGACATGGGATTTCCTTCATCCCATTTTTCTTCAAGAATTGTTCTATGTCAATCTCTTTTTCCGGCCCTTGTGCGTATAATTGTTTAAAGTATCTCTGGAAGCAGCTTCTGATTTCAGTTGGATTGTTAATGTTCTTTCCATCCACTTCTAGATTTGTCACTGTGTTTAATTTTTGTCTCTTCTTCAACTGCCAAGCCAAAAATTTCCCACATTTATCGGCAGATTCAAACGTTTTCTGTCTCATTTGTTTAATTTTCCATTCTATTTCTTGGTTCATCAGTTCCATGTATTGAATTTGATATAATTTAATTTCTCTCAGTATCTCTTGAGACTTTGGTTTGGATCCCAGTTTCTTTTCTCCTTCTTTAATTTTTTCTAGAATCTTATCTCTTTTCTCATTTTGGCTTTTCTTCTTTATCACATTTTGTTGTATCAAGAAGCCTCTCATGACCGCTTTGCTTGCATCCCAGATTACTCTTTTATCCACATTTGTCCTCATGTTAATTTCAAAATAGTCTCTTAGTGTTTTTTGGGCCTTTTTACAAAATTCTTTATCTCTAAATAATGAGTCATTCATCCTCCATCTGAATGTGCCAGCTGTTGTTTGATTCATCTCCATCTTCACGGCTTTATGGTCGGAGCAAGTCTTTGGACAGATTTCCACATTTTTTATCTTCGATGCCAGTCCTCTAGTAACCCATATTTGGTCAATTCTAGTCCAGGTCATTTTGGCTTCAGAAAAAAAGGTTCCTTCTCTTTCAAGAGGATTTTTTAATCTCCAAATGTCAACTAAGTCCATATTGTCAGTCATTTCAAAAAATGTTTTTGGTAGTCTTCCGTCTTTAGAAATTACTTGTCTTTGTGCTTTATCCATATTTGTAGAAACAACTCCATTCATATCTCCCATCAAAATTATATTTAAGTCCATGTAATCCAGCAAGATCTCGTGTAGCTTTTTAAAGAATTCAGATTTGCCTTCATTTGGTGCATAGATTCCTAAAATCAAAAATTTCTGGCCTTGTACTTGAATTTAAATTGCCAGATATCTTCCTTGTTCATCTTTAAATATTTGTTTCGGCATCAATCTATCCTTTACATATATAACCACTCCTCTTTTTTTGACTCTGTCCGATGAAATGAATTCATGTCCTAGTTTTTTGTTAATAAGTAGTTTTCTATGTGCTCTTGTCACGTGTGTCTCTTGCAGGCAAATCAAGTCTTATTGTTCTTTCTGTAAAATATGAAATACGTTCTTCCTCTTCCGAGGAATGTTCAGGCCATTACAGTTCCAACTCAGTAGTTGCAGGGCCATGATGGGATTATTTACTTACTCCTCCTACTGCTCCCGATTGTTGCTCTTCATCTGTTGGTGGCTGTATTCCAAACGATAGATTTGCCAAGTCCAGTATTCCTTTTCCTGATATTATCTTTAAGAAATATCTGAAGGCAGCCCTGTTTAGGGAAGCTTTTAATATTTAATGCTGTATTGTTTTTAACACTCGATTGGAAGCCGCCCAGAGTGTCTTGGGTAACTCAGCCAGATGGGCGGTGTATAAATAATAAATTATTATTATTATTATTACAACAACAACAACAAAAATTTTATTTATACCCCGTCCATCTGGCTGGGTTTCCCCAGTATCCAAGGTTGGAGGCAGCAATGCTTTTGAATACCAGTTGCTAGAAACTGGAGAATCATAGAATTGTATAGTTGGACTTGGGCACTACACAGATTAACCCCCCCCCCAACTCGCATCTCTCTCCCTCACTCTGCACACACCGGTAAAAAATAAATCAATCTCTGGGTGATGTCACTCAGCCAATTTTATGTAAAAAAGTACGAGAGATAAGACAGAACCCTACAGAACCCCATATTCATGCATACCAAAGGAGCAGTTTGAAATTCAAATAAGGGAAGAGTTTGGGTAGCCTAATCACGGAATCGTAGCTGCTGGAAGGAACTTCAGAGTCATAGAAACATACAGCTGTACAGCTGGAAGGGACCCTGAGGGTCATCTAGTCCAACCCCCTGCAATGCAGGTATCTCAGCTAAAGCATCTATAAAGGTAAAGGAACCCCTGACCATTAGGTCCAGTCATGGGCGACTCTGGGGTTGTGGCGCTCATCTCACTTCATTGGCCGAGGGAGCCGGCGTACAGCTTCTGGGTCATGTGGCCAGCGTGACTAAGCCGCTTCTGGCGAACCAGAGCAGCGCACGGAAACGCCGTTTACCTTCCCACCAGAGCAGTACCTATTTATCTACTTGCACTTTGACGTGCTTTCGAACTGCTAGGTTGGCAGGAGCAGGGACCGAGCAACAGGAGCTCACCCCGTTGCGGGGATTCGAACTGCCAACCTTCTGATCGGCAAGCCCTGAGCTCTGTGGTTTAACCCACAGGGCCAGCCGCGTCCCCAAAAGCTCCTATAACCTCTGCTTAAAAGCCTCCAAGGAAGGAGACTCCACAAGATCCCGAGGGAGATCATTCCAATGTCAAACAGCTCTTACTGTCAGAAAGTTTTCCCATACGTTTAGTTAGAATCTCCTTCCTTGTAACTTGAAGCCATTGGTTCATGTCTTACCCTCCAGCGCAGGAGAAAAACAAGCTTGTTCTCATGTGAGAAAACCTCAATATACAGTGGTACCTCGTGTGACAGACGCTTCAGGTTACATACACTTAAGGTTACATACACTTCAGGTTACAGACTCCGCTAACCCAGAAATAGTACCTCGGGTTAAGATCTTTGCTTCAGGATGAGAACAGAAATCGCGCGGCAGCAGCAGGAGGCCCCATTAGCTAAAGTGGTACCTCAGGTTAAGAACAGTTTCAGGTTAAGAAAGGACCTCTGGAACGAATTAAGTTCTTAACCCAAGGTACCACTGTATTTGAAGACTGCTTTCTCCATTCCATCTCTTTTCCATGCAAAACATACCCAGCTCCTTCAACCGCTCCTCAAAAAGCTTGGCTTCCTAAGAGTTGTTCATGTGCTCTGATTCTGCTTGTGGGTTCCCCACAGACATCTGGCCGGCCACTGTGAGAATAGGATGCTAGACTAGGTGGGCCATTCTTATGTTCTTATGATGGTCTAGAACAGATTGCTTTCCCATAATTGCTTTCCTCTAAAGTCCATTGCTGTAACCGGCCTTCTCCTTCTTGGCTTATTAAAGTGGGCCAAAGGGGTATGACTGCTGAGTTCTACAAGAGCAACTCCAAGACTCAGGAGAAGGAGGAGAAAACTGACAGCCAGGGTCACCCCCTAGACTGGTTGTAAGGAGGTTGATGGGGGTTGGTTGGTGGGAGTACTGCCCAATTGCCCTAATGACCAGTCTCCGCTGGGCTGTCTTGAAAGAGACTGTTATTTGATCACCTGGGACCCCTTAGTCCTGATCAGACAACTACTGCCCAGATCAAACAACTACAGTGGTACCTCAGTTCTCAAATGCCTTGGTACTCAAACAACTTGGAACCCAAACACTGCAAACCCGGAAGTAAGTGTTCCGGTTTGCTAACTTTTTTCGGAAGCTGAATGTGTTCCGTTTTGAGTGCCACACTTCCATTTTGAGTGTGATGCTGAGTTCTGTCTGTTTTTGCTATTTATTTTGTGTTTTTATTTTTGCGGCTTTTTGTTTTTGTTTTTGTGACTGTGTGGAACCCAGTTCAGCTACTGATTTTGATTGATTGTGTGATTGCAGTAAATTGTTTATTGCTTTCATTTTACAGATCAATGGTCTTGTTAGATAGTAAAATTCATGTCAAATTGCTTTTTTAGGGGTTGTTTTTAAAAGCCTGGAATGGATTAACCCATTTTGCATTACTTTCTATGGGAAAGCACACCTTGGTTTCGGAACACGCTTTGGTTTTGGAACGGACTTTTGGAACGGATTAAGTTTGAGAACTAAGGTACCACTGTACTGTCTGATCACAAATACCTCCTTCCTGGAAAAAGTGACTGGAAAAAGTGTTGCAAGTCTCTGGTGGAAACAGACCATTTTCACCATTCCAACTGAGTTCAGCCCCGGTCACTCTGATGTTTCACTCTTATAAGGAGAATCATAGAATTGTAGAGTTGGAAGGGATTCAAAGGGAATGTAAAAGGTAAAAGTAAAGGGACCCCTGACCATTAGGTCCAGTCATGACCGACTCTGGGGTTGTGGCGCTCATCTCGCTTTACTGGCCGAGGGAGCCGGCGTACAACTTCCAGGTCATGTGGCCAGCATGACTAAGCCGCTTCTGGAGAACCAGAGCAGCGCACGGAAATGCCGTTTACCTTCCTGCTGGAGCAGTACCTATTTATCTACTTGCACTTTGATGTGCTTTTGAACTGCTAGGTTGGCAGGAGCAGGGACTGAGCAACGGGAGTTCTCCCTGTCACGGGGATTCGAACCGCCAACCTTCTGATCGGCAAGTCCTAGGCTCTCTGTGGTTTGACCCACAGTGCCACCCCGCGTCCCACAAAGGGAATGTAGTCCAGTCCAATTCAGGAATCCCAGCTAAAGCATCCAGGACAGCCTCTGTTTAGAACCCAACCTCTGTTTAGAAACCTCCAAGGAAGGACAGAGGGAGTGCAACTCTGCTTTTCTTACTCAGTCTCAGGCTTTTCATACCACCGACCATATTATCCTCATGAAATGATCTGGTTTATTATTCTTATATTTTAAGAAAACGGGGGGGGGGGGGGGGAAGCACAAGAGATGATCTGCTGAAGGCACCTGCTTTCTGTTGCTGAAGCTAAGAGACGCTCAGGCCTGCAAACTGCCTAGATGGAAAACAGCCAACTTGCATTCTCCAGGAACCACCCTAAACCTCCTGGGAGGCATAGCAGAGATGTGTATATATGAATGACAAAGTGAGGCTACCCTCTTTTGCTTGGGCGGCTCCATCACTAAAATTACAGTGTATAAAGCTGTCTTGCATTGAGACAGCTCAGTAGACACCCAACACAACTGTTTGTTTTGACTGGCATCAGCTGTCCGAGATCTTTTACCTGGCGATGCCAGGAATTGAATTGGAACCCTTCCATAGATAAAGCAGGTGGTCCAACATCGAGGGTGGTATCCGATAATGTAGCTCTGCTGGGACAAGGATTCCTGCTTGTGCAGCAGAACTTTTCCTTCCTTTCATCTGCCTGGGTGCCCTTTCCAAATCTGTTCCAGAGGGCTTGCTGAAACCCCCAGAATGGATTTGGAGTGGCGGGGGGAGAGGGAGGGGAAATTCCATTGCACAGCCGAAAGTCCTACTACTCTGTTGGATACAGCCCTGAGCTATGCACAGGCGACTTGAAAGGACTTAATGAAATCCATAAGCCCCACTCCTCCAGCTTTTAGCAAAATCACAGCTCACCTGTAGCTTCTAAAAACAGCAGCAAAAGCGAGCCGGGCTTGTAATTCAAGCACTGCTGAGATGCAATGCTTTGAATTTGGAAAGTATTTTACAGCCTTTATTTTGTCCAGTCTTAACAACTCGGCGAAACAAGGCTGCTTTTACCCCCATTTTGAAGATAAGGCTGACAAGATGTTAATAGCAGTGATGTTCCCACAAGCCCCCACTGCACACATGGCTACAAAGTGATTTGTAATTCAAGCACTGCTGAGATGCAATGCTTTGAATTTGGAAAGTATTTTACAGCCTTTATTTTGTCCAGTCTTAACAACTCGGCGAAACAAGGCTGCTTTTACCCCCATTTTGAAGATAAGGCTGACAAGATGTTAATAGCAGTGATGTTCCCACAAGCCCCCACTGCACACATGGCTACAAAGTGATTTGAATCTAGATCTTTGCTTGCCCTCTGGTCCACAAAGGAACATGTGTACCTGAGGACATGTGGAATCCTGCTGCACCATTGATTACCCTTGCAGACAACCGCAGGGCCTGGAGGGAGATAGGCTGTGCGTCCACAGCAGTGACCAGAGGACGAATGACTGCTAGGAGGAGCACATGGAGAAGAAAAACCATGGTGCATCTGCAGCAGCACAACTGGACGCCTTCACCTGCCCCAGCTGCAACAAAACATGTCTCTCCTGTATCGGTCTCTACAGCCACAGCAGGTGCTGTAGCTCTCCAACTCTATGACATCACCCCTAAAGGCTCACTCTTCCATCGTCTCTTGAGACAGACAGATGCCCACCAATTACCACAGACCTTTTACCCACACACCTGGGACTGGGCACAGGACTTCCAGTTTGATGGCAAGACTACCAGACAGACTCCAGATCTGCAGCCTCCAAAATAAGTTAGCAGCCCTAAAACTTGCAGTTTCTATTTGGGTGGCGATCGCAGAGTCTTTTGAAGAAGGTTTGAGGAGAAAGCCTCTTAAAGTTCAACATCAGCACCAGCACAACAGCAGAGTAACTCAGTGATGGGAGTTAAAAAAACACAACCACCACACTGCGCGCACACACGAAGAAGCTATAACCAAAGAACCCCAATATTCAAAGCAAAAACTTTTGCATATTCAGAACTTCAAAAGCACAACAGCTTTGAAAAGGTGAGAACCCAAAGTCATCTTCAAATACACACATTTCAAAGATGAAAACATGCAGGCTGATTTAATTTTGCTAACTCAGAATTCATGAATTCAAAATTTACTCCTTGTGCTTAATTTACTCCCATTATTTATGAAATCTGCGGCAGCCTTTGCCGTTACCCTGCAGGGCACGTTGCTTGATTAGTGAATGCCCTACTTGTCCAATTATTTCCAAATCCAGGTAATTTGGCTCCTGTGAATTTGAAATTTTGATTCACTATGCACGAAAACGGGAGAGGGGAAAAACTGCAATAATTCCAAGTTAATTTGAATTCATATGTCAGTGCTGCCTGTAGCTGTGAATATTCATCCAAGCAAAAACAGGTGCTCAGATCTGGGCTGTGGATTTGGAGAAAAAAGAAGAAGAAGCACTGTTTGTTTTTCCTTCAAACACTCTGGCACATGGAGTTTAGCAATAACAAGACTCACTGCCCACGTTTTCGCCTACAGAAGTTCACCAAGAGGGTCGTTTGCCCCCCCCATCACCCACTTGCAACAAGAGCGGCAATTTAATCCAATAACATTTGAGTAAAACAAATAAACTGCAAAGCAAGAGGGGGGTGGGGGGTCCATCCTTATTCCAAATAATCCAGAAAGGAATTGGTAAAATAATGGTGTTCATATCCCCCCTCCCCACAAGCCCCTATTGAAACTTATTTGGAGGAAGGACTCCCCGGGAGAGGTACGGATCCTGCTGAATGCATCAATCACTCCAGGCAGTGCAAGTGTGTAGGCAAGGCAGAGTGTACAATGCGTAATGGATTTCAGAGCATGCTACCCTTCCTCGCTTCCTCCTCTCCATCTGTCAACTGCTTATGGAGGGAAAGGATGCACAGAGCTGGGGGCGGGCGGGCGGGGGGTGGAGATGGAGGAATATGCAAAGCCTGGAGGGTGTTGGGGAAGACGGACGCTCCTCAGGCAAGAGCTGGAATGCTCTGGTTGGGTTTGATTTGTAGCAGGAAATCTATGGGGAGATAACGGATCTCGGAGACTCTGGACTCGGAGCGCACACAAGCCCCATCTCCAATAGCAGAGGGCTCGCTTCTTCGCAATCTTTCCACACCATTTTAATTATCTTATTAGAATTGTGAATAGACACACAGGCGGCCACGGCAGCTTCCTCAACAATGGCAAGGAAATCAACTTAACAGAAACAATGAGAATGCAATAGCAGAATTTCATACTGGACACCCAAACAATACCCACTGGGCAATGGCGTTCTTAGCTTGCAGAGATATCCCCTTTCTTCCCTATAGAAAGCCCTTCTCTACGGCAGGGTCTCAAATGCCTCTCATCATGCTTTGAGTCGTGGAAGTGCTCGCACAGAGCCATTGAACAAGGAAGTGGGGAGGGGCCAGGGCGGAAGAAGGGGGTGCGGTGGGGGCGGGTTGCCCCATGTGTCACCACTGGGGGGGGGTTTGACAAAATGCCGGGCGGCACTCACTGCGGGGCCTGCAGCACGCCCGAGCCACGCGTCTCTCCTGGGAGTGACGTGGTAGTTTGGGCGCCCGCAGGCTCCACACTGCCCAAACGGTCCACCCGCTGCCTCCCCATTAGCCGTAGGGTGGCTGAGTGGGAGGAGGCAGGCAGACTCCTTGGAGGCCCAGTGGAGCGTCCTGCCCTGGCAGGCTCCGCCCACACAGGTGGCTGGCCCCGCCCCTGGGCACAGGGCACGCGTGCCGCCCCAGGTGCCCGATCGGCTTGCTCTGCCGCTGGGGAGGGCAACTGCCCATTGCAGACCTTCCGCTGTAGGGCAAGGCCAGCTTTGCAGCCAAAAAGGGCAGGTTGTACAGTGGTGCCCCGCAAGACGAATGCCTCGCAAGACGGAAAACGCGCTAGACGAAAGGGTTTTCCTTTTTGGAGGTGCTTCGCAAAACGGATTTCCTATGGGCTTGCTTCGGAAGACGAAAATGTCTTGCGAGTTCCTGCGGGGTTTTTTTCCCTTCCCCCCCTTTTTCTAAGCCGCTAAGCCGCTTATCAGCTGATCCGCTAAGGCGCTAAGCCGCTTAACAGCTGATCCGCTAAGCCGCTTATCTGCTGATCCGCTAAGCCACTAAGCCGCTTATCAGCTGATCCGCTAAGCTGCTAATCAGCTGATCCGCGAAGCCGCTAAGCCGCTTATCAGCTGATCTGCTAAGCCGCTTATCAGCTGATCCGCTAAACCGCTAATAGCGCTAATCCGCTAAGCGGCTTGCTTCGCAAGACGAAAAAACCGCAAGACGAAGAGACTCACGGAACGGATTCTTTTCGTCTTGCGAGGCACCACTGTATTCTCAGGGCCGGCCTTGCCATGTGGGAGGTTGGACAATTAGTAACCAAATAATTAAACCTGTGTTGCAAACAGTTATCAGTAATATCCAAGGCAACACGATGACCAAGTACAACAATTCGATGTCAATATGAACTCTTTATATAATCTATACAGAACATTGAACAGTATGAAATATATGAAATATGCACTCTCTGCAAAACCAAAACCATCAGATATTACTGATGTGGGAGGTTGGAGCAATGCCCACTCTAGGAAGTATCATAAATGGGGTGCGGATGTCTAGCTGCAGGATTGAGGGCTTGCAAGAGAGGAGGGAGAAGTGGCTGTGGAGTGGCAGCTGTCCAGTGTCACTGACCAGCCTCATGCAGCAGGATCAAACCCCATCACCGTGTTGGTTTCTATGTTGTCCACCTTCCAAAAGCACCACACAAAGCTTTGGGTATTTATTATCCATTCATAACACTCTGAGTTGCCGACAGAGTGAGTTCTCCTGCTCCCGAAGACCCAAATGAATGAATTCAAGAAAGGAGATTCTGACTAAACATTACGAAGAACTTTCTGATGGTAATAGCTGTTCGACAGTGGAACAGAACCCCTCGGGAGAAGTACTGTTTTTGGGGGACAGGAGGCGGGTGGGTGTGGAGGACTCCCTGGTCCTGAATGGTGTAACTGTGCCCCTGAGGGACCAGGTGCGCAGCCTGGGAGTCATTTTGGACTCACAGCTGTCCATGGAGGCGCAGGTCAATTCTGTGTTCAGGGCAGCTGTTTATCAGCTTCATCTGGTACGCAGGATGAGACCCTACCTGCCTGCGGATTGTCTTCCCAGAGTGATGCATGCTCTGGTTATCTCCCACTTGGACTACTGCAATGCACTCTATGTGGGGCTACCTTTGAAGGTGACCAGGAAACTACAACTAATCCAGAATGCGGCAGCTAGACAGGTGACTGGGAGTGGCTACCGAGACCACATAACACCAATCTTGAAAGACCTACATTGGCTTCCAGTATGTTTCCGAGGACAATTCAAAGTGTTGGTGCTGACCTTTAAAGCCCTAAACAGCCTTGGTCCAGTATACCTGAAGGAGCGTCTCCACCCCCATCATTCAGCCTGGACACTGAGGTCTGGCGCCGAGGGCCTTCTGGCGGTTCCTTAACTGTGAGAAGCCAAGTTACAGGAAACCAGGTGGAGGGCCTTCTCAGTAGTGGCGCCTGCCCTGTGGAACACTCTCCCACCAGATGTTAAAGAGAACAACAACTACCAGAATTTTAGAAGACATCTGAAGGCAGCCCTGTTCAGGGAAGCTTTTAATGTTTGATGCATTACTGTGTTTTAATATTGTGTTGGAAGCCGCCCAGAGTGGCTGGGGAAACCCAGCCAGATGGGTGGGCTATAAAAAATAAAATTATTATTATTATTATTATTATTATTATTATTATTATTATTATTATTCCTTGGAGAATTTTAAGCAGAGGTTGGATGGCCACCTGTCATGGATGCTTAAGTTGAAATTCCTGCTTTGCAGTGGGTTGGACTGGATGACCCTTGATGTCCCTTTTCAAACTCTAGAAGTCCGTTATTCCATAAAGTGCTTTTCATGTAGAAGAGGGCAAACACTTGTTCCCTGTTGCCCCAGATTAGAGTCAATGGGTGGAATCCATCTGAATATTTTATTTATTAACATATATTTACAATTTGAGAACTTGCAAAACACAGAAATATCCAAAAATGTAACGAAGAAAAAGATAATCATATCCGGAATAGATGACAAATTGGATATTAGAAGTATGTACGCATTGAGATCATAACGTTCTGAGTAATACAAATGGATTTACATTGTCTTGAATCTTATTGCGCCAATAATTTATGATGAAGAAACTTTTTTTTTTCTAGAAGGAACTGATTGCGTTGCCTGGCTTCTCTTTTATCCATAAGCTTTACCATACACACAATATCCCAGATTTTAATTATCCAGTTCTTTATGAATACTGTCCTCATTTTCTTGCAATGCTTACAAACAGACGTTCGTGCCTCTGTCAAGAAATGCTGAATTAACTCTTTATCCTTTTATAATACCATACTTTTGATATAACCAAATACAGTGCAGTCGACACTTAGATGGGGGTTGCATTCCGGGGGATCGCATGTGTTATAAGAATATTTAGGTCTTATATATACAGTAATTAATAAATGTTCATTAATGTACCAAGCAAACACCTATAAATATATAAACCACATGTCCAAAACCCACAAGAAAAGTCCTAAAGCCGTTTTGACCCTTTCAGTCACCTCAAATATTTCTCAACGAGGTCGAAGCCTCCCCATTGTCTCTGTCCTCACAAATCCTGCCTTAAGGGCACATTTAAGGTGTGAACAGGGTGAGCCTGTGACCTGGCTCAGGAACTTTTATCATTACAAAAGAATGGCCAGGCTCCCCAGGTAATCCAGTCAAGTGACCATTAACAGGTAACCTGGCAGACAGAGTAAAAACAACGCACTCAGATTTCTGTTGTAGACTGCCTTTTCTGTGATGTATGTATGATGTTAATGGGGGTGGTCTTGGACTCCAGGGCGGGCAATTTAAAATGTCTATATAAGGGCTTGCACGCATGGCTTGGCATCCTCCTCCTCTCTCCTGCTGCAACAGTTAATAAAGATCAGCCTTACTAGCTGCTTTGTTTCTCAATATTCTCTGGTTGGTCTCTGTTATTTTCTCCTACCGATACAGAACCTACAAAAGGACTCTATATGGCCTCTTGGGTACCCCATAAGGGAAAAGGAGCAGTTTTTTAAACTTATATCACACGTAAAGTCAGAATGACCCCAGAACTGCCTGCGCATAAGGGCTGCCATATTTCGGAAAGCAAAAAAAGAAGACACATCTGCCAACTTCTCCTTTTAACTATGGATCGTTATGACAACTCTCATTTTACATACCTGTCCAAAAGAGGACGCATGGCAACCCAACCCCTACCTTTCTGAAGCTAGCACACCAAGTGGGCTTCGCCCCCAGCCCTGCAAGTTGGAGTTTTAAAACCCTCTGCCTTGCTTAATGGGTTTGGGGGATCCGTTGGGGGCTCTGGACAGCCTGAGGGTCTCCTGCAAGATCTGATGGAGCTCTTTGAGATCCTGCAAGAGACTCCAAGGACCTTCCGGAGCCTTCTCGGTAGTGGCGCCCGCCCTGTGGAACGCCCTCCCACCACATGACAAAGAGAACAACAACTACCAGACTTTTAGAAGACATCTGAAGGCAGCCCTGTTTAGGGAAGCTTTTAATATTTGATGCATTACTGTATTTTAATATTTTGTTGGAAGCTGCCCAGAGTGGCTGGGGAAACCCAGCCAGATGGGTGGGGTATAAATAAATAAATAAATAAATAAATAAATAAATAAATAAATATTATTATTATTAGCGACCTACAGAGAGCCTGGAAAACAAGGTGAGAAGCTTGAAAAGCTTTTTCCATGCTGGGTTTTCCCACTGCTTAAAGAGTTTTTTAACCCTTCACCTTGCTTACTAGGGGACATGGGTGGCGCTGTGGGTTAAACCACAGAGCCTAGGACTTGCTGATCAGAAGGTCGGCGGTTCGAATCCCCGTGACGGGGTGAGCTCCCATTGCTTAGTCCCTGCTCCTGCTAACCTAGCAGTTCGAAAGCACGTCAAAGTGCAAGTAGATAAATAGGTACCGTTCCGGCGGGAAGGTAAACGGCGTTTCTGTGCGCTGCTCTGGTTCGCCAGAAGCGGCTTAGTCATGCTGGCCACAGAAGCTGTACGCTGGCTCCCTTGGCCAATAAAGCTAGATGAGCGTCGTAACCCCAGAGTCATTCACGACTGGACCTAATGGTCAGGGGTCCCCCTTTACCTTTACCTTGCTTACCAGGCTCTGCAAAGTGCTTGTATGGGCTCCGGAGACTCTAGCAAGATCTCGGATGGCCCCTTTGGATGGTTGCTTCTCGCTCCTGCACCCTTATGTTTTTCTATTTCTTTTCCAGCCACGCACAAGCAGCTGCAACTGCGTAAGCAAAATCGGCATAAGTTGCGATTGCACTGTAATAGAATTAAGGGATCCACAGTTCCACTCCTGCAAGGGCATTTGGCTACAAAAAGCATTATAATAATTGCAAGGTGTCATAAATAAATTGAATGTTCATAGGGGCCCAAACACACATGATAAGTACCTAAATCATATGTCTGAAATAGTACAGGAGAACAATAGGGAAGCAACCTTGACTCTTAATGACTCCAAATATTTTCTCTGCAGAAGGAAATCTTGGGAGGGAAAAACCACCTTTCTCAATAGTTCTTTTCATTTACAAATGCTTCAAATCCACTCAAAAGAGCACATTTTGTGTATGAATAGGGGAGATCTTTGACAATGGTTTCAGAAACCAGGTTATTTACCATTTCAAAATAATGGCATAGACTGGCCAGGATAATGCAATCAGAAAGCATTATCAGGTGTCTTGACAAACAGGAGAGAAGCCATACTCTCAAATTTCTGTTGTGGGCTGCCTTTTTCTGTGATGCTTGTGCGATGCTTTTGGGTGGTTTTTGGCTAAGGGGTTGGGCAATTTCTAAACTCTTTAAAAGCTGTTACATGCCTTTGTTGTGTATGGTTTTTTTTTGGGGGGGGGGAGACTGTGTTGCAACAGAAAAATAAAGGCTTTCTTTGCTTCTCCTCTACTGGTTCCTGCCTCCATCCATTCTTCTTTGACTGATCATGGACTTAGGGGACTACCAGTCCCTGGTAAAGGTAAAGGGACCCCTGACCATTAGGTCCAGTCGTGGCTGACTCTGGGGTTGCGGCGCTCATCTTGCTTTCTTGGCCGAGGGAGCCGGCGTACAGCTTCCGGGTCATGTGGCCAGCATGACTAAGCCGCTTCTGGCCAACCAGAGCAGCGCACAGAAACGCCGTTTACCTTCCCGCTGGAGTGGTACCTATTTATCTACTTGCACTTTGATGTACTTTCGAACTGCTAGGTTGGCAGGAGATGGGACCGAGCAACTGGAGCTCACCCCGTCGCGGGGATTCGAACTGCCAACTTTCTGATCAGCAAGTCCTAGGCTCCCTGGTTTAACTCACAGCGCCACCCGCATCCCTACAGTCGCCTGTAAAAGCAACCCCCAAATTTTTGTATATCGTTCTGCCCGGACACTGAGGTCCAGCGCCGAGGGCCTTCTGCTGGTTCCCTTACTGCGAGAAGCAAAGCTACAGGGAACCAGGGAGAGGGCCTTCTCGGTAGTGGCACCTGCCCTGTGGAATGCCCTCCCACCAGATGTCAAAGAGAAAAATAACTACCAAACTTTTAGAAGACATCTGAAGGCAGCCCTGTTTAGGGAAACTTTTAATGTTTAAGAGGTTATTGTATTTTAGTGTTTTGTTGGAAGCCACCCAGAGTGCCTGGGGAAACCCAGCCAGATGGGCGGGGTATAAATAATAAATTATTATTATATTAATAAATTATTATAATATTATTATTGTATATTACCATGCTGGGGTCCCCTGCCACTGAGACAGTAAAGCCCTGGAAAGGGCTTGAAGGGGCTCTCCTACCCCTGTTTTATTTTAAAATGTACGGTATTATTCAGTCAAGCACACACAGGTGTGATCACATAAGTAAAATCAATGTACGTTGTGATTGCACTGTACAGTGGTGCCTCGCAAGACGAAATTAATCCGTTCCGTGAGGCTCTTCGTATAGCGGTTTTTTGTCTTGCGAAGCAAGCCCATTGACAGCTTAGCGGATTAGCGCTATTAGCGGTTCAGCGGCTTTTAGCGGATCAGCTGATAAGCGGCTTAGGGTTTAGGAAAAGGGGGAAAAAAGGGAAAAACCCCCGCAGGAACTCGCAAGACATTTTTGTCTTGCGAAGCAAGCCCATAGGGAAATTCGTTTTGCGAAGCGCCTCCAAAACGGAAAACCCTTTCGTCTAGCTGGTTTTCCGTCTTGCGAGGCGTTCGTCTTGCGGGGCACCACTGTAAATGGAATTAAGGGAGCCACAGACCCACACATGCAAGGACATTGGGCTCCACAAAGAAACTTCCCTCCCTCTAATTTCCCCATGAGCACACCCCTCCCCCCTTAAATCTGTACTGTCTTTTCCCAAAAACCTTTGGAGCACATTTGGGGAGGGGGCATGTAAGGAGAGAGACAGAAGTTGCATTGCACAAGTGAATATCCTTGCACTAGCAGGTCTATTTAGCTGCATAACTGCCCAAGCAGGAAAGATTTCAGCTGACAATATATGTAACGGCGCCTCCGGAAAGTCTGTATTTTGCGAAGGGATTTGAGCCCACTCTGGGAAATTTAAGTTCCCGCAACGAAAGACGATTAAAGCACTTTGCGATCCACTTGAAAACAAGGGGCATACATTTTGCGCTTTAGAAAGCCATGGGGACACGATGCATTGAACACTGAGGAATGAACAAATGGTTAGCAGGAAGAAAGACAGTGTACGCACCGCGTAAGCAGATAAGGATAAGTGCAGGATTAATGCTCATTGCTGTATAACCTCCCCACAAACAAATGAGAAGGGACGCTCCGTAAATAATGGGTCCAATCTAACTTCCACAAAAGCTTTGTGCAAGCACATCAGGATGAATGCTCATTACGCAGGTCATTTGGAAAAGTCGCAGGAGTCATTTCTCAACCATAAGGACAGGATGACAAGGGAACCAACTGCTCTAGCGGGCTCTCACTTGCTGCAGGTGTTTAGAGAGGTTGGACAGCCATCAGCTGAGGATGAACAAGCAATAAATTTGGGGGTTGGACTAGATGGCATTTAGAGTCCCCTCCACTTCTATGATTCCATGATTCTCCCCCTCAGATAGGAATCATTGGTCCACTGATTAACCCCCAACTAAAAAAGGGGGTGCAGAATCGAATCTGTATATTCTATACCAGGGACGTCCAACTCCCAAGAGACTGCGATCTACAGTGGTACCTTGGGTTACATACGCTTCAGGTTACAGACTCCGCTAACCCAGAAATAGTGCTTCAAGTTAAGAACTTTGCTTCAGGATGAGAACAGAAATCGTGCTCCGGCGGTGCAGCAGCAGCAGGAGGCCCCATTAGCTAAAGTGGGGCTTCAGGTTAAGAACAGTTTCAGGTTAAGAACGGACCTCCGGAACGAATTAAGTACTTAACCTGAGGTACCACTGTATAAAAAAACTGGCCGTGAACTACCCATTGCTGTTGGATGGATCAAAGTTATTGAGCTTTTTTTGGGAAGCCAAAGTGGTTGAGCTGTTTTTTAGGGAGCAAATGAATGAATGAGACTGAATGAGCATTATACACAGAACATAATCAAAAGTTGATTATATAAAACACAGCTTAGGGCCCTGAGTCCACCACCCAATTAAGTGGAACTTAATCTGACAGCCCACTTTTTTGCTAGGAATCAAAAGTTGCTGAGCTTTTTCAGGAAAGGCAAAGTTCAAATTTTCTTAGGAAGCCAGACTCACAAAGAGTCGGACACGACTAAATGACAACAACAAGTTGTTGAGCTTTTTTATGCTTTTTTATTCTTTATTTTGGGGGAAGGAGATCCCTGAGGGACCAGAGATCGACCAGGATCTACCAGGAACACCCCACAATCTACCAGTAGATCATGATCTACCTGTTGGACATGCCTGTTCTATACGGTAGCTACCCATGCAACTATGGGACTCGTTCCAATGGGAGACAGAGATAGCCACCAAGTTGGTTATCTCCCGCTTGGACTACTGCAATGCACTCTACGTGGGGCTACCTTTGAAGGTGACTCGGAAACTACAACTAATCCAGAATGCGGCAGCTAGACTGGTGACTGGGGGCGGCCGCGGAGACCATATAACACTGGTCTTGAAAGACCTACATTGGCTCCCAGTACGTTTCCGAGCACAATTCAAAGTGTTGGTGCTGACCTTTAAAGCCCTAAACGGCCTCGGTCCAGTATACCTGAAGGAGCGTCTCCACCCCCATCATTCTGCCCGGACGCTGAGGTTCAGCGCCGAGGGCCTTCTGGCAGTTCCCTCATTGCGAGAAGCAAAGCTACAGGGAACCAGGCTGAGGGCCTTCTCAGTAGTGGCGCCCGCCCTGTGGAACGCCCTTCCAGCAGATGTCAAAGCGATAAACAACTACCTGACATTCAGAAGACATCTTAAGGCAGCCCTGTTCAGGGAAGTTTTTAACGTGTGATATTTTACTGTATTTTTGGTTTCTATGGAAGCCGCCCAGAGTGGCTGGGGAGGCCCAGCCAGATGGGTGTGGTATAAATAATAAATTATTATT
Source organism: Podarcis cretensis (assembly GCF_951804945.1). NCBI lineage: Eukaryota > Metazoa > Chordata > Lepidosauria > Squamata > Lacertidae > Podarcis > Podarcis cretensis. Next base: position 5,391,920 of record NC_137175.1, on the reverse strand, counting down.
ATTATTATTATTATTATTATTATTATTATTATTATTGGATGACTTTAAAAGACGACTGGGAAATCTATGGAGGAAAGTGCTACTGACAGCTACTGATTCACGATGGCAATGTTCTGCCTCCACAGTTGGAGATGGTTCTGACACCAGTTACTGGAAACCAGAGGAGGTGAGAGGGTTCCTGTGCTAGAAACCTCCTTATGGGTTTCCCATATGCCTTTGCTGGCCATTATGAAATCAGGATGCTGGACTCAATGAGCAAACGAAAGAGCTGAAAACTCGCCGACCATAAAAATATGTATTTTTATCAAGTTACAGGTATCGTGTTTATCTGTGTATGAACTGGTCACTTTAGGAAGCCTGGAAGCTGTACGGTATAATATTATGTATCTGCCAGTGCAAGTATCTCTCATATTTTTAGCGGAATCAGGGAGAGAAAAATTGCATGCCACTGAGTTTAAGGAGCAAGGGGGGGGCGGGAATAACACCTCCCCAAACACAAATCCATGCTCAGCCTCGAGACTGCCAGAAAATTTCATCCCTAATTATTGGAAGCCGGTCCTTGCATGCAAGAGGCAAGCGACAGAAAAGGAGTAAGGGGGGGGGGGACCCTGAGAGGTAAAGTTAACTTAAATAGAGCACAGTTTAAACAGCAAGCTGGAGATATCCGCTTTGTTTTTGGGATTTCACACACCTTTCTGATGATGCCAGGGAAACCTGAAGGTTTTCTGGCATCTAATTCCCACTGCCGTCAAAGGGCAGACGGGGCTACAAGAAGACATTTATGCTCCCAGGGCATATGTAAAAATAAATAAAGAAAAAGCCCTTCCTTTCCCACTTCCATTTTTAAAAATATACCAAAACTGACAATTATCGTTTTTGAACACTGCATTTCAATTCTGCCTCACATATGAACTTTAAAAGATGCTTTGAAAAGTCTATTATTTCAGCCGTCGTGACAGGAAAGCAATAAAATAGGACATGGACAATTCCCCTCGCAGTCAGTCAAAAGCTCACGCAGCTCCATCACTTCAGCCCTTTCCTGTCCCCCCCCCCCACCCAAATGAATCACCCTACTTGAGCCGAAGCTGTCAAGAGACATGCCAGCTCCACCCTGGGGAAGGAGCCCAGATGCCTCACTTCCAAAAATCCAGAGGCACCGCTAATGCACCTGTCCGTGATTGCATCTATTCACAGGTGACTGAAACACCATGTCAAGCATTAAACATGAATTCGAAAAACCGATCTCAGAGTGCAGCTCTTGACTGAGCGAGGAGTCACTCTCTAGTGCAAGATATGCCACATTAGTGTCACTCGAAAGTGCTGCGCAGGGAGGCAAAAAGGGCTTTAAGTTTGGCTTGTGAAAACGCCCGTGGGGAAGAAAGAGTAAAAGCAAGACGAAGAAAAACCCTTCCCTCTTTGTCAACAAAGCCCTTATATTATATTAGAAGCAAAGAATTCCAAGAATTGGAAGAGCTGCAGAAAGATTCCATTGAGCACATAGATTGAACAGATTAGCTACATACGAACGAATTGCATGTCGACGCAAATTAAGGATGGATAAATCTGGAATGAATATTTAAGCGATAAGGCAGATAGTGGGGGGAAGTGGAGGGAGGAGAGAGAGGTGGGAAAAAATTGTTAAAAAGGTGTAGTCATAGGTATATCAGTGTATTCAAATCTGAATTGTCAAATTCTGTTATTATTGTTATTATGGTTTTCGTTGTATGTGTCTTTTGCGGTTGTTGTTTGTATCGAAAAAATGATTAAATAAATTTTTTTAAAGGCCCTTAGTGGAGAGAAAATCAAATCGAGAGGACACAAGGGCCCAGGTGCTACCTGGAGTCTGCCTTCTCCCAACCTGGCGCCCTCTTTTGGACCACAACTCCCAGCTGTGTTGGCTGGGGGGCTGATGGACGTTGTGGTCAAGAGCTGCTGCAAGACAGCGCTGCACAAGGTGAGAGATGCTTGCCTGAAACTGCACATCCAGGATGGCGCATGCTTTGGGCGCAGGGTAGGATTATCGATTCCTGTAAGTGTGGCTTTGTCTGCAGTTAGTACAGTATGCTGCACAGCAGCATAGCGTGGGTTGTCAGCACCCGGGGCAAGGCAAGTAATTTGCGCCCCCTAACCCGGGGCAAGGCAAGTAATTTGCGCCCCTAACCCCTAACCTGCCGCCGCTGCCAGCTTCTTCTTGCTGCTGCCTGGGCTGGGGTATTTACGGTAAGGTAGCCACGGCGGCAGGTCTGTGTCAGGTGATCTGAGGCGAGTTGCCACTGGCGCTGCCACCCAAACAACGCCGCTTGCCCGGAGGAGGAGGAGGGCAGAGAGGCGAGGAAAATGCAACATGGCCCAGCAGCTGCTGCAGCAGCAGTGGTGGCGGCGGGGCTGTGAGGAGGGGCTGCCTAGCGCGCCCTCCGCGGCCCTGACGCGCAGGGACCGTGGCGAGCACTGAGAGCCGCTGCCTGCCGGACGCCTTCAGCCCGGACGCGCGCACAGCTCGTCGGTTCCGCGAGACATGGGGCTCTGCTACAGCCTGCGCCCGAGGCTCTTCGGCGACTCCGGAGGCGGCGAGCGTGCCCCCCCCCAGATGTTGCGCCCGGTGCGGCCGGCCCCCCCTGCACCCCCCACACTACGCCACTTATGCTGCAGCATGACTGCTGACAAGGGTGAGGTCTTGCCAGGATACAACACCTGGGCTCAGAGATTGGCACTGGTTACCAATTTGCTACAGGGCAAAGTTCAAAATGTGGTACCTTGGCTTTCAAGGCACAGTGGTACCTCGGTTTCCGAACGTAATCCGTTCTGGAAGTCTGTTCGACTTCCGAACTGTTCAAAAACTGAGGAGCAAAGGGCGGAGATGATATAAGATAAATTTTATCATATGTGGTGGGATTGTAATGTAATTAAAATTTTTTGGGAAATGATATACAACGAATTGAAGAAAACGTTCCATTTAACATTTGTTAAAAAACCTGAAGCATTTTTGTTAGGGATTGTAGGGAAAGATCTGCCAAAAAAGCTGAAAAACATCTTCATGTATGCGACAACGGCCGCGAGAGTTTGAATAGCACAAGGATGGAAGACTGAAGAAACCCCAACCAAAGAATCATGGCAAGAAAAATTGATGGACTATGCAGAACTGGCAAAACTGACATATAAGCTATGGGACAAGGATAACTGTGACTTTAAGGATGAATGGGAACCCTTTACAAAGTATTTGAAGATGCAACAAAGCGAAGTGGACTCCTTGGCTGGCTTTGAATAAACATTCACAAACTTTTTATTGATAATAATCAGCTAAATAGTTTGAGGATCTATACAACTTTGTAGCATGCAGAAAACAGCATTTTTAGAGAAACCAAAGACTGGAACTGAGGGAAGTCAGGGGGTGGGTGGGTTTTGTGTGGGAGGGTGGGGGGAGGGAGGAAAAATGGGGGGGGGATAAGAATGATATGTTTCTGGATAATATGTTTTGTTTTAATTTTGAATAAAAGCAAACAAATGCAATGGAGAAAATTGAAAAGAAAAGAAAAACACTCAGCGGAAGCCGTTCGACTTCCAAGGCACGTTCAAAAACGGAAGCATTTACTTCCAGGTTTTCAGCTTTCGAAAACAGAAATGTTTGGCTTCAGAGACATTCAAAAACAGAGGTACCACTGCACATAAAGCCCTTAACAGCAGGAGACCAGTTTACCTGCGAGACTTCTTTATCCCATTTGTGCCCACTGAACTGCTTCAATTGCCGGAACTGGCACTGCTACAAGTGCCACATCATATCTGTAGTGTGGCAGCATTTGAAGTTTGGAACTCCCTGCCTATGTGTAGGGTTGCCATGTGTCCTCTTTTTCCAGGACACACCCTCTTTTTCAGGGGTGTAATTTCTGTCCAAGTGGATTTTTAAAAAAATTGCCAAAATGTCTCTGGCTATACTTTCTGGATGAGACATTACTTTCTGGTTGTAGACTTGCTTTCCTCTTCTCTTCTCCTGCCCTCCTCAGCAATATATCACAGCTCCTATAGCCTACATGTTAGAATTCCCGCTCCATGATTGTCTATCACATGATGGTGTATGTTTTGCTCCTGACAATAGTAGGGGTGTTTAAATGAGAGTCTATGGTCTTCTCTTTTGCTCATCAAAATATGGTAAGCCTATCAGCAGGTGCCTTCATTTCTCCTTTGTTTGGTGCCTGCTAAAAGCATTTTTGTTTAGACAAGCCTCCCCAGACATGTAGAATCACAGAATTGTAGAGTTGAAAGGGATTCCAAGGGTCATTTAGTCCAACCCCTTTAATGCAGGAATCTCAGCTAACGTTATATAAGTTGGAGTTCTTGTTATTAAATATGCCAAGAAAAAAGCACACCAAGAACTCAGGTCAACGTAAGTTTCAATAATGGGCATAGTCCCTACTCGCAAATCAATAGTCAATTGTAACAAACTCCAATAACAATTACAAACTCTAGCAGAAAATACAAACTCAAACTCATAAATATTTGTAATCTCTATTTGAGTTTGTAATCCTTGCGTGCCGAGGTCCCCAGGTCCACCCCAATAACTCACACATCACACAGAAATTTTTGTTTAAGATTTTTGGCATAATTTTGGCCACAACTTTATTAAAATACAAATTTGTGAGTGGTTGCGTAGGCATTGGTTGCGACTATCTGCCCCCACCATGGGGGACAGACTGACATTCCGCACGATGCGAAAGTCAGAATGGGGGAATACACTTGGGGGTTACGCGGAGCAGGGAACCTGCCCTCACCCCAAATTCAACCAGGAGCTCATTGCTATGGCCCGAGCCCCCTTGACAGAGTGGACAAGCAATAGTTAGCTCCCAATTCCGTTAACGGAATCCCTTGCAGCAGCAGCATTAGAGGGGCAGGCACAGCCAATCCATGCCCCTCAACCAACCAAACCATAAACCAATGCCTAACCGCGAACCTTACAAGTTGTGACGATTTGCTACGCAGTAGGCAAAAACCAAATGGCCCCAGCCAATCAGCCAGATGGACAAAATTCCTACCAGGCCCCCGCTCCAAAGCAGACGACCCCATGACAGGCATAGCAAAGTCAAAGCGAACAACCCTATTCTAGGGGGGGGGGGGACGGGCAATCCAATGCACGGGCGAAAAGAGGAAGCCCTAGCTTCGTGCAAGGAGTTTTACTCTTTCTGGCTGTCAATCAATAAATGGCAACATTAACTTCTTCCCAACAACAAGGGAAGCCCCAATCGCATCAGTGGCCAACGATCAATTAGCCCGCCCCCCCCCAACTTTGGAGTGTCCTGGTGGCCCCCACCGCAACACGTGCTCTCCATGAAGGAGAACACGCTTTGTCAGAATACATACTTTTGAAAGGATTAGTTTTTGTTACAATTGACTACTGGCGTGCTTTTTTCTTGGAATCTCAGCTAAAGCATCCATGATAAAAGGCCGCCCAACCTCTACTTAAAAACCTCCAAGCAAGAAGAGACCACTGCTTTCTGAGGGAGTCCATCCCACTGTCGAACAACTCTTACTGTCAGAAAGTTCTTCCTGATGTTTAGTTGGTAACTTGAAGCCATTGGTTCAAGTTCTACCCTCTGGAGCAGGAAAAAACAAGCTTGTTCCATCTTCCATGGGACAGCCCTTCAGATATTTGAAAATGGCTCTTGTATCTCCCCTCAGTCTCTTCTTTTCCAGGCTAAACCTACTCAGCTCCTTCAACCGTTCCTCATCAGGCTTGGTTTCCAGACCCTTTTAACACCTTGGTCGCCCTCCTCTGCACACCTTCCAGCTTGCAGAATACTGATGTATGTTTTAATCTGCTTTTAGTTTATTGCTGATTTTATCTTCTGAACGTTTTAAACAGTGGTTTTTTTTATTGATCGTTTTATTGCTTTATGCTTCGTAAACAGTTTTGACAGGTTTTTAAAACTTATAATCAAGTGGTGCATAAATTTTATTAACGAATTAACTAAGTAATTAATTAAATAGCATTAAGGACAATTCTGGTGCTTGGCAATGCAAACAGTGCAGCCATAGTGATAATGCAGTGGTAAAATGCAGGCTTGCAAAATTCCAAACGTAACCGCTGGAACCTACTGTGAAAACCAACCTGTCTCTTGACTGTGGAGTAGGGCAGGCAGGAACTCCCAATAGAGATATAATGGAGCCTATTTGCTAGTGGCCCCTTCATGGATCACTGCCTTGCCATGGTGAAGGGGCTTGAATAACTCAGAGAAGCTATGAGCCGTGCAGGGCCACCCAAGATGGACAGGTCATAGTGGAGAGTTTTGACCAAACATGATCCACCTGGAGCAGGAACCGGCAAGCCACTCCAGTGTCCCTGCCAAGAAAACTCCATGGACAAAGACAACAGGCATATAACAATTATGACACTAAAAGATGAGACCCTCAGGTCGGAAGGCGTCCAACATGCTACTGAGGAAGAGCGGAGGACAAATACAAGCAGATTCAGAGCTGATGAAGCGGCTGTGCCAAAGCCAAAAGGTCGCTCAGTTGCGGATATGCCTGGAAGCAAAAGGGAAGTCCAATGCTGTAAACTCCCTGGAAAAGACCCTGATGTTGGGAAAGATGGAGGGCACAAGGAGAAGGGGACGACAGAGGACGAGATGGTTGGGCAGTGTTCTCGAAGCTACCAGCATGAGTTTGACCAAACTGCGGGAGGCAGTGGAAGACAGGAGTGCCTGGCGTGCTCTGGTCCAGGGGGTCACTAAGAGTCGGACACAACTAAACGACTAAACAACAACAACAATAATTTGCTGGTGGCAGTGGTCAACGTCCCCCCCCCCGTTTTTGCAGGGCTCCTGGGGGACCAAGAATGGCAGGCCGAATGCAGCCAACTCAGAGGGTCATGAGTTGTCCCTGTCACAGGGTTGAGCCGGGAGATCTGATCAGATCCCTCACATTCCAAATAGAAACCAAAGGAAGAGCTCAACATAGCCACTGCATGGCTTAGGCACAGGGATGGGGCCCCTGTTTTGGTCTGAGGGCCACATTTGCTCTTGGATAGCCTTCTGGGGACCACCCAGTGGTGGGTGGGACCACATGCAAAAGTGGGTGGAGCAACAGTACAAGTCAGCTGGTGTTGACATACACAGACACATCTCCCTAAGAAAGATCTGGCAAGAGTTGTTGGGTTTTTTTAAGTGAGAAAAGCATTAATTTTATTAAGACTGCCTCAACGCATTTTGCAAGCAATAATGGAAATCGGGACATCTTCATCTCATTTATTGAGTTTGAGGAAGAGTCTCAGAGAATCCGCCACATTACTGGTTCAGTTGCCCTTGTCCCAAAAAATGAAATGATAGAAAATAAAATGATGCTTTAATCAAGAGCATTGAAGTACCGACAAAAGAAGAGTGGCAGATGAAAATGATGGACTTTGCGGAACTGGCGAAGCTGACAGGAAGAATCCAAAACCAGCGAGATCAAGTATTTTACAAGGACTGGAGTAAATTTATTCAATATTTGAAAGATTGCTGCAAGCAATTAACATCACTAGCAGGGTTGTCTGAAGACCTGTAATGATGAACTTTCTCCCTGTTTATTTTAATTTACCGTAAATCTCAATATTTTTTGTAATGAGTGATCTAGAATTGGAAAAAGTACAAAATTCAACATCATAAAGGTTAATTTTGAAAGCTATGAGGTGGGGGGCAGGGAGTTGATGGGCTCTATAGAGCCAGAGATGTAAAGTGGACAATATTGATGTGAACATATATTAGTAAATGGAAAACTAATAAAAAATTATTAAAAAATAATAATCATCAAGAGCACTGGTGCAACTTGGGAGGAAAAAAATATTTTCTGTTGATAAAAGGCAACATGGAGGTGGTGCAACATTTTGCTGATTTTTTTCTTATGGCTCTAGCACAGCACCGAGAAAGTAAGAAAAGCCCTACTAGGATCTGAGCAAAGGCTGATCCAGTCTAGAATCCCATTTCCTGCAGCGATCAACACGAGGACAACAGACTTCACCTGCTCTTGTTCTGAAGCACCTGGTCCTCGTGGCAAAAAACACGTGCTTCTCATGCAGGTTGAATGGCCATCTATCACGGATGCTGTAGTTGAGATTCCTGCGTTGCAGAGATTTGGATTAAATGACCCCCTGGCCCCTTCCTACTCAACAAATCCATGATTCTATAAGGTCCACATTTGAATCCTGGGCATCTATAGGCAATGCTGAGCAGCCCTTCGGTCTAGAACCCTGGGTCTCAAAGAGTGTCGTGTGCCTTATTGGTGTGGCAGGAGAGGATGGGAAATGGGGGAGGAAGACTCAAGGACAATCAAAGAAACATTTAAACTCATCGTTTTTTGTTTACACAGAGAGGCATTAATCACCAAGACATACTCATCACCAAGACATATGTAAGGGGCTCGTTTATAATTATATTTTGGGAATGATGCATGCTGTTATACTTTTGCTTTATAATTTTCGGATGGCCCATGACCATGTTCTAAAGTAATTGCATTCAAGCACTGCTAGCGGTTGTTTCTTTTCGTTTTCCAGTGTCTTTCTTATCAGTGACTACGTTATTACATGAGCACTGTTCCACAGCATTTGATATTTTCATTTACATACACATTCATTCGAAATAAGATGGGTTTATGAAGCAATTCTATATCCTCCCACCACGCTGACAAAGAATTCCACGAAACAGTCAATATCTGGAATCACTGTTCAGTGTTGGACATCATATTTGCCGAATACACAAAGCTTCACAGCTTGTCTTTCATCGCACAAAGTCTGGTACCTTGCTTCATTTAAAGGTTTCCAGAGACTTTGAGGCTAAAGATTTCATTTTGTACTTGTTACAGTTTGAAGGTATTCTATAAAGATTGTCTGTTGCGTATGTACATGGTCATCGTGTTGCCTAGACATTGCTGACGTTCTCTTTGCCACACAGGGGTTTGTTTGGTTAGTCTTTAGGATGCTATGCAGAGGTCTCTCCCTCCCCACTTACAAGAGATTCTTCTGTGCTCTGCAACTGAACTATGACTCTGCCCCCAAATGGCTTGCACACAGGCAAGGAAAACATCTGGAAGAACTGCTTCCAAATGGTGGTGGTGGGCTTCAATTAATAATTAATAATTGATTGATTGATTGATTGATTAATAATTAGCAGCATGTGTGGAGGAATGGCAGATGAAGATGATGGATTTTTTGGAGCTGGCCAACCTGACCGGAAGAATCCGCAAACAGTAAGAGGAGGAATACCAAGAAGAACGGAAGAAATTTGAGGATTATTTAGTTAAATATTCTAAGATAATATAAGCACTATTTGTGAGTACCAAATTGGCTTAGGAGTTAAATATGTTAAATTGCATAACGTTATGGATAGAAGTGAATATGATAAGAAAGAAAGATGTTAATTGATTAAGTTAATTTTATTTGAAACTAGTATTGGAAAACTGCTACAATGAGTCATATGGAAATTCAGCTAGGGGGATTTGACGAAGTCATCTAACAACGGTAACAAAAGTGGAATTATAACAGTTAGGATAAATGTTTGCTTGTTTGTTTTTTATATTGTAATGTTTTTCTTTATGTTTGTTATAAATCTGGAAAACCAATAAAAAAATATTTTTGGGGGGGAATTAGCAGCATGGGTTTCTTTTCTCTGTGTGTATTCCCATTGAAGAAATCTCCTTTGAGCTTCCAACAGGCCAAGCACATCGCCTCCTTGGCTTTCCAGCAGGAGATCAGCTTCTTTGCCAGCCCTGCCCCCCCCCATGTATTACTCCTATCTGATTCATCTTTCAGCACCAGTTAGCCGTGACATTCCTTGAAGTCCAGCCTCTCTCTAGACCAGCTGGCTGGCTTTGGGGATTACACAATATCTTGGAACGACTGCGTAGGGGAATGCGTCTCCAGCGTAAGGTCAGTCTGCCTGGGCCAATATTTCCCATGAATGCATCTTCTTCTTTATTATTGAGTTTTGCAAGATGAATAAGACCACTTCTTGTCTTTTACAACATGCAACAATAACCTGTGCATGCTTCTGGCCAAGGTGGATAAAAATCAAAGCTTTGCTTTAAATCAGATTTTAAAAATAAAATGCTTTCAGAGGAAAAATCTTTCTAAAGATAGTTTTCTATTTAAGTTACATTATAGTCTAAGGCAGGGGTAGGCAACCTAAGGCCCGTGCGGCGGGTGCGGCTCAATCGCCTTCTAAATCCAACCTGAGGATGGTCTGGGGGTTATTTGTGGGGCCTGCCTGGTGTTTTTACATGAGTAGAATGTATGCTTTTATTGAAAATTCATCTCTGGGTTATTTATGGGGCATAGGAATTTGTTCATTTCCCCCCGAAAATATAGTCCGGCCCCCCACATGGTCTGAGGGACGGTGGACCAGCCCAGGGCTGAAAAAGGTTGCTGACCCCTGGTTTAAGGGCTATAATCAGGAAATAAGGATTTGTTTTAAGTTTTTCATGTGTGCTAAAACTCAGTCTAAGTTTTTTTTTAAAAAAATAAATAAATAACTAGTTTAACCATATCAGTTAACAAACATGGATACATATGCTGTAACGTTATTGTTTTAGTTAAATAAATTGTTTAAATTGTTATTAAGGAAATTATTATTTTTCTCCTTCCAATAAAGTACAGCAGAAATGTTGTCTGAATATAAACAATAATTTCATAATTACCTGTTTTTGTATTTCTATTAGTATAACCAAATCAGTAATTTTTGATATAAATGTAGAAACTACTCTGAAAATTTATTATTCCAAAAATGAAACCTTCGTTGGTTGTAAATATTAAGGTTATACCAGCAAGAATGAGTCTTACTGTAAAACAAAAAGATTTAAAACAAGTCTTACTGACTAGTGATTTAAATCGTGATTTAAATTGATTTGATTTAAATCGTGATTTAAATTGATTTGATTTAAATCAAATCCACCCTGCTTCTAGTTATAGGTCCACACTGAAAGTGCTGAGCCACAGCCAGGAATCTCAAATGCAAGAAAAGACAAGAGTGTCAGACACACCAATATCACACTCTGTAGCTACTCCCAATTACTGTGTACGTAACACAATGCCGAAATCCAGCATCGCCTTAGCTCTGCGAGTGAGGCTTTCTCCCGATTGAAGTTCAGAATGTTTGAGGACCGGGACATTTGCAGGGAAACCAAAATGCTTGTTTACAAAGCTATTGTACTACCAACCTTACTGTAGGCTTGTGAAACATGGACCACTTACAAACGCCATCTCCAACTGCTCGAAAGATTCCATCAACAGTGTCTATGAAAATTTTTACACATTACTTGGGGAGACAGACAAACTAATACCAGTGTAGTGGAAGAAGCAAAGATCACCAGTGTTGAATTCTTCGACATCAACTTCGTTGGACTGGTCATGTTGTGCGGATGCCTGATTATCACCTTCTAAAGCAACTACTCTATTCCGAACTTAAAAATGTAAAGCGTAATGCTGGTGGTCAACAAAAGAGGTTTAAAGACTCTCTCAAGGCAAATCTAAAAAAATGTAGTATAAACACTGACAACTGGGAAACACTGGCCTGTGAGCTCTCCAGTTGGAGAACTGCCTTTACCAAAGGGCTTTGAAGACACTTGAACTCAGGATGCAAGGGAGAAACGTGCTAAGAGGAAGGCACGCTTGGCAAATCCACACCATGATCAACTCCTACCCAGAAACCAATGTCCCCACTGTAGAAGGACCTGTGGATCCAGAATTGGCCTCCACAGTCACTTATGGACGCATTGTTAAAACCGTGTTTATGGAAGCCAATCTTACTCAGCTATGAGTGATTGCCAAAGACAACGATGACAACGTAACACAAGTGTGACCTGCAACAAAATGTTGCAGCATCGGAGCGCTGCTGCTCCAAGATTCCAGCCATTCCATTCCATTCCACTTCCCCAGAGTTTTCGGTTTCCCCTCTGCCTACACTCAGTTGCCATTTCATGTCCACTGAATACACTCAACCCATATTCGACTGTTCTGGAGCCTCCACCTGCTTTTCGATTTTCCTTAAAGGTTTTTTTATTTTTAAATACTTCTGCAAACCTCGTGGTTTCCCCCGAGTCTGCTGACACTTCCCTCTCGTGTGTGGGTTGGTGCCATTTTGCCTATGTAAGCAATGGCAGGCACAGCTGAACACTAGAAATGGAAAACAACTGGAAACATTGTTGTTTCTGTCTCTCCCGCTCTACCACACCAGCTACTTCCTATTTTCTTCTCATAATCAATGCTGCATGCATGGCAAGTAGCGCTTAATAGTCATATCTTGCAAAGTAAGATTTGCTTTCTAAAGCCCTTATATGAAAAAACATAAAAGGCGGCAGTGGCGAACACATGGAGAGGAGAGGGAATGCATTCAACCCCCCCTCCTCAAATATGCAGCACAATGTTTTTAAGTGGTAGGGAAACCAGCATATCTAGATGGTTTGATGTGGCCTAATGTGCACCGCAATTTCAGTAATGATAGATTTTTGCACCTGTCTATAATCCTTCAAAAGCTGATCTTCTGTTGGCAGCCCAACTGGATCTCTTCCCAGTGCTTGCTACCCACAGAATTGGAGTAGAAACTCCTGCTGTTGAGCCAGAGGTCTTTCCGAGATGCTCCAAGTTATCATGCATCTATGCACTTTCTCCATGGACACAAAGCTAAAATTGCACCACCCGCTACCAGTGGGGGAGGAAAAAGAAGAGTAACAAGGATGGATCTTTGCCTCAGCTTCAGTTATGTATATAATGTTTCCATTCATGAAACATCAAGCAAAGGGGAAGGAAGTTGCATGAAAGGGAGTCACTAAAGAGGGGCAGATAAAGCGAAGCTCCTGAGAGATTTCTCAAGACTGCCGGTATCTTGCAGGAGAGATTGAAGTGCATACTTTTCACAATTAAAGTGGATTAAAAGGGCCCAGTCCACTAGCAAGACAAACCCACTTATAAAAGACCTGGAAACTCTGATAAGTGAGAGATGCCTGAATAATTAACAGGAAGATGTGTGAACCCTCTGCAATCAAATCAAGATGAACACCCTGCAAACAAATGCTTAATAATACTAATACTAATACTAATAATTTATTATTTATACCCCACCCATCTGGCTGGGCTTCCCCAGCCACTCTGGGTGGCTTCCAACAAAATATTAAAACACAGTAATGCATCAAACATTAAAAGCTTCCCTAAACAGGGCTGCCTTCAGATGTCTTCTAAAAGTCTGGCCAGACATAATCTAACCTCCACATATGCTTTGTGCATATGTGTTTGTTCAGGAGGGATGCTCAAGAAACAGGTCTCAGAATCATGGAATCATGGAGCTGGAAGAGACCACAACTGTTACCTAGTCCAGCCCCAGCAATGCAGGAATCTTTTGCCCAACCATGACCCTGACTCAGCTACTCCAGAGGAGCCCTTGTATAGAAATCATACCGTGGGGCCATCAAGCTTATTACAGTCATACCTTGGTTCTCGAACGCCTTGGTACTCGTATGTTTTGGCTCCCGGGTGCTGAAAACCCAGAAGTAAGTGTTCCGGTTTTTGAACGTTCTTTGGAAGCCGAACATCTATCACGGATTCTGCTTGAGTGAAGGAAGCTCCTAAAGCCAACCGGAAGCTGCGCCTTGGTTTTCGAACGGTTTCAGGAGTCAAATGGACAAATGGACTCCCAGAACGGAGCTCTCACTTGTGGGGTGCCTCAGGGTTCAGTCCTCTCCCCCATGCTTTTCAACATGCACATGCAGCTGCTGGGAGAGATCATCAGGGGGTTTGGGCTGGGTGTTCATCAGTATGCGGATGACACCCAGCTCTACCTCTCTTTCAAATCAGAACCAGTGAAGGCGGTGAAGGTCCTGTGTGAGTGTCTGGAGGCGGTTGGAGGATGGATGGCGGCTAACAGATTGAGGTTGAATCCTGACAAGACAGAAGTACTGTTTTGGGGGGACAGGGGGTGGGCTGGTGTGGAGGACTCCCTGGTCCTGAATGGGGTAACTGTGCCCCTGAAGGACCAGGTGTGCAGCCTGGGGGTCATTTTGGACTCGCAGCTGTCCATGGAAGCGCAGGTCAATTCTATATCCAGGGCAGCTGTCTACCAGCTCCATCTGGTATGCAGGCTGAGGCCCTACCTGCTCGCCGACTGTCTCACCAGAGTGGTGCATGCTCTGGTTATCTCCCACTTGGACTACTGCAATGTGCTCTACGTGGGGCTACCTTTGAAGGTGACCCGGAAACTACAACTAATCCAGAATGCTAGACTGGTGACTGGGAGCGGCCACTGAGACCACATAACACCGGTCTTGAAAGACCTACACTGGCTCCCAGTACATTTCCTAGCACAATTCAAAGTGTTGGTGCTGATCTTTAAAGCCCTAAACGGCCTTGGTCCAGTATATCTGAAGGAGTGTTTCCACCTCCATTGTTCAGCCCAGACACTGAGGTCTAGCTCTGAGGGCCTTCTGGTGGTTCCCTCCCTGCGAGAAGCCAAGTTACAGGGAACCAGGCAGAGGGCCTTCTCGGTGGTGGCACCTGCCCTGTGGAATGCCCTCCCATCAGATATCAAATAGAACAACAACTACCAGACTTTTAGAAGACACCTGAAGGCAGCCCTGTTTAGGGAAGCTTTTAATGTTTGATGCATTACTGTATTTTAATATTTTGTTGGAAGCCGCCCAGAGTGGCTGGGGAAACCCAGCCAGATGGGCGGGGTATAAATAATAAACTATTATTATAAAGGATTAAATTCGACAACCAAGGTACCACTGTATTGTCTACTGCACAGCCTGGCCCTGGTTTCAGGTATTCAGGCAGAGAGGACTTTCCTCGCTCTACCTACCTGAAGGTGCTAAAGAATAAACCTGAGGCCTTCTTCATCCAAGCTTGCACTTTGCCACTGAACTATGGTCCTTCCCATCGACGGACTGGATGTGGGGGAGGAGAGAAGGAACATAGGAAACTGCCTTATACTAAGGGATTCACTCCCTTAGCTCAGTGCTGACACTGACTTTTTTTACATGCAAAGCATTCTCTGTACTACTAGGTAAGTTCCCCTCCTTTCTAAAAACCTAATTGCATATTGGTCTATTCTGTACACAGTTTTTATTCAGTCTCAGTTGCAATGGCTCTTGCTTTTCCTTAGCTAGCAAGCACCACTAAAGCCTGATGTAACCAAACTGCAAGCACATTCATTTACTTCAGTTCAGAGCACAGCCTTAGTCCATGGATCTCGCATCCCGTAACAGGAATGTACAAACGTCCTATTTAAAGTGTGCAATCAATCTCTAGGCATAAACAACGCCCGTGCAAACGATTATACATGTGTCAACTAAAATCTCTGCACAGATCAACAAATACTTCTTGCATACGTATTTGGAAAAAAATACACCAGAAGACAGAGCATGGTTTTTTTTTGAAATGAAATCATTCCAGACTACTGGGACACATTCCAGAAGTCAGCAAACAGAGATGTGGCCCCTTAAAGAAAGATTTATTGAAGCACAAGTTTTTTGTAGGCAACAGCCTACTTTATCAGCACTTTGTCTCAATGCCTACAGGCAGGCTTACAAACGTAATTTTATTTTAGCTGAGTGTTGCTCCTTACATTTTGAAGGGAAAGGCATTTACCACCCTTCCTTACAGCCGCAGGAGTGATAAAAGGGGAAGAAGTACCTCCTAAAGAAGGAACAGTCTTCTGGTGAATTGATATAAAAATAAATGTCTAAGAAGGAGTAAGAGAAGTGAGGAAGTCTCATGTGGTTTCTTGGGCAATACAGGGCCATATGTCTCAAGGAGGCTCACAGGAGACCAAACGGCCTTCGAGTTACACATCCTGTTCTCAACAACCAATTGCAGAAACCCACAGTTTAGTTCCAGCTAAGGGTAAAGGTAAAGATAAAGGGACCCCTAACCATTAGGTCCAGTCGTGGCCGACTCTGGGGTTGCGGAGCTCATCTTGCTTTATTGGCTGAGGGAGCCAGTGTACAGCTTCCAGGTCATGTGGCCCGCATGACTAAGCCGCTTCTGGCGAACCAGAGCAGCGCACGGAAACGCTGTTTACCTTCCCGCCGGAGTGGTACCTATTTATCTACTTGCACTTTGATGTGCTTTCAAACTGCTAGGTTGGCAGGAGCAGGGACCGAGCAACGGGAGCTCACCCCATCGCGGGGATTCGAACCGCCGACCTTCTGATTGGCAAGTCCTAGGCTCTGTGGTTTAACCCACAGCGCCACCCATGTCCCAGCTAAGGCTAGGGTTGCCATATTTCAAAAAGTAAAAAGCAGGACATCCTGAAAGTTGTTGAGGTTTGTTTGTTTGTTTGTTTTACAAAAATGCCAAAAAACGCAAAGATCCAGGGAAAATCGCCACCTTCCAGAAATCCAGCCCCCCACTTCTGCCTTGAAATCTCGGACATGTGGCAGCTTTATCTAAGGGTGGGTTCCAAACGAAGGGCTTTCTAGCCAACGTTTGAGTCTTTGTACCTAAAGCTGAACTACTACTCCAAACCGAAACCTCGCTCAGATGTACGATGCCAACATAATTTTTTAAAAAACAAATGTTTGATTTTCCAAACGAGCATTCTGGACTAAGGAAATTTTAGTATCTTTCCTCCAGATTCGTTTCATGTTTCCCTCTCCAAACCACTACAAATATTGTATTGCCACACACTCGCAGGGATCCCATACATTCCAACATTCCTTAGATGTAAATAGCGACATTTCTCTCCCCCCGCAACTGAACCTCCTTGGGCCCCCCATTTTTTGTCCACCCCCAGCAGAGCATTTCCCATCAGAAGAAGGGTGTGTGCTGAGACAACTACGTAAAAAAGGTAAAGGACCCCTGGACAGTTAAGTCCACTTAAAGGTGACTATGGGGCTGCGGCGCTCGTCTTGCTTTCAGGCCGAGGGAGCCGGCGTTTGTCCTCAGACAGCTTTCCGGGTCATGTGGCCAGCATGACTAAACCACATCTGGCACAACAGGACACCATGACGGAAACCAAAGTGCACAGAAATGCCATTTACCTTCCCGCCGGAGCAGTACCTATTTATCTACTCGCACTGGTTTGCTTTCGAACTGCTAGGTTGGCAGGAGCAGGGACAGAGCAATGGGAGCTTACCCTGTCATAGGGATTGAATGAATTCATTATTTCGGTCATAGACCAGTTCCAGCCCACATGGGGATTCGAACCGCCGACCTTCCGATTGGCAAGCCCAAGAGGCTCAGTGGTTTAGATAGAGCAGCCACGCCCTGGGGTATAACTGGCATTCTGTGCCTTACAGAAACGAGGGGGATTTTTTGCAAGTCTCGTTCTTTCCAGTAGACTGTCTTGCCCTGCACATTTCTTCTTTCAGTGTTCGTACAGCAGTGACATTCTTTTTTAAAAAAGCATAAAAGCCCGAAAAACAAATGGCTTCATTATTATGCAAATCTCATGCAACTTATCTTATCTGCCGGATGTATCCTGGTCACGGAATTGGGATGTGCCTGCATGGAATGCTAGGCCCCCGTGAGTTATTTTCTTCTGGCAATAACTGTTTTGTTCAATCAATTCAGCAAGAATCATGCAGATCCCTCCTCTATTAAGAGAGCGAGCGAGCATTTTTCTTCTTGAAGGCAGACCACAGAGGTCGCAATGCGACAGATGTGATGATGTGATCTGGTAGAGGATATCACGGTTTAGTGCTTCGTGCCGATCCTTCAATCACGCCCGGTGCAGAGCAGACTCTGAAGTCCTGGCATAATGGGTTCGCAATGATCTGCCCACCATCACTTAGGCGAGCGCCGCCAGATGCCTCTCAGAAGTGTTGGAGAGCAGCCATCTCTATAGGCTGCTTCCAAATAGGGGAATCCTAGCACACATAAATCATTGCTCTTGTGCTGTAAGATATATGTAGAACGGTGCTCATCTCACCTTCAGGCCAAGGGAGCCGGCGTTTGTCCACAGACAGCTTTCCAGGTCAAGTGGCCAGCATGGCTAAACAGCTTCTAGCACAACAGAACACTGTGATGGAAACCAGAGCGCATGGAAACGCCGTTTACCTTCCCGCCACCACAGTACCTATTCATCTACTTGCGCTGGTATGCTCTCAAATTGCTAGGTTGGCTGGAGCTGGGACAGAGCAACAGGAGCTAACCCCTTCATGGAGATTCGAACCGCCTGCCTTCTGATCGGCTCAGTGGTTTAGACTGCAGCGCCACCTGCATCCCTCATAGTCCCACAACCTCATAGTCACCTTTGACAGGACTTAACCGTCCAGGGGTCCTTTACCTTATACCTTTACCTATGTAGAATGGCAATTGGACTTCCCACACAAGCAGGGATATAATCCCTTTTTCTTTATGTAATCCCGATCTCTTTATGTTAATCCCTATCTACTGTACATAGGGAAGAGGAAGGTCCCATTGATCCCAACAGCATTTGAGTTTTTAAAAGAAATCACGCAAGCCTGAATTTCCAAAAGAGTAATCATAGATTTAGTGCTAAACACTTTGTTCTTTTAAACACAGATCACCCGTTGCTACCTACAAAGCGTCAAAATCGCCCACTGTGTTGGATGTTTGTTTTGGATCAGACGTGTTGAATGAGGAATAAACCACCTTGCTAAAATGGCGGAAATGTTAATTTTCTTCATTTTTAAAACGCAAGTTTGCATTTCATAGCTAGCGATAAAGTGTGAATAGCGCTGTAACACTGTAAGCAGCATTTTGCTAATATTATTGTGTGTGTTTTCTCTAAAAAGACACAGGAACTTGTGGACATTGAATGAAGCTGAACGCTGGAAGATAACAGGACAACTCTTTTAAGAAGCACTTCTTCGCACAGCACATAGTTAAACCACGGAACTCCCTCCCACTGGAGGCCACCAACTTAGATGGCTTTAAAAGAGGACTGGACAAATTCATTGAGGAGGAGGCTCTTGGTGGCTCTGTTCTGCTTCCACAGTCAGAGGCAGCCATGCTTCTGAAAACCAGTTGCTGAAGCCACAGGAGAGAAGAGGGCTCTTGTGATCGAATCCTGTTTTTTGCGTTTCCCACAGGGATCTGGTTGGCCACTGTGAGATCAGGATGCTGGACCAGACGGGCCGCTGGCTAGCTCTGGTTTTCAACTTCGTGATATACTGGTATCACCAGCTAAACACTGTGATAAACTGAAAGAAGGATGGAGCTATGCACTGGCTGGCTTCGTGGTTTTCCCCACATTGTGATTTTTGCATAACACACACACACAAATCATGATTTGCGATATACAGTGGTACCTTGGGTTACAGATGCTTCAGGTTACAGACGCTTCATGTTACAGACTCCGCTAACCCAGAAGTAGTACCTCGGGTTAAGAACTTTTCTTCAGGATGAGAACAGAAATTGTGTGGCGGCAGCGGGAGGCCCCATTAGCTAAAGTGGTACCTCAGGTGAAGAACGGTTTCAGGTTAAGAACAGACCTCCAGAATGAATTAAGTTCTTGACCTGAGGTACCGCTGTATTACCAGGTCAAAAGTTATGAATTGAGTATCATTATATGGACTTGAAACCGGTTTTGGACGATATACCAGTGATCTAGTGAATTTCATTCAGGAAATCCATGGCATGTCAGTGGGTTGTTCTTGAAGATGGGATACGGCCTATCCATCATACTGGGTATTATTTTAAATTGCCTTTTAATTGCCTTTTTCATTGCTTCCTTTAATTCTTACATTGTTTTTTACCGTCTTACAATTTGAACCGTGTGGAATGCAATATATAAGAAATATCAGAAGAAATAAGAAAGAACCAAGAAGCACAGCTCATTGCAATCGCTACCAACATCCGGAAAGAAAACATTAAGACATGGGTAGGCAAACTTCTGAGCTGATGAGGAGTGCCTGATCACCTCATCTGTCTCCTGAGAAATCTCTATGTGGGACAAGAAGCTACAGTTAGAACTGGATAAGGAACAACTGATTGGTTCAAAATTGGGAAAGGGGTACGACAAGGCTGTATATTGTCTCCCTGCTTATTTAACATACTGTAGATTCTGGCGTATTAGGCGACTGGGCATATTAGATGACCCCCCCAAATGGCCAATTTGGGGGTTTGTCTTGTAAGCCCAGTCTTATATGCTGGGCAGCAGCAGTGGGCGGGTTCCGCAACGGGAGAAAGCCATACCCGGCGTATAAGACAACCCCCAAACTTTTTAACCTCTTTTCCAGGGTTAAAAAGTCGTCTTATACGCCGGAATCTACGGTATGCAGACTTCATCATGAGAAAGGCTGGGCTGGATGAATCCCAAGCCGGAATTAAGATTGCCGGAAGAAATATCAACGACCTCAGATATGCAGATGACACAACCTTGATGGCAGAAAGTGAGGAGGAATTAAAGGACCTTTTAATGAGGGTGAAAGAGGAGAGCGCAAAATATGGTCTGAAGCTCAACATCAAAAAACCAAAGATCATGGCCACTGGTCCCATCACCTCCTGGCAAATATTTTTTTTTTAAATGATATTTATTAAAATTTCCAATAAATCCAGAATAAAAAAGAAAGAGAGAGAAAAAAGAAAAAGATAAAATTTACATTTAAAACCTTACTTTCATTAACATCTTTCCAGGACTCCCCCCCTCCCCCTCTTGTATTCCATTTCCATTAGATTAATTCCACAAATTCTTACCCCAAATTTTAAAACCTTATTATAATTATAATTAGCCCATTATTCAAATTTAATTTATCTTGTATAACCATTTCTCTTTATATTTTTTGTACTTCCCTAAGATCGACCCCAGTTCCCTTCCACGAATTCCCCTTTTTTTGTCACACAAAATAAAACAAGAGAAAATAAAAAGATATAATTTTACAGCCTTTGGGTTCCAAATCTCCCTCCTCCCTTTCCCGGTTTCGATCCCCAAAATCTATCCATCTGTCTACTGCCGGCCTGGAGATCCCACGTCCAAATCTAAATCTCTCTCAATTCCACTTTGCAGTCTTTTTGGTAGTCTTTAATTTCAAAAGGCCCAATCTTAGAGAAACTCTCAGAAAAGATCATTCTTCTTCCATCCAGACCTCTATATTTAAGAGTATAACTCAAATTCTGTTTCTTGATCCTTTTAAAGTCTGGATGTCCCAAATGTTCCAACTTCGAGCTTAGTCCAGTTTTTATTCCTCAGGTTTCTTTTCCTGTTCCGCTGCAAAAACCTTCTAATTCAAAAACTTCTAGTTCCTCTACAGAGGCTTTATTTGTTCAGGAACACAAACTTACGTCAAGTCCCTTCCTTTCTTCAATAGATAAATCCATTGTCTCCTTTAGTGTAGAGACCTCTGTAGACAAAATAATACTTCGTTTTTGCAGCTTTCCCAGGAGATAAAATGTCCTGTTCAATTCCATGAGTATTTTTCCACTTGCTGCCATTCTTGCAATGTCCCAGAACTCCCTCTAGAGGGATTATAGTAACTTAGTTTCCTTCCAGATCACACCCAAAAGTCAAATTAACTTGTTGCCCTTATTTTCAGTAATTTATATCCAAATTGTAACGAATCTAACCGGCAGAGTCATCGTAACAAAGTTCTCTTTTATTCTCCCACTTTGACAGCTACTTTGACAGCTGTCAAAATTTCTATATCTCTTCACCAGTCTCTCATAACGGATCACTCCCGGTTCCCGGGGGGTTACACTTTAGTTCTCACCAACCACTCTTCTCCTCCAGCACAATTACTTGTAATTTCCCTTCGTGAAATTAATAACTTTTTTCAAATAAACAGATTCTTCTCTCGATCTTAGTTGTCAAATCCTTGCGTTAAAACCTCTACAACAGAGGGGGGGGGCGGACTTCCTTTTTGCCCCTCCCCCGCTCGCTCCGAATTCGTAAAACAAATTTTTCCTTTTAAGTCCGATAGATTTACTCATGGGTTGTTCTTTTTAATACAAATTTTCAAATTAAGAAGTCGGTGCTCTCCGTCGAATGGCATGCGGCTTCGCTAGGCAGGGGAAGCAGTGGACTCATAGCACCACACCCCCCCGTCACCCGCTCCGCAGCCTTTAAAAAGGCTCCTTCGCGGGTCGGGGGGGGGCGCAAACGGTGCCCGCCGAGTCACCAAGTCCATGGGCATCACCGCCCATGGTTTTTGAGGGTCCCCGCGTCGCCGGCGCGGCGGGACCCAACCCCTGCCCAGCAGGCTCCCTCCGGAGCTCGGAGGGAGTCCGCCATTCGGCGATGGCGCCAACCCGGAAGTCCTACCTCCTGGCAAATAGAAGGGGAAGAAATGGAGGCAGGGAGAGATTTTACTTTCTTGGGCTCCATGATCACTGCAGATGGTGACAGCAGTCACGAAATTAAAAGACGCCTGCTTCTTGGGAGAAAAGTGATGACAAACCTAGACAGCATCTTAAAAAGCAGAGACATCACCTTGCCGACAAAGGTCCGTATAGTTAAAGCCATGGTTTTCCCAGTAGTGATGTATGGAAGTGAGAGCTGGACCATAAAGAAGGCTGATCGCCAAAGAATGGATGCTTTTGAATTCTGGTGCTGGAGGAGACTCTTGAGAGTCCCGTGGACTGTAAGAAGATCACACCTCTCCATTCTGAAGGAATTCAGCCCTGAGTGCTAACTGGAAGGACAGATCCTGAAGCTGAGGCTCCAATACTTTGGGCCCCTCATGAGAAGAGAAGACTCCCTGGAAAAGACCCTGATGTTGGGAAAGATGGAGGGCACAAGGAGAAGGGGACAACGGAGGACGAGATGGTTGGACAGTGTTCCCGAAGCTACCAGCATGAGTTTGACCAAACTGTGGGAGGCAGTGGAAGACAGGAGTGCCTGGCGTGCTCTGGTCCAGGGGGGTCACAAAGAGTTGGCCATGACTAAACAACAACAAGGCAAACTACGGCCTGGTGGTCGGATGTGGCCCACCCGCCTTTTAAATCCGGCCCACGGACGGTCTAGGAATCAGCGTGTTTTGACATGAGTAGAATGTGTCCTTTTATTTAAAATGCATCTCTGGGTTATTTGTGGGGCATTTGTGGGGCATTCATTCATTTGCCCCCCCCCCCGGACAAATATAGTCCGGCCCCCCACAAGGTCTGAGGGACAATGGACCGGCCCCCTACTGAAAAAGTTTGCTGACCCCTGCATTAGGAGGTCTTCCAAGACCCTCTGAGATTTCCAAGTGGTCTGTGGGGGCGGACGTTTGGGAACCAGGAGATGATACTAAGTTAGATGGAGCAACCGTCTGATTCAGTCTTGAGGCAGATTCTTGAAGCAGGAATCGCCAACACTGGCATGTGCAAAGTGGGAAGTGGGAAGCTGCCATACACAAGCACACACACATACACAAGTCATCAGTGTCACTTGACAGAAGATGACAACACACTGACTAGAGAAGGGTCCTCTATTCAAAACAACCCTTCCCACACTTTGCTCCAGAGTCTGGGGGAGGTATCCTTCACAAGGCTTGACAGATCTCAAGCCAAGCTGTTTCTGGAAGCTAATTTAAATGGGAGTCAAAGCACTCTCCTAGTGCTGTCTTCTGCCCAGTAGCAGCTCTTCAGGGCCCTAGGTGAGGACATTTTCCTGGCCCTGATACAGAGAGATCTTTCAGAGATCAGACCAAGGGCATAGGACGTGCTCTGCCCCTGACACTGCCTGCATCACACGCTCAGGAAGAGGTCACTTGGCCATCATTGGGGACCTGATCCTTTTAGCTGAAGATGCCTGGGACCTCTGATGGACAAAGCTAATGTCCTTGCGAGCAAGCCAAGATCTGCACCACCCTCTCCCACACCCATTCAGATTAGCTCCTCTTTTTGCAGAGTTCGACAAAAATGGAAATCCAAATTCTGTGAGCAGGTTGCAAATTAAACTCTTAGCTGTCGTGTTCCAATCCTGCCTAATTTAACCAGTTTCCAAAATTTACCAGCCCTGTATATGTACGAGTGTGTGTGTGTGTCTTGAATCATCTGGCAGAGATTTTGGGAAACGGGAGAATGACTAAATCAAGACTCACTTTCCAGAGAACCAAAATAGTCAAAGAATATGAAAAAGAAAGGGAGGGATCTTTCAGTCCATTTATTTATTTGGTGCATTTCTTACCTGCCCTTCACCATGGGGGGCTCAGGCTATGGTACAACAATACAATGAAACTCCCTGGTCCTGAATGGGGTAACTGTGCCCCTGAAGGACCAGGTGAGCAGCCTGGGAGTCATTTTGGACTCACAGCTGTCCATGGAGGCACAGGTCAATTCTGTGTCCAGGGCAGCTGTTTACCAGCTCCAGCTGGTACGCAGGATGAGACCCTCCCTGCCCACAGACTGTCTCGCCAGAGTGCTGCATGCTCTAGTTATTTCTCACTTGGACTACTGCAATGTGCTCTCTGTGGGGCTACCTCTGAAGGTGACCCAGAAACTACAACTAATCCAGAATGTGGCAGCTAGGCTGGGAACTGGGAGTGGCCACCAAGACCACATAACACCGGTCTTGAAAGACCTACATTGGCTCCCAGTACATTTCCGAGCACAATTCAAAGTGTTGGTGCTGACCTTTAAAGCCCTAAACGGCCTTGGCCCAGTAGACCTGAAGGAGTGTCTCCACCCCCATTGTTCTGCCCTAACACTGAGGTCCAGTGCCAAGGGCCTTCCAGTGGTTCCCTCACTGCAAGAAGCCAAGTTACAGGAAACCAGGCAGAGGGCCTTCTCGGTAGTGGCGCCCGCCCTGTGGAACGCCCTCCCACCAGATGTCAAAGAGAAGAACAACTACCAGACTTTTAGAAGACATCTGAATGCTTTTAATGTTTGAGGCATTACTGTATTTTAATATTTTGTTGGAAGCCGCCCAGAGTGGCTGGGGAAACCCAGCCAGATGGGCGGCGTATAAATAATAAATTATTATTATTATTAAACAATGATAATAGAATCATAGAATTATAGAATTGGGAGGGATCCCAAGGGCATCTAGTCCAACCCCCTGCAAGGCAGGAATTGCAGCTAAAGGACTTCTGACAGATGTCCAACCTGTTTAAAAAGCTCTGAGGAAGGAGACTCCACCACCTTCCGAGTTGCTCTTATGATCAGAAAGTTCCTCCTAATGTTTAGTTAGAGTCTCCTTTCTGCTAACATGAATCCATTACATTAAAGCTTTGGCTAAAGAATAAACAAGGACAGCAAGAAAAACACCGCCATCAGACTTCCATTTCTCTGCAGAAGGAGTTATATGATCTTACATATTCAACACCCCCTCTTTGAAGTAAAAGTAGCAAAATCGCAGCCAATAAGCTCAATATATACTGTATTTTTCTGTGCTTAAGACGCCTCCATGTATAAGACGACCCCTATTTTTTATAACCTAAAATTAAGAAATTAAGTTGTTTAGCTTTTTTGGGGGGATGGGGGAGGTCACTTCCACCAATCGCTCACCCACCTGCCCACCACTGCCAATCGCACACCTCTCCGCAGCCACCAATTGTCTGCCCACTTTCCGCCACCAAAAGCCCACCCGCCCACTTGCCGCAGCTGCCAATCGCCTGCCCAATTGCCGCAGCCACAGCTAATAGCCAGCAGGCCTTGCCACACCCACCAATAACCCAGCCAGTCACCACTGCCAATCTCCTGCTTGCTGCTGCCATTAATCACACTATCCATGTATAAGACGACACCCAATTTTTACCCATTTTTTTAAGCAGAAAGCATCGTTTTATACACTGAAAAATACAGTATATATAACTGACACCTTTTTTTTTTAACTAAACCAATGTCCAGACTTTTAACATTCAAAAACTTTACTTGCAGAAACTTACAGTTATAGATGAATTAAAATATAATATTTACAGTCCCATGCTTCTCCGAGCATGGGGTTGCAGTCTCTTATTCTAACTTCCAAACAACTGCATTTTCCTCTCTTTGCAGAGCTCAGCACTCAGCCTTCTGTATCTCAATTAGGCCATGCCTTGTAGCTCCTAGGAGAGATTCCCACTTTCCGCTTCTCCTGCAGCTTTGCTCTCTTCTTGAGCAGAGAAGAAGCACTCCAACGCTCTATTCAACTTAGCAGTGTTCACAGTGGATTCTAAAACACAGTCATCTTGCTTCACAAAAAATGGAGTCTCTCCTTCATTAGACACCTCCCATGTGACTAACAATAGCCAAGAACATGAGAACTACTAGAGAACTCTCTAGAATTCAGCTACCAACCCATCAGATTTAAGCACACAGCAATACGTACAAGCATTTACAATTTCAGCAACTTAAATTACTATATTTAACACACCCAGCCAACAAAAAAGAGAGGTCTGGGCAAGGAGGTGTGTTTGACCTGCCAATAGAAGGTATACAGTGATGGTGTCAAATGCATTTCCTGAGGGAAAGAGATCCAAAGTCTAGGGGTCTCCAGTGAATGGGCCCTATAATATGCTACCACCCTTCAAACTTGATAGGGCAGAGGCATAACCAAAAAGTCTTTGCAGCCAAATAATTTGCTTCCTCACTGTTTACTATATATTGCATCTTCTTAAAGATGGGTCCCCGAGGATGGTCTATGTGTACATGGTTGGTGGGGCATTTTCACTTGCCATTTAAAGGTCACTGTTCCTGCAGGACTGTATCACGCCAATCAAAAAAATGCACAACCCCATAGCTGATAGACCTCTTTCATCATCAGTCGGAGGGAAATGAAGAAAGCTGTTCCTTAGCTTCAGAAAGATCCAGCTCCCATTTACAAAAGCAATTTCCCTCTGTCAATTTACGTAGGTAGCAGCCTAGTACTTACAGAATGTTTTCCCCATTTTGGAGACGTATAATCTTGGGTCATTACAGCACAGCCTATAACCCTGGCTGTTCAATGCATCACGTCTTACAACTGAAACATACCAATCATCTAGAAGTTCAACTTATTTGCAACTGCTTTAAGTGCACGCAAAATTTCAGCGGCGGCAAATTTCTTATTTTCCTCAACCTGAGCACCACTTCTGATGTGTGATCAGGGCTGCTGTATGATTGGCCAGTGGTTCTACTTCCCTCCTCGTGGGTCGGAAGGATGACCTTAATAATTCTACACTTCACAATTCTGTGATTCTGTGACCTTCCTTTGGCATCATAGAGGCCTGTCTTGCAGGCCCAAACCAGAATATGCTCCAGCTATCACCACATACTGAGGGCAGTTCCCATTTCCTTTCTTCGCCATTGTCTCCATTTTTTTGGGGGGGGGGGGTGTCTCGTTAAAAATTGTATTAGTGTGTTCAACTTGTCATTCTTCAGAGAGTCTTCCCAGAGCCCCTGAATCTTATCTCTGGATAGAGGAAGGGCTATTTGGTGCCGCTAGCACAAATTCATGTCAGTGAAAGCACTAAAACACCACAAAACATGCAGTCTGCCAACACATGTGGTGCCCCTGCACAAATCCACACACATCATTAATGCGCATGCACACTAAGGCACTATGCAGCGCATGTTGCAGAATCCTCTCCAGGATTAAATCCATTTAATTGTGTGTGTGTCTTTATGTATATCTACAGTGGTACCTCTGGTTGCGAACGGGATCAGAAGGTCAGTGGTTCAAATCCCCATGATGGGGTGAGTTCCCATTGCTCTGTCCCTGCTCCTGCCTACCTAGCAGTTCAAAAGCACGTCAAAGTGCAAGTAGATAAATAGGTACCGCTATGGTGGGAAGGTAAATGGCATTTCCGTGCGCTGCTCTGGTTCGCCAGAAGCAGCTCAGTCATGCTGGCCACATGACCCGGAAGCTGTACGCCGGCTCCCTCGGCCAATAAAGCGAGGTGAGCACCGCAACCCCAGAATCATTCGTGACTGGACCAAATGGTCAGGGGTCCCTTTACCCTTTTTAATGTGTGAAAGCAGCTCCCAAGAGACAAGGAAGGGAACTCAAGCCAGCAACAGTGGCTGTATGCCAACGTGCTTTTCCTGAGCAGATACGGCACAGGGGTCACAGAAGCCAAGCCCTCAAAAATTCAAGTCCAAATCCTGTCTCAGATCGTAAGTAGCTAGGTGGCCTTTGACAAGTCCCTTTTCTCAGAGTCGTGGAGATAATATTGTTGGTGCACCTTACGCAATTACTGCAAGGATTACCAGAATAAAGTATGTGAAACGCTTTGTAATGTGAGGTCTGCGTCAGATGTTTTCCCGTTTTGATTTGGGGAGCAAAAGTAACCGTCGGGATGGTGGAGGAAACACTTCTTATTCCATGAAACGAACGCTCACTCTTTTATGTGTGTGTTTCTGAATAATTCAAGAGAGAGGAAGCAGAGACAGGGCAGGGTTAAAAATTGCTCCAAAGATAATTGGGGGAAAGAAAGGTTTATATCGGATAATGTAAGATTTGTGCCGGGAGAGAAAGAGAGTTTCTGCACCAATCAAACCAAAACCGGAGATATTCAGCAAAGCATTATCTAAGACGTTGCTCTGGAATACTTAAGTGGGAGCCACATTTCAACGTTGTTGACAAGCCTGGAAATTGTTTAGACGAAGAAGAGTACAATATATCCAGGAGACAAACTTCTGTGAGAGAACTCTGAAGAAACAGGATGTATTTGGCCCACAGAAAATGAGGTATATATAAAAAAGGGAAATTTACAGTCACTTTTTAATATATGCAAAAGAATGTGGGAGGAGGGGGAAGGAATGTATTCACCAAGGACAAAACAAGCAAGCAAGAATAAATGGCTTGGACAGGGAGGCAGATTTAGGATAGATATTAGGAAAAGCTGCCTAATTTAGGGCAGCCTCCAACATTCCTCAGATGAAAACAGGGACATCATATACCAGGAAGCTTCTCCTGTGTTTGATCTCGCTGTACACAGATACATCATATATACACCTGTCACCTTGAGCCAAGGACAACCTCTCCGCCAAACCTACCTCACAGGGTTGTTGTTAAGGGGGGGAAAGGGCAATGGAAGGGATCGTGTACAGATAAATGGAAAGAAATAAAATTTTAGTTGTAAGCTGCCTTGAGTCCCTGACAGGAAAAGAAGGCAAGAAATAATCATCATAATGGAAGCTGTGAGAACAATCAGGAACATACCAGAGGATTTACGTATAAGCTAAGCAAGCTATAGCTTAGGGCCCCACTCTCTTGCCCCCCCCCCCCAAAAAAGAAAAAAAACCTAGATGTACATTTCCAAAATATAAGATAAAAACAAATAAAATAAAACCTACATACAGCAACAGTGTTTTGTGTTGTGTAGGTTCCTATGATATAAGTAATGGGCCCTGCCTGCTAGCCTGCTCCCTAAAATATCACTGATTTGCTCCTTTGTATATATAGGGTGCCTATGTAAAATATGTATTTTATGATAAAATACTGTACATATTTTGTTAGGTGCAAATGGCTTTAGATACCTATTAAGTCCCTAAATTAGGTAAAGGTAAAGGTACCCCTGCCCGTACGGGCCAGTCTTGACAGACTCTGGGGTTGTGCGCCCATCTCACTTAAGAGGCCAGGGGCCAGCGCTGTCCGGAGACACTTCCGGGTCACGTGGCCAGCGTGACATCGCTGCTCTGGCCAGAGCCAGATCCAGATCCAGAGCCAGAGCCGCACACGGAAACGCCGTTTACCTTCCCGCTGGTAAGCGGTCCCTATTTATCTACTTGCACCCGGAGGTGCTTTCGAACTGCTAGGTTGGCAGGCGCTGGGACCGAGCAGCGGGAGCGTACCCCGCCGCAGGGATTCGAACCGCCGACCTTTCGATCGGCAAGCCCTAGGCGCTGAGGCTTTAACCCACAGCGCCACCTGCGTCCCAAGTCCCTAAATTACCATATAGCAAATATTTAACACAAAAAAACAGCAACAATTCGTTGCTGACAAAGGACAGCTGGACATATAAAGGGCCCCATTACCTTTAGTAGCTTAGGGCCTCATCAAACCTAAATCCGACCCTGCAGAGGATAATCATATTTGACTAAGTGGGACTTACTTCAGAGTAAAATGCTAAGGATTGCAGTATAAGACTGCAAGTCTTTACCCAGTTACCTATGAAGTTCTAGTCTACACTATAGATAAATGATCGTAAGAGTGAATCCTGGGGAACTCTAGTTCTGTGGGAGTAGAGATTTCCAACAGAGGCTTCTTAGCACCCTCAAAAAAACCTGAGTCTTTGGGGCAAGCTACAGTCATTAACCAAGTACAAAACTGATAGACCTTTCAGTGTATTATATGCACCAAGAGCATTTAACAACCCAACATGCAGCCTTGAATAGCCATTAGCAAAGGTAGAGTGGAAGATACCTGATACCTTGTCGGCAAAGATTTCTGAAGCAAAATGACACGGCCACCACTTTCACTGACCCGTTTAACAGGGCATTTCAGAAACTGGAGGGGGGACAGGGTTATACAGGAGTCACAGGAGGATGAAACTCACCCACCCCTACATGATAAGGTAAAGATAAAGGGACCCCTGACCATTAGGTCCAGTCGTGGCCGAATCTGGGGTTGTGGCACTCATCTCGCTTTATTGGCCAAGGGAGCCAGCGTACAACTTCTGGGTCATGTGGCCAGCATGACTAAGCCGCTTCTGGCGAACCAGAGCAGCGCACGGAAATGCCGTTTACCTTCCCGCTGGAGAGGTACCTATTTATCTACTTGCACTTTGAGGTGCTTTCGAACTGCTAGGTTGGCAGGAGCAGGGACCGAGCAACGGGAGCTCACCCCGTGGTGGGGATTCGAACCACCAACCTTCTGATCAGCAAGCCCTAGGCTCTGTGGTTTAGACCACAAGCGCCACCCGCGTCCCATCCCCCCTGCATGATACCAATGCCTTAAAGAAAAAAGAAGTTAGCACAAAAATATGTCTGACTTTTAATTCAAATTTCTTTGAATATACACAGCTTTGTATGCAAATTTTCCTGATGAGCACATTTTTACAAGCAGTTTTCTCCAATATAATGCACTGTATATGCTGTATGCCTCAGAAATATATGCCTTTTTATGTATGCTTCCCCTCCAATACACATATTTTTGTACATGTTATTTGGTTGGGAAACTGCATTATACTACAACCTGAGCAGGAAGGATGGGAGAGGATACTGGAAGTGGTGTTGTACATCAAAGAGAGAATTGATCCAACTAGTTATGAATCCCAAAAATGTGCAGACTCTGCCACAGAATTGTTGTGGCTAGCGATACCAGGATCCATGTACTTGGGACATGCTATTACCCCCTGATCAAAAATGTTCAGGGACATCTTAGGGTGAAGAATGAAAACGATGAACACCAAAGAAATTTTGTAATAAAGGGTGAGTTCAACTTTCCTCAGACTGGACACAACAAAGAGGTAAAATTTCTAGATACAGTCGCACCTTGGATTCTGAATGCCCCAGAATTTGGACATTTTGGCTCCTGAACATCACAAACCCGGAAGAGATTGTTCCAGTTTGCGAACGTTATTTTGAAACCCGAACATTCGACGGGGTTTCCGTGGCTTCTGATTGGCTGCAGGAGCTTCCTGTAGCCAATCAGAAGCCATGATTTGGCTTTTGAATGTTTTGGAAGTCAAACGTACTTCTGGAACGGATTCCGTTCGACTTCCAAGGTACGACTGTATCCTCAGTGACTGTGCCTTAGAATAGTTGGTCTTGGAATCAAACAGAGAGATGGTGGTTATGGACCACCGGTATTAAATTTACTGCATGTAATGCTCTAAAAGAAAATATTATGAAAATGATCTATCGGTGGTACATGACCCCAGTCAAGCTTGCAAAAATTTACCATTTGCCTAACAATAAGTGTTGGAAATGCAATGAGACTGAAGGCACTTTTTACCACCTTTGGTGGACCTGCCCAAAGGTTAAAGCTTTCTGGGAAATGATATACAATGAAATTAAGAAGGTCCTTAAGTGGACTTTTCCTAAGAAACCAGAGGCTTTTCTCTTGGGCATGATTGGCCAATCGGTGCTAAAGAAGGATAGGATTTTCTTTATGTATGCCACTACAGCAGCAAGAATTCTACTGGCAAAGTATTGGAAGATGCAAGAACTACCTACTCTGGAAGAATGGCAAACAAAGGTGATCGACTTTATGGGACTGGCCGAGATGACGGGCAGAATCCGTGACCAGGGGAAAGAGACAGTGGAGGAGGACTGGAAGAAATTTAAAATATATCTTAAAAACAATTGTAAAATTGAGGAATGTTAAGATGTCGGGGGGTAAGAGGTAAAGAATTGCAGCAGTAACTAAAAAATTAAAGGAAATTTTATGAAAGGGAATTAAGACAATGGACCTAAGGGTTGCTAAAGAATCATTAAACAAGGATGCAAGGAAGGGGAGGCATGGGGAAGTCAAAAGAAAGAAGGGTATGAAATGAGGAATTTAAAGTTACATGGGTTTAATTGTTATGTGCCTTATCTGTTTTTTTTTCTTGTTTTTTTTTGTCTGTTCTGTTGAGTTTTTATTACTTGTTTGAAAAATCAATAAAAATTAATTTAAAAAAAAAAAAAAAACAAAAACAGAGAGATGGTGACCCTAGACTTAATCTTGAGTGTTTCCTAGCCAGTTGGGAGCTGGGACCATGATGCTATTAAAGTACTGTGGTACCTCTAGTTACAAACTTAATTCCTTCCGGAGGTCCGTTCTTAACCTGAAACTGTTCTTAACTAGAGGCATGCTTTCGCTAATGCAAGTCTTGTCCAAATGAAGAGATAAAAATAGGAACTTTGGCAAAAGAAGAAGAAAAAAGAAGCAGACATAAGGCATGCAAAAAAGAATGTGAGGAGCACGTTGCTAAAAACATAAAACCCAAGAATATTAACTTCCTCAAACATGTTAGTTGCAGGAGTCCGTCTAGAGAGGCGGTTGGACACTGGGATGATAAAGGAGTCAAAGGTGCTAAGCAGGGTGGGATTTAGGCTGGATGAGGCCTTAAGCTACTGAAGGTAATGGGGCCCTTTAAATGTCCAGCTGTCCTTTGTCAACAACAAATTGTCGCTATTTTTTGTGTTGAATGTATGCTACATGGTAATTTATGGACCTAATAGGTATCTAAAGCCATTTGCACATAACAAAATATGTATTTTTTGAACTGAAATACATTTAAGAAGTACCGTATTTTTCGCCCTATAGGACGCACCTTTTCCCCTACAAAAATGAAGGGGAAATGTGTGTGCGTCCTATGGGGCGAATGCAGGCTTTCGGTGAAGCCTGGAGAGCGAGAGGGGTCGGTGCACACCGACCCCTCTCACTCTCCAGGCTTCGCAGACCTCTCCGCAAGCAGTGGGAGCACTCCGCTGCTTGCGGAGAGTTGCCTGCGTGCTGAAGCCTGCGCGCGCTGAGCTCAGCGCGTCCAGGCTTCGCGGACCTCTCAGCAAGCAGCGGGAGCCAGCGCTGGGCTCCCACAGCTTGCAGAGAGCTGCCTGTTTGGGGGCTGGGGTCGGGGGAAGCTCGGGCGGGCCTCCCCCGCCCCAGCCCCGTGCCTGGGGGGGAAATATTTTTTTTCCCTTTATTTCCCCCCAAAAAAACTAGGTGCGCCTTATGGCAGTGTTTCCCAACCTTGGGTCTCCAGCTGTTTTTGGACTACAACTCCCATCATCCCTTGCTAGCAAGACCAATGGTCAGGGATGATGGGAATTGTAGTCCAACAGTAGCTGGAGACCCAAGGTTGGGAAACACTGCCTTATGGGACGGTGCGTCCTATAGGGCGAAAAATACGGTATATTAAGAGTGAAATACAATTAAGAAGAAGTATATTAATAGTGTTTTTTATCTTACATTTTGGAAATGTACATCCAGTTTTTCCCCCCTTTAATTTTTTTTAAAGAGAATGGGGCCCTAAGCTATAGCTTGTTTAGCTTATACGTAAATCTGGCACTGGTGCTAAGGGAGGATAAGGAAATTGCAGATAAGCTGAATGATTCTTTGCATTATTCATGGTTGATGATATACGGCAGACCCCAGCACCGGAGCTAACTTTTGTAGGAAGGGAAGTCTGACCAACAGAGGCGGATAGTGTTTATGAGAGATACAGCTTTAAGACTAATAGAAGAAAAAAATAAAAGCTGACAAATCATTGGGTCCAGATGGTATCCACCCAAGAGTTCTCAAAGAACTCAAATGTGAATTTGCTGATTTTCTAACAAAATTATGTAACGTGTCCCTCAGATCAGCTTCCATACCTGAAGACTGGAATGCAGCCAATGTGGCACCTTTCTTTTTTAATGGGATCATGGGAATCCTGGAATTTGCAGGCTGGTTAGCATAGGATCTGTCCTGGAAAAACTGGTGGAAGCCATTGCTAATGATAAAATAACCACGGATACAGAAGAGCTTTGCTGAAGCAGAGCTATCATGGCATCTGCAAAGGACGTCCTGTGTCATGGACATTCTCTTTGAGTGTGTCAACAAGCATTGAGATACACATGATGAAAAAGCTTTCAACAAGGCATCTCACTGATGACTCTTACGCTAACTCCGCTTTCATGGAATAAGAGAAGAGGTCCTCTTGTTGATCAGGAATTGGTTAGGCAGGAAGTAGAGAGCAGGAATAAATGGGCAGTTCTCTGTATGAAAAGATGTAAGGGGAGTCCAGCCCCACCTCCACAACGGTTGGTACTGGGACCTGTGCTTTTTAATTTTCCCACAAATGATCTTGTGTTAGGGTTAAACAGGGAGGTGGCCCCATTTGCTGAGCATGCAACGTTCTTCAGGGGCATTAAAACCACGAGAGATCGTCAAGAGCTTGAAAAGGACCTCTCCAAACTGAGTGAATGGGCAATAAGATGTACCTGGACTACAAATCCCATCAACCCTGACCTGTGGCCATGCTGGTTCGAGGCCTATGAGAGACCCATTCTGATTTAAGTGTTCTTTTATCATTCTGTATTATATGATTTTGCTTATTTTATGTGTAGCCCCCACCCCCACCTTGGGATCCACAAAGATAACAGACAGCCTATAAATAGTTCGAAAAATACCGCTGTGCTCTCTGAGGAATATTGCAATGGATTATGCTATTAGTTTATGTTTCAATGATACACTGAATACCAGTGCACTTTTTTAATCATATGGTTGACTGACTGGCGATGGCGTCTGGCTAAGTAGAGAAGACCTGCTATCAGCATGCGGTGGGCATCTGGTGATAGGACATCTGGCGTTGATTGACAGGAAAGGAAGCCTACAGGAGAAAACTGTCTTGAGCAGCATAAATTACTGAGCCCCTGCCCAGAATCATCTGTGAAGTATCCCTGGTGTTAACCAGTGTTCTACGTTTAAAGTTAAGTGTCCATCTCTGCCTCTGTTGCAGTCAAAACCCAGTCAAAACATTTTTAGCAATTCTGCGAGGGGCTGCAGCTACGATGAGGAATGAGGCGGGGTTTGGAGGCAGGTATGGCGACCCTGTATGCACTTCTGACATCTGGAAGGATGTCAACGCAGCGTGCAGCAGCTGTGAAACAGGAAAAAGTCCATGACAGGGTTCATTAGGAAAGGAAGGGAACATAGATCTACGGCATGACTGCGTTTGGAATACAGTGAACAAGTCCTGGTTTCTTCATCTCAAAAAGGACGTTGCAGGGTTGGGGAAGTTTCAGAAAAGGACAGCCCAAATGAACAAGGGGATGCAGCAACTCCCCATGGGAGGAAAGTTTGTGGCATTTTTTAAAAAATTAGTTTTCGTTGCAGCATTTAGGGCTTTTTAAGAGACGTGGGTGGCTCTGTGGTCTAAACCACAGAGCCTCGAGCTTGCCGATCAGAAGGTCGGCGGTTCAAATCCCCGTGATGGGGTGAGCTCCCGTTGATCGGCCCCTGCTCCTGCCAACCTAGCAGTTTGAAAGCACATCAAAGTGCAAGTAGATAAATAGGTACCACTCCAGCGGGAAGGTAAACGGCATTTCCGTGCGCTGCTCTGATTTGCCAGAAGCGGCTTAGTCATGCTGGCCACATGACCTGGAAGCTGTATGCCAGCTCCCTCGGCCAGTAAAGCGAGATGAGTGCCGCAACCCCAGAGTCGGCCACGACTGGACCTAACGGTCAGGGGTCCCTTTACCTTTACCTTTAGCCCATCTTTACTCTCAGGGTGGTGAGAAGGGGAAGGGCAGCTCTATGCACACTATTCAGAGCTCCTTGGAGTCAGAACAGGATGCAAATGAATTGAGATGTGTGGTGTTGGTTTTGGCCCAGCGCCGCAACCCCATTCCCCGCTTTATTTCTCCGCACAAATCTCTATATTGCCAACTTTAATAATGCCACGGCGGGGAACAGCTTAAAAACTAACTACAGCATACTGTAACCAGCTGATTGCATTTTCAGCCCTGTTCCACCCTCAAAGCCCAAACCACAGACATTATTCTGCAGCAGCAACAGCAGAAGCAGAAGCGATTTAGCAGAACAACAACACACCCTTTATTTTGTGGCATGGTAATTTAACAGAACAACAGGGAAATTCTTAAAAAAATTGTTCTGCCTTTGTTCTGCCCGATCCACGGTCTCACTTTGTTTTTACAGAATGCTGCCAACTTCGAAAGCAGACACCTCACTCCTGCAGATGCCACCCGCCTCCACCCCTTGGCAGACGTCTCCCCCGCCAACTTGATCTCGGTTCTGCAGAGTCACGAGACAGCTCAGAATAGAATCCCGAGGGCACAGACCTCTGCTCTTGCAGGTGGCTCCAAATTGATTTGGGGGAGCTGAGCTAATGCATCATCATTTAATAGGAACGCACCACATTAAAATGCCACAGCGGGAAGGGGGGGGGAGGAAAGCAGATCTGCAAATCACAACTACACAAATAGGTCCTTGGAAAGAGAAGAGGAATTGCTAGGGGCTAAAGTTTGGAGAGGGAAGGACGTCGGAACCGGGGGTTGGGCAGAGGGGAGATCAAAACAGCAACCATCGTCAAGCTGTATCCTCCAGATATCGTTGGCTTACAACTGATGCTGGCTTGGGCTAATGGTAGTTGCAATTCAACCGCATCTGGAAAGCATCAGGCTGGCGATGGCTGCCATAAAACATTGGTGAGCTTCTGCCAAAAATCCGTTTTTCGTCAGCCTCCACTGCAGCCTGCAAACCTAGCCCAGGAATGAAAGTTTTGGAGTCTATCAGATTGAGTCCATTGTTGTTGTTTAGTCATTTAGTCATGTCCGACTCTTTGTGACCTCATGGACCAGAGCACGCCAGGCACTCCTATCTTCCACTGCCTCCCGCAGTTTGGTCAGACTCATGCTGGTAGCTTCAAGAACACTGTCCAACCATCTTGTCCTCTGTCGTCCCCTTCTCCTTGTGCCCTCCATCTTTCCCAACATCAGGGTCTTTTCCAGGGAGTCTTCTCTTCTCATGAGGTGGCCAAAGTATTGGAGCCTCAGCTTCAGGATCTGTCCTTCCAGTGAGCACGCAGGGCTGATTTCCTTCAGAATGGAGAGGTTTGATCTTCTTGCACTCCGTGGGACTCTCAAGAGTCTCCTCCAGCACCATAATTCAAAAGCATCAATTTTTCTCCGATCAGCCTTCTTTATGGTCCAGCTCTCACTTCTATACATTGAGTCCATTAGAACACTGCAAATGACATCGGTGCTTCACCGGAAGGGTCCATCTAGCCTAGCACCTCATTTCTAACAGCGGACAGGTGGATGCTTCTGGGAAACCCACAATCACAGAGAAATCAACCCTCCCCTAACAACTGGTGTTGAGAGGTAAAGTGCTCCTGCCTCTGGATTTTTCACTAGTTAATAGCTATGGAGGAACTGATCATTTGTGAGGCCGATACTGCCTTTCTGACAGACCTGGCAACACAATCTACAGCTACCTTTAGGGGACACACACAGATATTTCCAAGTGCAGGATCAGGCCCTAAAAAATGCTCCCCAAACCCATCACTCAGAGCCCAAGAATTTAGCCAAAGCCCTCTCTCCATGGACTAGTGTTTTCGTGACTGGGGAAAGAGACAACAGCTGGAATTTGGGAAAGTAAGTCTTCTTTCCTTCCCTCTCAAACAGACCCTGGGACTGTTAAGCACTAAATCCTGACACCCCACACTTGTCATGATGCCCAACCACTAAGGCTTGGAGGGAAAAGGACATATTATTTTCTTAAAAAAAGAAAAAAATCCTTCATCTGTTATGAAATTGATTGCACCAATTTCTGCTACTTATACTATTCTATTTTTCTTCCTTAAAGGTCAATGAACTGTACAAGTAAAATTGTCATTAAGGGCTCCTGCGGACGAATTGTTTGTTGAGCATTTCTCCTGATTTGCTTGCACAAAGCTTATGCGGAACTTAAAACTATATCTGTTCTTTATTGAACCTTAGTTTGAACCTTTGTTTACAGGGCGGTTATGTGAGAACGAGCCTTCATTCCAATTTGCTTGCGGGGGGTTTACATGTGTTCCACTTAATCATTCATTCATCCCACATTTTCCAAGGCATTCCCCTGTCCCTGTCAAAGCACGGAAAAGTCTGCTGGCTTTTTTAGTGAGGATTTGTTGCACTAGAGCGACAGAGCTCTTTAATCCACTTTAAGTGTGAAAAGCTAAAGTTCTGGTATTCGCTCGAATCCCTCTCACAAAACACCGGCAGTCTGAAGACACTCTAAATCCCATACATAAAGTTAAACATAATATAATTTTTGCTCAAATATAATAACAACAAGCCAGCAATTAGCTCCTTCCCCAGGCACGCTGGGTTCACTTTGATACATGCGTGCTTGCCTAAACACCCTCTTCTGCAAGCATGTTTGAGTAAGGCTCCTGCTTAGTGGAATGGGGCTTGCTCCCTAACAGAATCACACAATTCCAGGGTTCTATGGGACAAAGACCCTGATGTTGGGAAAGATGGAGGGCACAAGGAGAAGGGGACGACAGAGGACGAGATGGTTGGATAGTGTCTTCGAAGCTACAAACATGAGTCTGACCAAACTGCGGGAGGCAGTGGAAGACAGGAGGGCCTGGCGTGCTCTGGTCCATGGGGTCACGAAGAGTCGGACACGACTAAACGACTAAACAACAACAACATGGGACACAGATGATCACGCAGACCAACTCTTGCTCAAGGCAGGAATCTTGCAACCCCTGAAAGATGATTGATTATTACAGTTCAAATCTCCTCCAAGAAGCATGCATGCTTCACCCTCTTCGACCTCACAACAACCCTGTGAGGTAGGCTAGGCTGAGAGTCAGTAATTGGCCCAAGGTCACCCTGCAAGCTTCATGCTTGAGTAAGGATTTGAAACCTGGCAAGACTCCCTTAAAAGTGCCTGGCTTAAAACTGTCTATCCAAAACTTCACTCTTGTGGCCTATCCCCACAACACCTACTCACTATGGGCCCCGCTAAAGCAAACAGACTAACTGGTCAACGTCTAAAAGATATTGAGCATCAGAACAACTTGGCCGCTATAAGGAAATTCTGCCTTTGGTATGTTCAGTTTCCACCTCTCCATTTTGATTCTCTGGCCCCATATCTGCACAAACATTATCCCAAAATACAGACGTGCTTTTACACTTGCAAGACTGGATGTTTTGCCATCTGCAGTACTTGAGGGTCGATTCCAAAAGATTCCTCCTGAGAAACGTCTTTGCCCCTGTGGAGATGGCAGCACCGAAACAGCGGCACATGTCCCTCCTGTCTTGTACTCTCTACAAAGACCTGAGGAAAGAGATCATCACCCCACTCGTACTAACCATCCCAGGGCACTCAACCACTGCCGCAATGTGCTTCCTTCTATCAGATCAAAATGAGCAGATAACAGCAAAGGTTGCTAGGTTCATAGCAGGGGCAAGCAGAATAAGGGCCACTAACTGACGGCTGATTCAGGACTTTAAATTGTGCTTTTATATCAAATTTCTTTTTCTGTGTATACTGTAATGTTTTACTGTTGCTATGGCCATTGGCTAATGTGAATAAAGTTTTATTTATTATTATATGAAACCTGGTCTCTCCCAAGTCCACTGCTCTAACCACTACAGCCCACTGGCTCTCAGAGATGGTCAATTTCTGCTTAACCCTCCAGTAATGGAGAGCTAACCACGTTTCTGGAACAATCCACTTCGCTGCTGAAACTTCCTGCTAGGAAGTTTCTCCTTAGCATTTAACCAAAATGTGTTTCTTTGCAGCTTTCCTGCCTGCTGGTTCTTGTATAGAAAGAGAAACCAGTCCACTCCATCTTCAACCTGTCCAATATTTGAAGACCACTGTCCTCTGCAGACTAAACAAACCCAGCTCTTTAAACTGTTCCTTAAAGGATTTCGTTTCTGGACTACTCATCCTGGTTGTCTGAACGCATCCCACAGTTTAGGATTGCATCCGTAATGTTCGACTTTGTCATTCCCATCATTTTCTACCACAGGAGAACCAAGATGCTGTCATGAGTATCCACCAGACACCAGCAGTTCAATTAGGCGCACCGTTTAAGAGCAGGCCTATTCCCAAGACCAGGAGGTGCCCGCCTGATTACTCTTACTTAATAGCTGAATTTCCAAGTGTTATTGACCGCTTTCCATTTTGCCTGCTGCAAGAAGCATGTGCTTTGTTTTTGCCAACACTTGCAGCAAAAAAGAAAAGAAAAAAGGAGACGCGTGCATTAGTCATGCAGTCACTCGTCTCCAGAAAGTGTCACGGTCTGAATTTCACCACTGCATGCTGAAAACATAAGAATCTTGTCTTCACAGTGGCCAACAAGGAAGATAGTACCGAGCCAACATAGTTAGTAGCCACTGATAGCTGGATCCCCCATGAACCTCTCCAATCCTCTTTTAAAGCCATCTAAGTTTCCAATGAGTCGCTCCTGTCCAGGTTTGTAAATTGTCTTATTTTAAATGTTGTGAGGACCCTCTGCCCTTTAAAAATGTGGGTTTTTGGGGTGGGTGGTGGGTTATTAGGATGTTTTTATTTTGAGTATGTATTTTGTGGTTTTATATTTTGATTTTATTCTGTGAACTGCCCTGAGACCTCCGGGTATAAGGTAAAGGTAAAGGGACCCCTGACCATTAGGTCTAGTTGTGGCTGACTCTGGGGTTGCGGCGCTCATCTCGCTTTATTGGCCGAGGGAGCTTCCGGGTCATGTGGCCAACATGACTAAGCCGCTTCTGGCGAACCAGAGCAGCGCACGGAAACGCCGTTTACCTTCCCGCCGGAGCGGTACCTATTTATCTACTTGCACTTTGACATGCTTTTGAACTGCTAGGTTGGCAGGAGCAGGGACCGAGCCACGGGAGCTCATCCCATCGTGGGGATTTGAACTGCCGACTTTCTGATCGGCAAGTCCTAGGCTCTGTGGTGAAGAAGAAGAAGAAGAAGAAGAAGAAGAAGAAGAAGTTGAAGGCCATCAAGAAGGGAGTTCCATAGTTTAACTATGGCTGTGTGTAGAAGTTCTTTTGTCTTCCTTCCTTTCCTGAATCTTCCAACCTTCAGCTTCACTGGAGATCCATAGGTTCTGGTGTAGTGAGAGAGAGGAGACCTCTCCACTTGCTCCACACCATGAATAATTATATGCAGCTCTCTCACGTCTGCTGTTAATAGTCTTTTCTCTAAATTAAAAGAGTCCCAAATGCTGCAACCTTTGTTCATAGGGAAGTTGTGACATCTCCCCTTTCCCAGACTTTTCATGCTCTACAATACCCATTATGACTCCAAGGTCTCATTCTTGGTCAGTTGCCACCAGCTCAGACCCCACCAGCATACCTTTTAAACGCTTTTGTTCTGACATGCACCTCTTTACACTGGTTTACTTGGAGCTGCTAAACCACTGAGCCTCTCGGGCTTGCCGATTGGGAGCTCGGTGGTTCAAATCCACGTGTCAGGGTGAGCTCCCATTGCTCTGTCCCAGCTTCTGCCAACCTAGCAGTTTGAAAGCACGCCAGTGCAAGTAGATAAATCGGTACCACTCTGGCACTCGTCACGGTGTCCCGTTGCACCAGAAGTAGTCCCAGGGCTCTCAACCACTGCCACAATGTCCTTTCTTCTATCAGATCAAAATGAGCAGATAACAGCAAAGGTTGCTAGGTTCATAGCAGGGGCAATCAGAATAAGGGCCACTAACTGACTGCTGATTCAGGACTTTAAATTGTGCTCTTATATCAAATTTCCCTTTCTGCGTATACTGTAATGTTTTATTGTTGCTATGGCCAATGGCTAATGAGAATAAAGTTTTATTTATCTATCTTGGTCATGCTGGCCACATGACCCGGAAAGCTGTCTGCAGACAAACACCGGCTCCCTCTGTCTGAAAATTTGAGATGAGTTCCACACCCCATAGTTGCCTTTGACTGGACTTAACTATCCAGAGGTCCTTTAAGTTTACTTTACATTTTACTTGGAGCTACCTTTGCCATTTTACTGTCCTTTCACTCAGTTTTGAGATACTGTACCCTTTTTGGAGCTCTCCATAATCCTTTTCCCTTCCTTTTAACAACCTTGAACATGTTAAATGCGAAGTGCCCAAAAATAAAACAGAACGGTTTTTACACAGAAATGGCAGTTGTGCAATCAAAGCATGACTGGCAGATTATCAGCATTTTGAGGACAGGAGGAAACAGGAAACAAGAAGCCAGAGTAAGACGTGAGCTTATCAGGCCGTGATGCATTTTAAAGACCTAATTCTGAAGATATGTTATGAAGATTCTCACAAAACAGGTGATGAGGCAGGATAAACCTATAACTGGACGGCACTTGTTCATATTTATTTTGAGTCCCTTTTCATATACCACCCTTGAACAAAGCTTCAAAGGTGGTTTACAAAAGCAAGATAAATACATGAATATCCCTTCAGACAGAGAACCACACGCTGAAGACTAGACTAGCCTTCTCCTCCCCAACATGGTAGTTTTCTATGTGCAAATAAGGGAACTTCCAGCCTGCCACTGTTTGGGGGCGAGATTCAATCACATGCTGCAATAGTCAGATTGGGCAATTATAGTGCTGTGCAGGATCCTAAACAACAAACCCAATTTCTCCCAAAGGCTAGACTTCTTGCAGTGAGGAAGGTGAGGGTCAGGTAAGGTGAGATAAGACTTGCTTTGATGCAACATCCCAGGCATAGGCAAACTCTGGCCCTCCAGGTGTTTGGGACTACAATTCCCATCATCCCTAGCTAGCAGGACCAGTGGTCAGGGATGATGGGAATTGTAGTGGGATGCTAAGAGGGAAGTGGGTTTCAGAGGAACACTGGTGGTCTAAACGACTACCATGCTTTGAAAATCTGGTATCAAGTCCATCAATTTTGTTTAATTCGTTAAACTAAATAGTTTTAATTGGATTTGGGATAAATGTGCAGTTGATCGTTACTGTTTTGAATTTTATGGTGCTATTATCTTCCTTAGTGGGTCATGCGAAGTGCTATTCTGAACGATGTTTTTTTATAGAAGGCGCTGGGGATGAACGTATGGAACCAAGGGGGCGGCAGTGCCCCAAACAAGCTTGGCAACCACCCATCTAACCTCCCCGCAAACAGATTCATGAAAATAGTGCCGTCTAATTTCCCTGCAAACCGACCAGGGAAAATGCTACATAACCTGGTCGTCTGGAAACACCTGATTCAGGAACATTCTGCTTTTCTAACCCCTCCTCCTTCCCAGTCTGAAATGGTACTATTCTGACACAGGTCCACCAGGTCACTTACGCTAACCTGCTCTGCACCTCAGAGAAGGCGCCTTCCCCCCAAATCAACAACATGAAATGATCGGAAGCGACTTGCTTTTCACACAAAAACGTTTTTAAACCCAGGCAAGCCTTCTATTGATTGCATTTATATCTCACCTTTTCCTCCAAGGAGCTCAAAGTGGTGTAAATGGTTGCTTGGGAGAAAGGCAATAGATAAACACGTTAAAGAATTAAATGCTTCTCCCCCTGCCCTCAGTTATTCCTCACAACAACATTGTGAGGTAGGCTAAGGGGAAGCAGCTGGCCCAAGGTCGCTCAGTGAGCTTCATGGGCCAAGTAGAGAAGTTTATTTCATTTCATTTCCTAGTCCTAACCAATTCGTCACTCTGGGAAGGGTCCAAAATGAAGCATCACTGGCAGCGTGTTGGCACTATTTATGGCTAGAAGGGAAAGGGTGCTTAACCCTTTCTCTGCTTGGTGTTTTCAGGGTCAGCTCAGAATCCTTCAGCTGCTGCCACTGCT
This sequence comes from Podarcis cretensis, assembly GCF_951804945.1. Lineage (NCBI taxonomy): Eukaryota > Metazoa > Chordata > Lepidosauria > Squamata > Lacertidae > Podarcis > Podarcis cretensis. Next base: position 5,347,953 of record NC_137175.1, on the reverse strand, counting down.
GTGGGTTTAGCCACCCTTTTAGTTCCATGCAATGAGTTCTTGGGATGGCTAGGCCTCACCTCCTAGAGCTCCAAGGGGTGCGGCTTCTAGAGCAGGCTTCCTCAACCTCGCCCCTCCAGATGTTTTGAGACTACAACTCCCATGATCCCTAGCTAACAGGTCCAGTGGTCAGGGATGATGTGAACTGTAGTCCCCAAACATCTGGAGGGCCGAGTTTGCCTATGCCTACTCCAAATGTTTTGGGACTACAATTCCCATCATCCCTGACCACCAGTCCTGCTAGCTAGGGATCATGGGAGTTGTAGTCCCAAAACATCTGGAAGGCCGAGGTTAAGGAAGCCTGTTCTAGAGCCTGATAAGCCTGTTGGCATCCATCTGTCTCGACAGACAATGGAGTGTGCCTCCAAGGGTGAAGTCAAACCCTTGGGTTAGCAGCGCCAAAGTCACCTCCTCAGTGCACAAGCCTGGGCGGTGTGTCTGGAGGTCCTGAGCTGCCCAGGTGACAACCTGCCCACCTTCTCAGCCTGGCTGATGTGGTCCAAAGGCAAGCAGAGCAATCGGTTTGGCACCAGTTTGGCTGCAGCAGTTGCCATAATAATAATAATAATAATAATAATAATAATAATAATTTATTTATACCCTGCCCATCTGGCTGAGTCTCCCCAGCCACTCTGGGCGGCTCCCAATCAAGTGTTAAAAACAATACAGCATTAAATATTAAAAACGTCCCTAAACAGGGCTGCCTTCAGATGTCTTTTAAAGATAGGATAGCTGCTTATTTCCTTCACATTTGAAGGGAGGCCACTACCGAGAAGGCCCTCTGCCCAATTCCCTGTAACCTCACTTCTCAGAGCGAGGGAACCGCCCTCGGAACTGGACCTCAGTGTCTGGGCTGGATGATAGTGGTGGAGACACTCCTTCAGGTATACTGGACCGAGGCCGTTTAGGGCTTTAAAGGTCAGAACCAACACTTTGAATTGTGCCCGGAAACGTTCAGGGAGCCAATGCAGATCTCTCAGGACCAGTGTTATGTGGTCCCGGTGGTCACTCCAGTCACCAGTCTAGCTGCCGCATTCTGGATTAATTGCAGTTTCTGGGTCACTTTCAAAGGTAGCCCCACAGAGAGTGCATTGCAGTAGTCCAAGCAGGAGATGACCAGAGCATGCACCACTCTGGCGAGACAGTCTGCAGGCAGGTAGGGTCTCAGCTTGCGTACCAGATGGAACTGGTAGACAGCTGCCCTGGACACAGAATTAACCTGCGCCTCCATGGACAGCTGTGAGTCCAGAATGACTCCCAGGCTGCGCACCTGGTCCTTCAGGGGCACAGTTACCCCATTCCGGACCAGGGAGTCCCCCACACCCGCCCACCCACTTCCCCCAGAAGGAGGCATACAAGGCTCCATCCAACTGCCTTCGGGACTCTGCTCTGGGTTTGTGTAGAATTTACTCCTTAGCTCTGTAATTAGCGTCATCATTATACTTACTTATACCCTGATTGTTCCCCAGGCTGGCCAGAACCTCCATACACACTGCCCAGGCTTGTGGCCCAGAGAAGTCACTTTTGTGCTGCCGACGCAGGGGGTTGACTTCACCCCTGGAGGCGCACGAGACAGACGGTTGCCAGCAATGACAAGAATTGTACAGTGAGGGGGAAACGAACCATGAGCTGATTCCACATGCTCGTCCTTTGCCACAGCATCAGTTGGCGACTGGATGCCTGGCAAAGGGTGAGGGGGTGGGCGAGATCCAGCCTTGCCCCACCCACAGAGCTTCCCTTTACAACCGAGCCACTTCTCGCACACTCGGCTGGGAGTCGCTTACACGCGCGTGTGAGTGAATCAGAGGGGATGATGGAGCAAATCATACGAGGAACGCCTGTGGATGCACTTAGCCGACGGAGAGACTAGATTAAAGAAATTATGTTGACAGTTTGTGGTGACGTGGAAGGGATAGGGAGGGCGGCTGTCATGGAGGAGGCGGAAGGAAAGAGAGAAAAGCAAGAGCAACTCTCTGCAGGCTCCGCGCAGGCCGGAGAGCAAATCAGCCCTTCATCAACTGGGTGCCAGGCGGATGCTTTCAGCTGCAACACCTTTGAGTCCCAGGTTGTGGGCACAAAAGATCTGCAGGGCATTTAGGCTGGCAAAGGCTGGCACAGGGTGATGGAGGGAGCTGTTGAACTCGAGTCCTGCTTACGGCCTTGCCACAGGCATCTGCTCAGCCGCTGGGCATAAGAACATAACGAGAGCCCGCTGCATCAGACAAATGACCCATCGGGTCCAGGGGCGTATGGTGAAATTTTTCAAAGGGGAAACAGGGTCAGAGGCACCAGCTTGCAAAGGTGATTTGGGGGGCGGGGTTGACGTCATGGTGTCCTGACGTCATGTGTGTGAGCATCTCGTCTTCTTCCGTAAGCTGGGCTGAAGCTTCCCAGGCTTTGGGAAGGTGACAGGAGGGCTCCTGGACCCATCAGAGCATCGCACTTCACTCCCTAAGCCAGACAGGAGCTTCCTGGGGTTTGGAGACACCAAGGGAACATTTAGGGGACTAGCCTAGTCCCTCTAGTCCAGGGGTCAGCAACCTTTGTCAGCTGTGGGCTGGTCCCCCATCCCTCAGACCATGTGGTGGGCCGGACTATATTTTGAAAAAAAATAATGAACGAATTAATTTGCCCCACAAATAACCCAGAGATGCATTTTAAATAAAAGGACACATTCACTTCCGGGTCAGAGCCTCCGGCAATTGCGGAATTCCTCTGATCGGGAGGAACTTGCTCCATGGAATTCAGGGTCTGGCCACCACGGCAAAGGCGGAGACCCACTAAAAATCGCAGGCAGGAGAAGCCTGTGAACGTGGGATTCGGCTGGCACCTTTTGCACCTCCCCTACTCGCGGGGAGACCCGGTTTCGGGGATCCGGAGCGATGTGGGGTGAGCGGCGCGGTGCTTCAAATTGATTGCTTCTTTCACGGAGTGAAGCCGCATTGCTGTTGCCGGAGAACGCTGACTTTTTCCTGTGGACAATTTGATTCTAAACAACTACCCGTGAGTAGAATGGAAAATTGGATTTTTAAACGTCTTAATTTGGCACCGAAACGGGGAGGTTTCAAACAGGAAGTCCGCCTTCCCCTTTTGTAAATAGATTGAAGCAAAGAATTTGCAAGCTAAAGTCTTGGAAAGTCATATGTAAAGGATTAAACTTCCATCGGCGAAAATCATTAAACCCCCCTTGGAGGCAGGAGAAGAGGGGGAAAATTTTGGATCGCGTAAGCCTGCAGGAGAGAGTGAAAAAATGTTGGATCACCACCGCTCTGAACCTGGAAATGGACTGCTAGTAAGACTGACGTTTTTGGGAAAGTCATTGACTGTGACAGTTAGTTAAATAAGAGAAATACATTGCTTTCATTGTCTCCTTCTGCGTTTAAAAAGGAGTAAAAGTAGCTGAAAATTCAAACTAATTTTACTGCTTGAACTGTGCTTAAAAGGATTGATACAAACAGAAATTGTTTCCCTCTAGAGGGAGCCTTTGAAATTGTTACAAGAGTTGGGCTGGTGGAATCTCCAGCTGCAAGAGAAAACCGTGAGATTGACCTTGGATTGCTTGAGAATGTTGACAGAAGAAGCCTTAGTGATTGCACTATGCAAGATAAGTGAGTCATTGGAACAGCTCCACAAGAAGACGGATGTGATGAATATAAAAATTGATATTTTGGGACAAATAGTGACTAATTTGGGACAAAAAGTGAACATCTACACAGAAACTATTCAGGAACCGATACAGGAATCTACTCTGACATGCCAAATGGTGGAGAAAGCGAGGGAGAAAGTTGTGGTTGTTGAACCTAAAGTAATACAAGTGGAGAGGGAGAGAGCCCCAGCCTTACAGAGGCAATTTGATGATTACAAGCTGTTGCCCTCTATGATTGAATTCAGAGAAAGTCAGATTGGAACCCTGCTTGGACTGGAGAAGGAAAGTTGGATAGATCACCTCATGCAGGGATTTACTGACCTTTGGGATCTGGACCTGGTTCAGGAGGAAATTGGAGTTGTGGGGACCTGCAGATTTGGAGGGACTTTGAAACATGTCCTGAAATATCTTTTGGATTTTAGTTTTAACCACGGAGATGTGGATGACATGTCGAGAAGGAATAAAAACATTGTTAGGTTGGAGCTCCCCCGAGACCTACTCTTCAGCATCAAAGAAAGGAAATTAAGAACAAGATCAGCAGAAGACAAAGTAAAGTGTATGTATAAATACGAAGAAGATTTGCAGAAGGGACCTGGAAAAGAGTTAAGAGCCTCGGACAGAAGATCACCAGGTTGATGGACTATATGGAATTGACGGAAATGACTGGCAGAATCCGAGACCAGGGAGAAGAGACGGTGGAAGAAGACTGGAAAAAGTTTAAAGTTTATTTATAGAAATAGGGTAAAATTAATGAGTGTTAGAAAAATGTTGGAATGAAATTATATGGCCTTAGTAGAAGTGTTATAAGGAGTTAAGCATAAATAAGTATTATAGTATTAATGGAAATAAGGTTAAAATAAGTTAAGATATTTATATGACAGAAAATAGTGAAAGATGGAAAGGATTTGCTGAAACAATTAATAGAAGTGGAATACAAAAAGGGAGGTGAGAGGAAGTCGATGAAACAAGGGAATGACAGATAAGGCATTGAAATGGTATGATGTATGGTTTTTTAAACTGTTTTTGTTCTGTTTTGTTTAGTTTAATGTGTTAATGTTGTGTAGTGTATTGTTTATATATTGTATTGTATTGTTTTTTCTTTCTTTTGTTTTTCTTCTTCTTTTTTCTCCTTTTCTTTTTCTTCTTGTTTGTAAGGTTTAGAAGTAATAAATATTATTTAAAATAAATAAATAAATAAATAAAAGGATACATTCTACTCATGTAAAAACACGCTGATTCCCCGACCGTCCACAGGCCGGATTTAGAAGGCGATTGGGCCGCATCCAGGCCCCGGGCCGTAGGTTGCCATCCCCTGTCCTAGTCCAATGATTCTGGTCCCGCAGTGGCCACCCAGATGCCCGTTATGGGAAACCCACAGGCAGGATCCGGGCACAAGAGCGACTCTCCCCTCCTGTCGTTTCCAGCAAATGGTATTCAGCAGCATTGCTGCTCCAACTGTTGGAGTCAGAGCAGAGCGTCTCCTCCATGAATTGGCTCAATCCTCTTTAAAAGCCACCTAGGTTGGTGGCCAGCATTGCCTCCTGTGGCAGGGAGTTCCAGAGATTAACCACACACTGCCTGAAGAAGGACTTCCTTTGATCCACCAACACTCAGCTTCATGGGATGTCCACATTGCACCAGATGGCCTTTGGCCTGATCCTGCAGCCAAGCGCTTCTTATGAATCACCTCAACTATGAATTGGCCAAGGGGAGTGGGGAGGGTTAAGCAAACCCCTCTTTCATGGCCTCCTCCCCACATTATGCCACCTTTGTCAGGTTGCTGCTGACAATGAGAAGGTATAGGAAAAAGGTGTAAAACAGCAGCTTTGCTGGATGATATGAAAAGTCCAAAATCTTTATTAGGCCACTGCTTTCCATCAGCACAACCAAAAACATTCACAGCAAACTCAGCCCTCCAGATGTTTTGGGACTACAACTCCCATCATCCCTAGCTAACAGGACCGGTAGTCAGGGATGATGGGAATTGTAGTCCCAAAACATCTGGAGCAGGCATAGGCAAACTCGGCCCTCCAGATGTTTGGGGACTACAGTTCACATCATCCCTGACCACTGGTCCTGTTAGCTAGGGATCATGGAAGTTGTAGTCCCAAAACATCTGGAGGGCCGAGTTTGCCTATGCCTGATCTGGAGGCCCGAGTTTGGGGAAGCCTGGTCTAATAAAAGGCATAAGGATTTTGGAACAACAAGCAGTTTGGGGAGTTGAAAGTGTGAATAAATGCAGAGCATTGTTCTCACACATTACAATGCAGGATACTTGTGAAGTGTGGACATCATTTATGACACACACTCACATGTTTAAGCGGCTGGGCAGATTAGTGCAGCTGGGAACCCCCACCTCTGTCTGAATTCTCACGTACATAGGTGTGCAAAGGCTGTGTGCATTCACCGTACATGCCAACTCTTTTCTGCTTTACAGGTTTACCATTGTTTGCTCGGATGCCCCGTGGAAGTCACAAAAGAGAGCCTAGCACTTAGCACCCGTTTGGGAACGCTGCCTCAATAAGCTCCCCAGAAAACATGCACAGTCAGGCTACAGTCATACGCTGCTTGCGAGGGTCCTGTGGAAAACACTGGCTGAAGCACACACATTTCCTGCAGGAACACTCATTCGCAGCGCCGTCTTTGCACTTGAACATCTGCAAGCAGACGGTCTCAGATTTGGTTTCGGGCATCTCCAGGTAGGGCCGGGAATGGCTTCTGCCTGAAACCCTGGGGAGTGTAGATGGTACTGAGTGAGCTACACGAAGCGGCATTCTGCATAAGCTGCTTTCTCTGTTTGCATAGGGCCTTGGTTCGGCAGTATAGCATCTGCTTTGCATGCAGAGGACAACAGTCTTGATCCCTGGCATCTGCAGTTAGGGCTGGGAATGTCTCTTGTCTGAAACCCCGGAAAGAGGCTGCCAGTCAGAGGATACTGAGCTTCATAGAATCACAGAACTGTCGAGTTGGAAGGGGTTCCCAGGGTCATCTAGTCCAACCCCCTACAATGCAGGAATCATTTTGTGCCAGGGCTTGAACCCACGACCCTGGCATTAAGGGTCTTCTGCTCTACCAGCCTTGCCATACTATGGACCTATGATCTTCATATAAGGCAAGTCTCTATGTATTCTCTCCCTCCCTACAGTTTAACCAAAAATGTAACTTTTAAGCTGCATTTAAGCCACAGAATGAAGCTGCCTACGATGGCAATTAGCGAAGGTTGGATAGGCACCTATCAGGAAGCCAGGGAGGCAGCAGAACCTCCTTTTTGAAAACTTTCCAAGAAAAAAGGTTGGGCAAGGACATGCTGGGGATGTATAGGATATCCTCTTGCCTTTGGGCAATTGTTGCAGTACACAGCCAGCTGGATCGTAGCCAGCTCTCCAATTAACCTGCCATTACAAGTGCCACATCAAAGCCAGACCAGTATTCCCATTGTAAGGATGAGAGGCTGAGGCTTAGAGAGAGGTTTTGATAGCATGCACAAATGCATTTTGATTCTCCTGGAAGAGCTGGAGGTCATCTTCAAGGTGCAGGGCTGTATTTTGTAACTATCCCTTTCTAAGAATCAAAATCTAAAAAGGGGAGTGCTGTTGGCATTATACAGTGTTGCCCCCAAAATATTGGCAGGTCAGGATCTAAGGCAGCTGGGCTGAGAATACATAATTCCAGGGTGGTGGTGGCAGTGGGGTGTTCACGACACACCCTTTTCAACCTACCAGCGTCCATCTGTAAAATGGGAAGAGCAACTGACTTCAAGGAACAGTTCCTAGAGCAAAAGAGAGCTGTTCAAGCTGAGAAGCAGTGCCTTGCAACGTGCAGTTTCCATCCCTTCAGGTAAAACAGCCAGCAAGTCAATAATATAAATGGGATAAAGATACACGAACACGCAGAGCTCCCGCTGTCTCCATCACTCAACACCTGCTGGAGCAGACGAGTTGCCCACAGCCTCCAGAGAGATGCCCCCGAGCCCAGACTTTGGTGACCCTCTGGTGAAAAAGAGGTTTAGCGAAGACTAAACCACTGGAACATCTTCTGCCTTTGGCAATAGGTCAAGCCACATTCCAGAGAGGGCTTTGCCAACGAACCCAAGTTTGCAGCAAACATAAGAGATGATCTCTCGAAGTATGAAAGACTTGAGCAGTTCAGGGATTTATGAAGGTAGAATTGTTTGCATGCATACACACACATACTTGTTGCTAAACACAGTCCATATAAACCACACTGGGACAATGCTGCCCCGCCTTATAGGACTGTTGTAAGGAGACGGCAGGTGCTTTCGAGTCTTTAAAAAGCGACACAAGTGCTAAATCACATCACCAGCAGCACAACCTCCTCACTCTGCAAGCAGACAGGCAGTGAAGTCACAAGATGCCCATCTAATCTCCGAAGCTCTCCTCTCCTCTCCTCAGGCACCTCATTGTGCATGCCAGCCAAATGCCAGGCGGACTCAGCGCCTTCTGCAACAGTACCACCACCTTCACGAACCGAGCTCAACATTATATCATTCGGAAGCCTTTGCATATCTCCGGCTTTTTAGGGAACATTTCCTGAGCGTGCCCTGGCACAACTGTAGATAGAAACAGTACGTAGGTGGTGTTTGGAGGGGGGGGAGGGGGATCTTGCAAGGAAGGAGAGGGATCAAGGTCTTTTTCCTAACAAACTCATCAGCCCTGCAAATGCTCCCTTAAACCAAATAAGAACAAAAACACAAATCCGTCCTTTTGCTCTGTTGAGGAGCTGCGACAACCAAAGACGATTCCAAGACCAGACAACTGGTTTTTGCAAGGAGAAAGGGGGGGGGGGGCGAACAGATCAAAGTCAAAACCCAGACATGTCCTTTAGCAGAAGATGCTCTGGATGGAAAAGGAAACAAGCTCTTCTTACCTGACCAGCTACAGAACAGCAGCAGGGGAGGCAGGAGACAGGTCAGCAAAGCTCTGGAAGAAAGCCCGGGAGCGTCCATGGTCATTTGCTACTGGAGGGAAGAAGGGGAAAAAAGGAAAGAGAGTTTCATGAAGAGGAAATCAGAGGGCGCTTCTAGCGGCTTTCTCTCTCTGTCTCTCTCTCTCTTTGAGAGAAGGGCAGACGAAGCCAAGGAAGATGAAGAAAACAAACCCCCGCATCACTCCATCCCCAAAATGAGGAAACCAACCTTACTTCCTCGTCTACAGACATCGGCAGGGTGGGGGTGGGGGAGAGCCCAAATCCAACCTATTTTCCAGAGCCGATGAAATCAGGAGTTCTCTGCCCCCCCTCCCTCCATCTCCTTCCTCCTGAACCATTCCCAGCTAAAAACGGTTAAAGGGAAATTAATATTTTACGGAGAGGACATCAGGGCAGCGGCGGGGAAAGCGGCAGGGAGACGGGAGGAAGGCGCATCGTGGGGGGGGGGGAACTGTGCAACAACATCCTTTCCCGGGTGCCTGGTAAAGCACGTACGCAAACACAGCCACGCAGCCGGGCACAGACTCACCTGGCCAGCATCCGCTGCAGCGCGCAGCGCCCCAGACACGCAGACACACGCGCGCACCACGAGAATTCGCTCCTCGCTCGCCCCGGGACCGGCGGAAAAAAGAAAATCGCCACTTTTTGCTCAGGCAGGCAGTCACATGCCAAGGCTGCTGGGGTGCCCCCCTCCCTTCCCTGTTCCTCCTCCTCCTCCTCCTCTTCCAGGCCTTTCCACCAGTCGCACTAGGAAACCTTAAGAGTCACAAGAAACCAGAAGAAGGGGAGATGTTTTTATTCCCCTTTTTTTGCGGAGGAAAAACATTTCCTCGGAACGGGGCTGGGGTTTGCACGCCTCCCCAAGCTGCAATGCCAGGAGGAGACGGGGCGGCAGAATCTGCAGGAAAAGGGGAAAAGAGAGGACCCCCCCCCCGCGGACACAAGGGAGGTGGGCTCTTCTGTGTCACCTTTGCAGCCCTTGGACCCTGCCTAGCTGCGCTTGTCAGTCTGCTTGTGTCTCTCTGCAGCGCCTTCTTGCTCTCTGCTGCTGGTGGTTCAGAGACATCCCACCCTCCTCCCGTTGCCTAGCATTGATGGGGCTCTGTTTTTTTCAACAATGTACCAGTTCAGGAGAAAAGAAAGAGTCGTCTCCCCCCCCCCCCCCTTCTCTCTCTCTCTCTCTCTCTAGTAGGCAAGCCAGCTTTTTGGGAACGGCTCCACGCAGTCCTAGTTCTCTCTCTCCCCCCCAGCTAGCTTTTCACAAAGCAAGCTGGACAGAGGCGATCGGAAGAAAAGGCTGAAGGGGGTGGGTGGGTAGAAAGAGCACAAGGGAGGCTGTACCACTACGACTGCCTGCCTGGCTCGCTCCAAGCCAACTTGCTTTTTCTGTGTTTTGTAAGGTCACCCCTGCCTGCCTGGAATCAGCCACACATTGTTTTTCTTAAGGTGGGCTGGGAGAATTCAGAGGCTTCCTCCCCTCCCCTTCCCTTTGCAAAGGGAGGCAGCTTTGTCTCCTGAAAAACGCTCCTGGGCTCTTCTCCCCAGGCTTTCAAAAGAAGGCTGAAAATGAGACCGGGAGGGAGGGGTCAGTGGGAGAATTGGAGACTCCCTGTTGCACAAAGTCTGGGTTCTGCAAAGTGCTTCCGTCTGAGAACTCTCTCTCCTCTCCTCCACCAACCTACCCCCCCCCCCCGCCCTGCTCCTCTTGCATTCCCAGCTACCACTCCAACTCTTCCCCAAGGAAAATACAAGAGAGAGAGAGAAAGCTGATAAAAGCTTCGGTGAAATGAATGGAAAGCCTGCCCGGGGAATTAGGATGGGACTCTCAGACAAGAGATGCAGGAAGGAGGTGAGCTGATGATGGTGACAGGAAATAAACAGGAAGCACAGAAATCAGGAAGGATTTCATTCCAGGGAGGAGGAGAGAGGGGCTAATAGATATTTATTCCTGAACAAGACGAGAGGGAGCTACCTTTGAAGATTGGGTCCTGAACCAAACCTCTCTAGCTTAGTAGGGTCTTCTACTGCGCTGAGGGAGGGGCCTCCCAAGGACTTAGGCAGGGAAAGCTCTCCACCAGCCCTCCTATCTAGGCTCCTTTCTGCTGGAAAGTGCTGGGGAATGGATCTGGGCTTCTGTTCGCAAAATGCATATCATCTCTTTTTAGGTAAGGTAAGGCAGCCTGCAGGGACACGGGTGGTGCTGTGGGTTAAACCACAGAGCCTACGACTTGCCGATCATTGCCGATCAGAAGGTCGGCGGTTCACATCCCCGTGACGGGGTGAGCTCCCGTTGCTCGGTCCCTGCTCCTGCCAACCTAGCACTTTGAAAGCACATCAAAGTGCAAGTAGATAAATAGGTACCGCTCTGGCAGGAAGGTAAATGGCGTTTCCGTGCACTGCTCTGGTTCACCAGAAGCGGCTTAGTTATGCTGGCCACATGACCCGGAAGCTGCACGCCGGCTCCCTCAGCCAATAAAGCGAGATGAGTGCCGCAACCCCAGAGTTGGCCACGACTGGACCTAATGGTCGGGGCACCTTACCTTACGGCAAACTGGTATGACTGTACAGCCTGCATAGCTGTCAACTTTTCCCTTTTTTAAAAAGGGAAATTCACTTATTCCAAATAGGATTCCTCGCAAGAAAAGGGAAAAGTTGACAGCTATGAGCCTGTGTCTGGCATAGGGTGGTATTCAACTGCACAGAGGAGACCTGTGGAAATGAATGGACCCCATTTAGCCATGCTCATTCATTTCAGTAAAATGTAGCTGAACACCACACCCATAGTCTTCATAGGACAGTGCCTCTCTCCCCGCAAGTACCGAGCTAAACTTTTAGGAACCTGCTTTAGATGCTAAGCTTCAGACTTGGAAACGGGGGTTCGGGGTTGGGGAGGAGAGTGACCTGATCATGTACAGAATATAGGAAAGAAGCAACTGCAGCCAGACCCTCGTGCGTCTTGGAGAAGGATGAGGGGGGTAGAGACCAAACTGTCCAGGCTAACCTGACCAACATCTTTAATCTCTCTCCCCCCCCCCCCCCGTTTCAATAGAGAATCAGGAACCACAGGTCCAAGAATATATTCAAAAGCCAAAGTAGCGTGTTTCTTTAAGTAAATAAATGCAACTTTTGGAATTTGGTTCCCGGTGAATAAATCATCAGGGCTTGCTGATCAGAAGGTCGGCGGTTCGAATAACCGCGACGGGGTGAGCTCCCGTTGCTCGGTCCCTGCTCCTGCCAACCTAGCAGTTTGAAAGCAAGTCAAAGATAAATAGGTACCACTCTGGTGGGAAGGTAAACGGCGTTTCCGTGTGCTGCTCTGGTTTGCCAGAAGCGACTTAGTCATGCTGGCCACATGACTTGGAAGCTGTACGCCGGCTCCCTCGGCCAGTAAAGCAAGATGAGTGCTGCAAGCCCAGAGTCATCTGTGACTGGACCTAATGGTCAGGGGTCCCTTTACCTTTAAGGACCCAAGCAGTGGGCGTTCCTAACCTTTTCCTCCGACGCCTATTTTTATTGCAAGAGTAATATAAAAGGAGCCCTAGTGGACCAGACCAAAACCTCTAAGTCTGTACCCCACAGTTCCCAGTCACCTGTCTCTGAGAAGCTGCCTCCCCCAAATTCACAGCCTTTGCACCATCTCCCCACTTCATGCAGTGCTAGGCCATACATGTATGCCCCTTCCTTGCATACATCAATCTGCTCCTTTACGCAGTTTAGTGTACAAATTTACATCTCCATCTCCTTCCAAGATCAGAGCAATGGGTTTTTGAAGCATCTTATGGCTTCCAAGGCTGCAAACATCTCTGCTCCTGTGCTCTGCCCACAAGACTTCGTTCACGAGCTTAGGGGCCTGCAACTTTCATTTTTGACATCACTTCCTCCTGTCAGCCTGTCCCCCCCCCACTTCCTTCTGCCCCAGGCACAGAGCTAGTAGTCAAAGGAGGTCAGTGGCACTTGGTGGGTCTCTCTAACCTCCTTAGTGCAGACACACTGCTTCAAAGCAGCAGCAGAGCACCCCAGGTTTGATCCCCAGCATCTCCTGTTAGCATCTCCTTGTCTGAGAGCCGCTGCCAGTTAGTGTAAAAATACTGACCAAGATTATGCATTTACATATTTACACTTTCAAAACAATATATATATCAAGGCACTGTGCAACATGAAAGAATAAAACCAGCAGAAAGCATTCGTAAAAACATCAATAAATGCCAAATAGCTACAAAGAGAAAATTCATGTTGCAAAGGCCTAAACAATATAGTTTTCAGACACTGTCAGAGGGAAGGGAGGGGTGGTTTTTGCTGAAATGCTCTACTGGCAGGGAATTCCACAGGACAGGGCATGCTGCACCAAGAGCTCCGTCCCTGGTGAAGGCCCACCGAGCCACATGGGGAACTACCAGAAGTGGAACTCCCCAGGGATCGAGGTGGAGCACAATGGATCAGACAGTCCAGAGTAACACGTTGCCAGGAATCTGCTCCTGTGAGCCACCTGGCTGCTGCATTCTGCACTAGTTGAAAGCTTCTGGACCAGATGCAAGGGCAGCCCCGTATAAAGCATGGAACAGTAATCAAGCCTTGGGGTTGCCAGTCCATGAGCCACTGTGGTCAGGCTGTCATGGTCCAGGAATGGTCACCTCTAATTTACTAGTTGGAGCTGGTAAAAAGGCACTTCTGGCTGCAAATAATAATAATAGTAATAAAATAATTTATTATTTATAACCTGCCAATCTGACTGGGTTTCCCCAGCCACTCTGGGTGGCTTCCAACAGAATATTAAAATACAATAGACCATCAAACATTAAAAACTTCCCTAAACAGGGCTGCCTTCAGATGTCTTCTAAAAGTCTGGTAGTAGTTGTTCTCTTTGACATCTGGTGGGAGGGCGTTCCACAGGGCGGATGCCACTACCGAGAAGGCCCTCTGCCCGGTTCCCTGTAGCTTGGCTTCTCGCAACAAGGGAACCACCAGAAGGCCCTCGGAGCTAGACCTCAGTGTCCTGGCTGAAAGATGGGGGTGGAGGAACTTCCGGGTTGGCGCCCCCAGCAATGGCGGAGCTCCTCCGATCGGGAGGAACTTGCTCTGTGGAAAGTTGGGTCTGAACCGCCATGGCAAAGGCGGAGACCCATTGAAATCACAGGCGGAAGAAGCTTGTGAATCTGGGATTCGGATGGCACCTTTTGCGCCTCCCCTACTCGCGGGGAAACCCTGTTTTGGGGATCCGGAGTGATGTGGGGTGAGCGGCACGGTGCTTTGAATCGACCGCTTCTTTCACGGAGTGAAGCCGCATTGCTGTTGCCGGAGAGCGCTGACTTTTTCTTGTGGACAATTGGATTTTAAACAACAACCCGTGAGTAAAACGGAAAATTGGATCTTTAAGTATCTTAATTTGGCATTGAACGGGGAAGATTCAAAACAGGAAGTCCGCCTTCCCCTTTTGTAAATAGACTGAAGCAAAGAGCTTACAAGTTAAGGTCTCAGAAAGGATTAAACTTCCATCGATTGAAATTATTAGACCCCCCTTGGAAGCAGGAGAAGAGGGGGGAAATTTTGGACTGTGTATCCTGCAGGAGAGAGTGATTAAAATTAAATTACCACTGCTCTGAACCTGGGAACGGGCTCCCAGTGATTGACGTTTCGGGAGAGTTCATTGACAGCGAAGAGAACGGATGTTGACAGTCAGTTAAATAAGAGAAATATATTGTTTCCATTGTCCGCTTCTGCGTTTAAAAGGGAGGAAAAGTATCTGAAAATTGAAACTATTTTTACTTTTTGATCTGTGTTGGAAAAGATTGATACAAGTGGAGACTGTTCCCCTCTAGAGGGAGCTTTTGAAACTGTTACAAGAGTGGAGCTGGGAAATCTCCAGCTGCTTGATAAGAAATGTGAGAACTAGAGATTGACCTTGGATATTCAAGAATGTCGACAGGAGAAGCCTTATGGACTGCATTTTCTAAGATAAGCCACTTGTTGGAACAGCTTCATAAAAAGATGGATGCTATGACTACTAAAATTGACATTTTGGAATCAAAAGTGAGCACCAATACAGAAATTATTCAGGATTTGGCACAGAAATCTATTTCAACAGGACAAATTGCTGAAAAGGAGAAGGAGAAAGTTGCTGTTGTCGAACCTAAAGTAATACAAGGGGGAACCTTAGCCTTACAGAGGCAAATTGAGGATTACAAGTTGAGGCCCTTTATGATTGAGACTAGAAAAAGTCAGATTTTGAAGATCGGAGCCTGGCCTGGACTAGAAAAGGAAAGTTGGAAAGATCCCTCTATGCAGGGATTAACTGACTTTTGGAATATGGACTTGGGTCAGGAGGAGATTGGAGTTCTGAGGGCCTTTGGATTTGGAGGAATTTAGAAACATGCCCGGAAATACTTTATGGATCCTAGTTTTAATTATGGAAATCTGGCTAACCTGTCGAGAAGGAAGTATCGTTGGATTGGAGTTTCCCCGAGATCTGCTCTTCAGCATCAAAGAATATGAAGAAGACTGGCAGAAGGGACATGGAAAAGAGTTAAGAGCCTCGGACATAAGATCTCCATGTTGATGGACTATATGGAGTTGACGGAAGTGGCTGGTAGAGTCCGAGACTGGGGAAAGGAGATGGTGGAAGAAGATTGGAAATTTAAAGTCTATATATAGAAATATTGTAAAATTAATGAGTGATAGAAAAATGTTGGAAGGAAATTTTATGGCTTTAGCTGAAATGCTATAAGGAGTTAAGCTTAAATAAGTATACTAATTTTAATGGAAATAAGATTAAAAATATGTTAAGACATTTATAGGATAGAAAATAGAGAAAGATGGAAAGGAATTGCTGAAACAATTAATGGAAGTGGAATACAAAGAGGGAGGTGAGAGGAGGTCAATGATACAAGGGAATGAAAGATAGAATATGGAAAAGGTATGATGTATGTTTTTAAATTGTTTTTGTTTTGTTTGGTTTAGTTTAATGTGTTAAGGTTGTGTTTTGTATTGTTTATGTTTTGTATTGTTTTTTTCTCTTTTTTGTTCTTTTTTTGTTCTTTTGTCTTTTTTCTTCCTTTTCTTTTCTGTAAGCTTTAAAAGTAATAAATATTATTTTAAAAAAAAGAAAGAAAGATGGGGGTGGAGACGCTCCTTCAGGTATACAGGACTGAGGCCACTTGGCCCTCTAGTGATAGAGATGGATCATCAATAAGTACCCTCCTAACAGCATAGCTGCTCCACCAGAGGAGAGTTCAACCCCTTCCAGAACAGGCAGTTGACCTGTTCTGGAACCACCCACCCACAAGGCCTTCATCTTTCCAGGATTCAAGTTCAATTTGTTCACCCTCAGCCACTCCACACTAGCTGCCTGAGCTACCCTCATTTCCCCTCTTCTGCTTCCCCTTCCCTTTCTTGCCAGTGGGTTGGTTTTTTTTATAAAAAAAAAACTTTTGAGAAACCACTTTCAGACACTTCTGTCTTGAGAAGTCTGTGGGTGGTGTCCCACTGGGGAATGTTGTTTGCAGGATGTCAGACTGCATGAGCCACGGGGCGATTCAGCAAACACTGCGCTCCTTGTGTTCAAGTGTGAAAGTCCAGGGGCATCAGACCATCATTCCATCAAGCAAGAC
Organism: Podarcis cretensis; assembly: GCF_951804945.1. Lineage (NCBI taxonomy): Eukaryota > Metazoa > Chordata > Lepidosauria > Squamata > Lacertidae > Podarcis > Podarcis cretensis. The sequence goes on along the minus strand of NC_137175.1, from coordinate 5,331,717 downwards.
ACTGGAATTTGGGAGCCATCCGATGAAGCTGAGTGTTGGGCGATTTGGGCCAGGCAGAACAAAGTTCTCCACAAAGCACATAGCTGAAACTATGGAATTCGCTCACACAAAACCCAGTGGTGGCCCCCAACCTGGATGGCTTTTAAGGAGGCTTAGACAAACTCTAAGCAGAGACATCACCTTGCCAACAAAGGTCCATATAGTTAAAGCCATGGTTTTCCCAGTAGTGATGTATGGAAGTGAGAGCTGGACCATAAAGAAGGCTGATCACTGAAGAATTGATGCTTTTGAATTATGGTGCTGGAGGAGACTCTTGAGAGTCCCATGGACTGCAAGAAGATCAAACCTATCCATTCTGAAGGAAATCAGCCCTGAGTGCTCACTGGAAGGACAGATCGTGAAGCTGAGGCTCCAATACTTTGGCCACCTGATGAGAAGAGAAGCCTCCCTGGAAAAGACCCTGATGTTGGGGAAAATGGAGGGCACAAGGAGAAGGGGATGACAGAGGATGAGATGGTTGGATAGTGTTCTTGTAGCTACCAGCATGAGTTTGACCAAACTGTGGGAGGCAGTGGAAGACAGGAGTGCCTGGTGTGCTCTGGTCCATGGGGTCATGAGGAGTCAGACATGACTAAACAAACAACAGACAAACTCACTGAGGATGATGAAGAAGAAGAGTCTGGATTTGATATCCCGCTTTATCACTACCTGAAGGAGTCTCAAAGCGGCTAACATTCTCCTTTCCCTTTGTCCCCCACAACAAACACTCTGTGAGGTGAGTGAGGCTGAGAGACTTCAGAGAAGTGTGACTAGCCCACGGTCACCCAGCAGCTGCATGTGGAGGAGTGGAGATGTGAACCTGGTTCACCGCCCTTAACCCGGTTCGCCTGCAGACTTTGCAGAGGCATTGGTTTAGCTGATGGGAAAACAGCTGGACTTTGGCCTGACCCAACAGCGCACTTCTTCTTCCTTTAAAGTTTTATTTTAAACACGTTTATTCAAAGGCCACCCTACAGCTGTGTCCACTGTCATGATACCACACTCACGTAAATCCACTTCCAGGACCTGGGAAACCCTGTAACGAAGCCTGCATGCACTCCAGTGATATCTAGTGGCACATTTCACAACATCCCTTTGGTTTGTGCTAGATGGGGCTGCTGTGTGTGCCTCTTAGAAAGCCCTCCAGGCTCTCAAGATGTTCCTCATTGGGAGAGTTGTAATGATGAGAGCCATAGAGCAGGAGGACCCTTAGTCTCAAGTCTGAAAGCCACAGACAGGAAAATGACGAGGCAGCAGCAGAGGGCGATGGGGTCCACTGCTAGCATTATGAGGAAGGGTTGAGGAAGCTGGGTATGTTTAGCCTGGAGAGAAGATACAGCCATCTTCAAATATCTCAAGGTGTTATGTACTGAGTTGAATGCAGCAGTCTGATTGGTCCTAGAGCAATAGGATCCAGAATGCAGCAGTCTGATTGGTCCACAGGAGCCACCCAATCCAGCTCCAGGTGGAAGTGAATCCGCAACCTGATTGGCCTACAGGAGGATCCCGGAATTAGCCAATCACATGGGGCCCATTGTGTAAATAATGTATATAAAGCAGACATTCTGGGAGAACTTCCATTCCTCCCCACCACTATGAGCTGAATAAAGAGCATTAAATCCACTCTCGACTCCGAGTATATTTCACAAGGGCTGTCCCATGGAAGAGGGTGCAAGCCTGTTTTCTACTGCTCTGGAGAGTAGGACCCGAACCAATGGATTCAAGTTCCAACTAAATTTTTTAGGGTGAACTTTCTGACAGTGAAACAGACACCCTTGGAAGGCACTGGACCTTCACTGGAGGTTTTTAAATGGAGGTTGGATGCCCGTCTGCCATGGAGATTCCTCTACAGTTCTATGTTTCTATAATAAAATGGAAGGAAGAGGTTCTGCAGCTAAAAGGACCTCACAACAAGCAGATCGCCTAGAGTCATTTCCCCCCATCCATTGCCACTCAAAACAGCTGCAGCAACACCATCCAGCAGAGAGCCCGCATTGAAGGTACTTGCTGTTACAATAATATTTGTTCATTGCTTTTTACACACACAAAAAAGCCTCAAAGCAGCTAGTGCAAGTGCTAAAATTCAGAACAACCTACAAGACATTTATAATCCACAACAGAGACAGAAACAAGAACAGTGAAACTGTTCATCTATTGACACAAAGGACAAATCCCAACCTACTAAAAGGCCAGAATAATACCATATTATAACTTAACTAAGGGACGCAGGTGGCGCTGTGGGTTAAAGCCTCAGCGCCTAGGACTTGCCGATCGAAAGGTCGGCGGTTCGAATCCCTGCGGCGGGGTGCGCTCCCACTGCTCGGTCCCAGCGCCTGCCAACCTAGCAGTTCGAAAGCACCTCCGGGTGCAAGTAGATAAATAGGGACCGCTTACCAGCGGGAAGGTAAACGGCGTTTCCGTGTGCGGCTCTGGCTCGCCAGATGCAGCGATGTCACGCTGGCCACGTGACCCGGAAGTGTCTCCGGACAGCGCTGGCCCCTGGCCTCTTAAGTGAGATGGGCGCACAACCCCAGAGTCTGTCAAGACTGGCCCGTACGGGCAGGGGTACCTTTACCTTTACCTTTATAACTTAACTAATTCTGCCTGGCGGCTGAAGGCTAACAATGTTGGTGGCAGGTACGTTTCCCTGCGGAGAGCACACCTAAATCTGGGAGCCACCATGGAAAATGACCATTCTCTTGTTGCCATCTTTTGCACTTTCATTAGAAGAGGCAGCTGGAAAAGTGCCTCTGATGACAACCATAGGGACCTGTTAGGTCCATATGGCAAGAGACAGACCTCTGCAATGCACATTGCTGAAAATCACTTCTGCTCAGAACAACTAGCCCAACTCAGGAACTTGTATAGGGGGGTGGCACTGTGGGATAAAGCACAGAGCCTAGGACTTGTTGATCCGAAGGTCGGCGGTTTGAATCCCTGGGGTGAGCTCCCGTTGCTCGGTCCCTGCTCCTGCCAACCTAGCAGTTCGAAAGCACATCAAAGTGCAAGTAGATAAATAGGTACCGCTCCGGTGGGAAGGTAAATGGCATTTCCGTGCGCTGCTCTGGTTCACCAGAAGCAGCTTAGTCATGCTGGCCACATGACCCGGAAGCTGTATGCTGGCTCCCTCAGCCAATAAAGCGAGATGAGCACCACAACCCTAGAGTTGGCCATGTACTGGACCTAACGGTCAGGGGTCCCTTTACCTTTAAGGAACACCACATGGCCAGCCCCAGCCTATTGGTGCAAAGATGCTTTTTTGGTAGGCATGGCTGCGCTCCCTGCCCTTAGCCCAGAGTTGGTTGTGGCACCCAGGCTGAATCCCCAGGCAGCAGATATTCCTTCTCTCTGTGTCTCAAGTTTGATACCCAAAACTTGCTGAAGTTCTGGCAGTGCTGCAAGCATTGCATGACAATCGAGGATCCATCTAAGAAGTGATTTCGGAGCAGTTAGACCTAAGATTGCTACTTTAGAACCGAGACAAACGTTTGGCACAGAAAATCTCCCCCCCCCCTCCCCAGATGCAAAGGGCACATTCATCCTGCCAACACATCTCTCCAGCTCATCTGACAACATGGGTCCTTAATAGGGGCTTGTTTGCTGGGTGGTACCAACTCGCTCCTTGGTTATGTGGAGATAAGAAGGCAGCTTTGTCTGGCTAGAGGAATAGGCAGAAAGATTTCCCCCCAGCAGAGCATCCCTGATACATGATTTCCATCACAGACTGCCCAGCGATTGTGCAAATGGGCACGAGTGACTGGGCGCCAGTGTGCGACCTAGCAGGAGGCAAGCCATTGCAGAGGCACAGCCACAGCAAACATCTTATGCTCGCAATGTACAGTGGTACCTCGGGTTAAGTACTTAATTCGTTCTTGAGGTCCATTCTTAACCTGAAACTGTTCTTAACCTGAAGCACCACTTTAACTAATGGTGCCTCCCACTGCTGCCGCGCGATTTCTGTCCTCATCCTGAAGCAAAGTTCTTAACTCAAGGTATTATTTCTGGGCTAGCGGAGTCTGTAATCTGAAGTGTAAGTAACCCGAGGTACCACTGTATTGTTTTGGCATTTATCCCATGGTGAAAGAGTTTTGCGCAAAAGACGGGGATCACGGGACTGTGTGATACAGGAGGCCAGGAGTAAGGAAACATGCAGGTTTCTAGACTAAAAGGTAAAGGACCCCTGACAGTTAAGTCCAGTCGCGAATGACTCTGGGGTTGCGGCGCTCATCTCGCTTTACTGGCTGAGGGAGCCGATGTATGTCCACAGACAGTTTTTCCAAGTCATGTGGCCAGCATGACTAAGCCGCTTCTGGTGAACCAGAGCAGCGCACAGAAACGCCGTTTACCTTCCCGCCGGAGCGGTACCTATTTATCTACTTGCACTTTGACGTGCTTTCGAATTGCTAGGTCGGCAGGAGCAGGGACCGAGCAATGGGAGCTCACCCCGTTGCGTGGATTCGAACCACCAATCTTCCATCGGCAAGCCCTAGGCTCAGTGGTTTAGACCACAGTGCCATCCACAGCACCATCCGTTCGACTTCCAAAACATTCGCAAACCAAGGTGCAGCTTCTAATTGGCTGATTTGCCCTGGAAACAATGACAACAGCCGAAACGGACGTTCAGCTTCCAAAATTTTTTTGCAAACCGGAACACTTACTTCCGGGTTTGCGGCGTTCGGGGGTCAATTTGTTCGGGAGGCAAGCCGTTAGGGAACCAAGGTACCACTGTACTTTGCTACGCAATATAGCCCGATACACATCACTGTAAGCAGTTTTCCCCAATACAATTCTGTTTTCAGAAACAAACGCTTCTTAGGCACCTTTTCCCCTAGTCCACACATTTTTCAGCTGGAGAACTACACCACAAAATTTGGAGAAGCGAGCATTTCAAAGAGTGGCTGCCAACCCTATCGGAGCAGGGAGCTTCCTGCAACACGGAACAGAAGCCAAAGCAATTAAAAGCTTTAAGAGATCCAGCTGGTATTTTTGTATTCTTTTTTTATAGTCAAGACAAGCCGAAGATGCCGTGGGAGAAGAAAGCGGAGGAAAATGACACCAAAGAAGAAGTCAGGTGTTTTCAAGAAGATAAAAGGCCTCTTTGCCTCTTGCAACCTTTTCTTACGTCTTCGGTTTAAGCAGAGTGGAGATTCTTTCTGGGTACCAGACTGACGGCACCAGGGACTCAGCAGCCTCCACACGGCATACTGATGTGCTTCCATCCAGACACAACAGGTCCCCCCTCGGGAGAAAGCACAAAGAAACACTTGCGAGCTCTATCCCTGCCCTTTCGCGATAAAGGAGCTGCAAACAAGGGGTCGGTCACAGATCTGATTCCGGAAAAGAGACGGCCAGCAAATCAATTAATTGAGCGGCTAACGGCAGGCAGCCACTTTGGGGATACTCTGATGTATGCATCTGGAGAGAGACCAGCCGTCCCTGCTTTACCTGGAGGTCATGTGGAAGCTGGCAAGGAGCAGGATCAACACAGACCAAATAAGCCCAAGGGAAGGGAGGAAAGTTGAGATGCGAGTGCTTATTGATCGCGAGAAGGGCACGAGCGAGGATGTGGCTACAGAAATTATGGAATTAATAGCCGGCAAAATCTTAAGGGGAAAAGTGCCCAGTTTTCGAACCGTATGTTTAAAGGACACTGTTTCCCCCCTAAGGAATCCTGGGAACTGGAGTTTACACCCCCACCGAGCAACAATTCCCTGCACCCTGAACAAACTACAGTTCCCAGAATTCTTTGGAGGAAGCTATGTGCTTTAAATGTATGGGATGTGTGTGTGCAGGAATGTCAAGTAGTGTTAGGAAATGAATGTGCATCTGAGCATGTGCAAAGAGCATTTTGCTCCACTGTCAGTGAACAGCCAGAGCTAGCTGCCCAGAGCCAACCCAGGACATTGACTTCCTGAGGCAAAGGTGACTCACGTACCTTCCGCCACATACAAAAGTTGGCTGGACTAGCAAGCTCATTTCAAACTGCTCGTGGGAAACTGGCCGCCATTGCTCCTGAGGGGAGGTGGCTAGCTTGGAGTGTGGGTGCAGGGCAGGCTACAGGGGAGGGATGCTTAGTTTTGGACTTCAGAGACAGAGAGATAAATGGTTGTAGAGCTGCCACTGTTCCTACAGCATTTGCCGCCCGAGGCAGTTGCCTTACTCTGCCAACTGGTAGGGCTGGTCCTGCTCCCACACAGCTATTGATAGAAGGGGACTCCAGGTCAGGGCTTAGCGCTTCCTGGCAAGAGGTGGCAAGTCCTAGTACCTGTCTTGTTAGAAGGGTAGCTCTTCTGAGATCCCTCGGGTGGAATTCAACACAGTGCTAAGCAAGGCATCTGTTATGTACTGAGCTGAATAGGATGCAAAATGCAGCAGTCTGATTGGTCCTAGAACAATAGGATCCAGAATGCAGCAGTCTGATTGGTCCTCAGGAGCCACCCAATCCAGCTCCAGGTGGAAGTAAATCTGCAACCTGATTGGCCTACAGGAGAATCCCGAATTAGCCAATCACATGGGGCCCATAGTGTAAATAATGTATATAAAGCAGACATTTTGGGGGAGCTTCCATTCCTCACTACTATGAGCTGAATAAAGAGCATTAAATCCACACTCGACTCTGAGTACCGTATTTTTTGCTCTATAAGACTCACTTTTTCCCTTCTAAAAAGCAAGGGAAAGTGTGTGTGTCTTATGGAGCGAATGCAGGCTGCGCAGCTATCACTGAAGCCAGAACAGCAAGAGGGATTGCTGCTTTCACTGCGCAGTGATCCCTCTTGCTGTTCTGGCTTCTGAGATTCAGAACATTTTTGTTCTTGCTTTCCTCCTCCCAAAACCAGGTGCGTCTTGTGGTCTGGTGCGTCTTATAGAGCGAAAAATACAGTATATTTCAGCATCCATCTACCTCAGTATTGTTTATGCCGACCGCCAGGGACTTCCCAGAATTTGAAACTGAGGTTTCTCCCAGCCCTGTCTGGTGGTACCCCTGGGGATTGAACCCGGAGCCGTCTGCATACAAATGAGGTGCTCTAGCTCTGAGCTACGGTCCTTCCATGTGAATGATGAGAGACAGCAGGAGCAACAGCCACAACAACGGCGGAGAGAGTCCCAACAAGGCGAAAACTAAAATAAAATCGACGTAGGCCTCGGAGCTTGGCCACCCTGCAGAAACAGATTTCCTCTCTGAAGCCTTGCCTCCCATTGTACCACTTGGCCACTGCAAAAATAAAATAAAAACCTTGCTTCCCTCCACCAGTCCCTTCCTGCAGCTCCTTTGTGTCTGTCCATTCGTCATGCTCCTATTCCTCTTGGAAGGGAGGTGGCAGCGAATGAGAGCGTGACACCATTTCCATTTAAGCAAGAGCAAAGCATTCGATGCTCCCTGGTGTTCGAATTGTACCAACACTGGGGAGCCAGGAAAACCGGGGGCTTCTCCAGACAACCCAACAAGCACTTATCCTCATTTTTGTTTGCACAAAGATTCAACAGACTAAAGGCCACATTCACACTAGGTAGCTGGAGAGCTGCAATACCCATTTAAATGGCCGTGGTTTCCCCCCAAATACAGTCATACCTCGGGATAAGTATGCTTCAGGATAAGTAATTTCGGGTTGTGCTCCGTGGCGACCCAGAAGTAATGGAGCGTGTTACTTCCGGGTTCCGCCGCTCGCGCATGCGCAGACGGTCAAAATGACGTCACGTGCATGCACGGAAGCGGCAAAACGCGACCCGCGCACGCGCAGATGTGTCTTACGTTCTATTCAGGATGCGAATGGGGCTCCGGAACGGATCCTGTTTGCATCCCAAGGTACCATTGTAATTCAAGGAGCTGTCATTTGCTAAGGGTGCTGAGAGCTGTTAGAAGGCCTCTGCCCCCCCTCCAAGAGCTGCAACTCACAAGAACACAAGAAGAGCCTGCAGGATCAGGCCAGTGCCGCCCCCCCCACCCGCCCCGGTCTGGGCCAGCATCCTGTTCTCATAGGGGCCAGCTAGATGCCTGTGGGAAACCAGCAAGCAGGATTCAAGCACAAGACAAGAGCAACAACCTCCCAATTGGCATTCAGAGGCACTGCTAGGGTTGCCATATGTCTGCGTTTTGCCGGACATATTCAGAATCTTCAGGGTGAAAATTGGGAAAGCATCCAGGAAAATCCAGGTGCATGGCAGCCCATGTTGACCATGCTGTTTTTGCCTAGGTTGTTTGAAATATGGCAACCCTAGGCACTGCTGAACGTGGGTGTTGCTGTGGTCTAAACCACTGAGCCTCTTAGGATTGCCGATCAGAAGGTTGGCGGTTCGAATCTCCATGGAGGGGTGAGCTCCCGTTGCTCGGTCCCTGCTCCTGCCCACCTAGCAGTTCGAAAGCACGCCAGTGCAAGTAGATAAATAGGTACCGCTCTGGCGGGAAGGTAAACGGCGTTTCGATGCACTGCTCTGGTTTCACCAGAAGTGGCTTATTCATGCTGGCTGCATGACCCGGAAACACTGTCTGCGGACAAACGTCGGCTCCCTCGGCCTGTAAAGCGAGATGAGCGCCGCAACCCCAGAGTCGTCCATGACTGGACTTAACTGTCAGGGGTCCTTTACCTTTACATTTTAGGCATTGCTGCCTCCCAGCATGGAGGCAGAGAATAGGCATCCCGGCTAGTAGCCATCGGCAGCCCAGAATTCCCTGTGAAGAGAGATTGATTGTAAAACTACTCAGAGTTGTAACTCTGTGTGGGGAACAGGGGTCACTGAACAGCTCTCAGCACCCTCAACAAACTGCAGTTCTCACAATTCTTCAGAGTTTAAATGACTGTTTAAAGTAGTATCATAGTGTTTTAAATGTATGTTGTGAATGTGGCCTATATTTGACCCACCCTGTGGAATGCCCTCCCATCAAATGTCATGGAGATGAGTATTTATATATCTTTTAGGAGACATCTGAAGGCAGCCCTTATTATGTTTTTATATATGCTGACAGCCGCCCAGAGTGGCTGGGGCGACCCAGTCAGATGGGCAGAGTACAAATAATAAAGTATCGTTATCATTATTGTTGTCGTTATCATACAATTGCTCTGATTTGTTAACAGAGCAGTCATATGGCAATGGATATTCCTCTTGATTTGCTTATAGGGTATGTACATGTCTTCCTGTTGGACATTTGTGCATCGCACACTTTCAGTGCATTTCTCCATCACTTTCTTAACTGCAAAAGTCTGTATATATATATATATAGAGAGAGAGAGAGAGAGAGAGAGAGAGATATGATTTGTAGCCTCAGAGCAGTGCTGTTTCCTGCCCGGCTGTTTTTGGACTACAACTCCCATCATCCCTGGCCACTGGTCATGCTAGCTAGGGATGATGGGAGTTGTAGTCCAACAACAGCAGGAACCCAAGTTTGAGAAACACTGCCCTAGGGTGACAGGGAGCTTTCACTAACTTTAATCACACAGTCCAAAAAGTCTACTATGCATTGGAATCCCTTCCTGTAAAATACTGACAGCCTGGAAGCAGTCAGTGTTGCCGTGCATCAGCCATACCTATTTTGGGATGTCAAAGGATTCTGATGAAATCAGAAACTGGAGAGGATTTTGCCAATGCTCGCTTATTTGACACCTGTCTGTAATGGAAATCAATCCTGCACATATGATTGGTATTTGGTCTGCTGCTGCTTTCAGTCTGCAGATGACTTGTAATTTATTAGCTCTGCGTTTCCTTTGAATTGAAGCAAACGGAGCACAAGAACATAATCACATTGTGATTCTGCCGCAGCAGAAAGCCAGACAAATTACCTAGTTTTGGGCAGAAGACAAACTGCAGCAGTAAGGGAACAGTGCCGCTTGCAACAAACATGAATGGACGCCGATGCCTTCTCACATCCCTACCGGTTGCTTAAAAATGTCCTTCTTTCGCAGTGTCCAGGGAGGCAACCAAATGCAAGGAGGCTTGCTAATTCCCCAGCTGGCTGCCCTGCGTGGCTTAAAGGGGGGCCACTAATTGCCGAAGCAAGGCCTGTTCGATGCATCAGTCCTATGAGCAAGGTGGATGTAGGAGGACACAGTACATACCGTATTTTTCCGTGTATAAGATGCCCCCGTTTATAAGAGGCCCCCTATTTTGGGGACTCCCAATTAAGAAATTGGGGGGAGATTGCCCAGAGTTTTTGAGCATTTTTTTGGGGGGGAGAATTGCCCAGAGTTGTTGTTTTAGGGGGGATGGCTGAATATCACTCACCTGCCTGACCTACGCTGCCACTCACACATGTAGAAAAAGCCACCTATCGTCTGTCCCCGCACTGGCAGAAGCCAGCAATCGCCTTCCCTATTGCCACAGTAACAGCCAATCAACAACAGCCCTTGCCACAGCCACCAATAACACACCGAATCGCCGCTGACCATCTCTGGCTCATGACAGCAACCAATCCCACGTCCCCCCTATACACTATCCGTGTATAAGACGACCCCCAATTTTAAACCAAATTTTTAAATAAAATAACCTTATCTTATACACGGAAATAAACAACAACAACAACAACAACAATAATACTACTACACTGGTACCTTGGCTTACATACGCTTAAGGTTACATACGCTTCAGGTTACAGACTCCGCTAACCCCGAAATATTACCTTGGGTTAAGAACTTTGCTTCAAGATGAGAACAGAAATCGTGCTCCGGCGGCGCGGCAGCAGCAGGAGGCCCCATTAGCTAAAGTGGTGCTTCAGGTTAAGAACAGTTTCAGGTTAAGAACGGACCTCCAGAACGAATTAAGTACTTAACCTGAGGTACCACTGTCATATTAATAATATAATAGTAATTTATTTATACCCTGCCCATCTGGCTGGGTTTCCCCAGCCACTCTGGGCGGCTTCCAACAAAATATTAAAATACTATAGTCGGTCAAACATTAAAAGCTTCCCTAAATAGTCTCCGGTACCTCCCAAGCCAAACATACATCTGAGTATAGTGGATGAGCATGTGCTTGTGCAGACACTTCTCAAGAGAAAACCAGAGGTGCATATGTTGGGGATGGTTTAAGGGTCTGCTCAAATGACAGGCTCAGCGCAAGGCAGTGGCAGGGAGCTTCCTTCCTAAGTAGGATTACCAGGTCTTATGAGATAATAAACTTGTGAGCCTTTAAGGTGTCCCCCTTTGTTGCATTTGCTGCAGACTCAAGGAGGCTACCCTTCCCAAAGCTCCCTTTCCTGTGGTTCTCCGGAGGAAAGGAATTACCGTATTTTTCGCCCTATAGGACGCACTTTTTCCCCTCCAAAAATGAAGGGGAAATGTGTGTGCGTCCTATGGGGCGAATGCAGGCTTTCGCTGAAGCCTAGAGAGCAAGAGGGGTCGGTGCGCACGGACCCCTCTCGCTCTCCAGGCTTCAGGAGAGCCGCAGCGCCAGCCCCACAAGGTCGGGGGACAGCGGGGAGGCGGAACGCCGCCATCCCGCTGTCTCCCGATGTGGTTTGGAGGCTGACGGCGGGGAGACGCGTGCTTCTCCCTGCCGCCAGCCCCGCAAGCTCCAGGGACAGCTGGGAGGCGCAGCGCGTCTTCCCGCTGTCCCCGGACCTGGTCTGCAGGTGGGCGGCGGGGAGAAGAGCGCTTCTCCCCACTGCCGGCCCCACAAGCGCCTGGGGGGGGGAGAATAAAAATTTTCCCCTTTATTTCCCCCCCAAAAAACTTGGTGCGTCCTATGGGCCGGTGCGTCCTATGGGGCGAAAAATACGGTAAATCTCAGAGTGAGAAATAAGAAGCAAGAGAGGGGCACTATTTCCCCAGCGTACCTACTGTACTGGCCCGAATATAAGCCACACTTTCCCCCACAAATTCCGATTGTGAAAAGTTAAAGTGTGGCTTATATTCGTGACCTTACGGTATCGCTGCTGAAACAGCTGCCCACGGGGGCAACCGGGAATGTGGGACAATGGCGTCTGTCCCGACCGCATCTCCCAAACCTCCCCTGAAGGGGGAAGGGGGGAGGCCACTGGCAAAGTGGCACAGCTCCCCCCCCCCCCGAAACAGTCTAGCAGCATGGGGCAATGGCGCGCAGCCCACCTGCTGCTCCTAAGCCTCCCCTGGTGCTGGCTTGGGGAGGTAGTACTGGGAGGCGGTAGTGCCGGGAGGCAGATGGGCTGTCCCCGCTTGGGGAACAGGGCACGGAGCGCTAGCCACCCACCATTCAAGGCGGTAGTGCTGGGAGGCGGGCAGCACCCACACATAAGCCATGAATTTTAAAGGTGTGGCTTATTTGCAGTTGCGTCTTATATTTGGGCCAATACGGTAATTCCCAAACTAGTCTCCTCTTTGTAAAGTTTCTTCCACCTTCTTTGGGGAGGGTATAGCCTGAGAGGAAGGTCCCGGGGTCAATCTCCAGGTTGTCTTGAGAGACAATGGAGTGTGCCTCCGGGGGTCAAGTTAAACCACTGTGTTAGCAGCACCAGAGTGAACACCCTGGAGTGCAACTTGCAAGCCTGGGCAGTGTGTCTGGAGGTCGCGGGCTGCCCAGATGACAAGACCCCCCTCTCGGCCTCACTGATGTGGTCCAAAGGGAAGCAGAGCGATGCGTTTGGCACCAGCTCGGCTGCAGGAGTTGCTGGAAGGAGGCATCCGAGGGCTCCATGCAACCGTGTCGCATGCCGACAGCTTCTAGGAGCCACAGGTGATTGCAGGGTGGGGACCAAAGGTGGACAAACTACCCTAGAAGGATCACAATGTGTCACCCAACAACCCTTCCCCTAACATCCCATACACCCCAGGGTTAAGAATATCCCCAATCTAAAATATGGTTACCAGAAGTCCCCATTTCCTGGGGACAGTCCCTGGATTTACAAATCCGTCCCCAACACAAAATCCATCCCCGGATTTCATTTAATGTCCCCGGATTTATATTTTAAGTGTTGCAGATTTATTAATAGGGGATGAATGTTGCGTGATTGGTTCAACGGCACAAGACACATCATATGGGGACTTCTGGCGAGGCAAAATGGTGGGCACCACGGCAGCAAGGCTGGCTCTGGGCTGCTGAGACTACCACTGCTGCCGCTGCTGCCGAGGGGGAACTGGGGACGGCTGGCAAGTAAAATGGGGGAACCGCTGATGACCCCCCCCATGACCCAAATCGAGCCAGGAGCAAGAGCACCCGGCCCCCTGGCCGACTGCCTAGCAGCGCTCCGGAGCCAGGAAAACCACAGAGCCGATGCAGGGAGAAGGAGGAGAGGAGAAGGAGAAGAAAGAGAGAGAAAGAGGAAGGAGAAAAAAAGAGGGGAGCCCCAACCTTGCCACACCGCTGCAGGGAGGTAGGAGAGCATCAGGAGGGCAAGGACATGTGGCCAAGCCCAGGCCCGACCCGAGCCAACTCCACGGCAGGGTAGCACTCCAAGAGAGCAGGCCAGGGCACAGAGGAAGACTGCGCGACCGAGGAGACCACAGAAGAGAAGAGATTACTTCTTCTTTTTAATAACTTTTTTTTCAAAAAACAAAAGTGTCCCCGGATTCTTTGGGAAAAAATCTGGTAACCTTAGTTAAAACCCCAGAGAGCCGCTGCATTGTGTGGACAATACTGAGCTCCACCCTGCAACTGCTCTGGCCTGAACCTCATTTCTTGCCACCCTCGTTTCTAAAAGAAGTGTCCAGAGGTGAAAGTAAGCTGTGGAAGAAGCAATTTCTAAGAAGAGAAGCTGGGCCCAAAGGTTGACTGGGAACCCTGCCCTCAGCGCTTTGGAAGATCGCCCTCCTCTTTGCTGAAAAAGCATGTGGCGACAGGCTGCCAGTGGGCATTTTGCACATGGTCAGAGGTACACTCTTCTAGGATAGTTGTTGATTGGAACGTACATTGTAAGAACCTTGCTGGATCAAGCCCATGCTCTATCTGATCCAGCACAATGTTCTCATGGTGGGTCGCCATTCTGCCTGCTTCTGGTCCCCAGCGAGGGGTATTTGGAGACCCAGCCCCTCCAAAACTGGGGGCAGCACACAGTCATTTTGGCTAGTAGCCAGTTGCTCCACAGCCTGATGCTCCACAGACACATCTAAACGGCTCCAAAAGCCAGCCAAGCTAGTGTCCATCACCTCATCATTTGGAAGCAAATTCCATCGTTTCAAGAAAGAAGCATAGCCAAAAAGGCAGGCAGAAGAGGGAGGGAGGGAGGGAGGGAAGGATTGGAGGAGGAGATGGCACTATAAGATCAAGACCAACACTATCTGCAAAATCACCCTCAAACCAATTTGCCACTGAAGCAGCATTTCAAGGCTCTGCCTGATACGGGAAGATGGTATTAACATCTCAATTGAAAATTTCAGAAAATGATGCTGGTATCGTCTCTATATGAATAGAGTCGCGAGTCCTTGACATCCTCTGTCTGTAATTTTCTAGCTTCACGCTCCCCCCATAGCATCCCCCCTTTGTTGTTTCACATATTACTATTCAATGTTATTGTTATTCAAAAAGAAACCTGTACATTTTTTTAACGTAAAAAAAAGAAATTATACTGCTATTCTCCGGGAACTCAAAGCACTCATAATTCAGCGTAATAAAATGTGACTAACCCAAAGATTTAATAGAGGCGGGTTGGATAGTGAGCGCAGACCTGTGGTGCGTAGAATAGGTTTGATTCCACACTGCTGTTTATTCTGGAGTTACTTTCTGTTTACTGAGAATCCAGATTTCTTGTTGTTGCCATTTCCTTGTGGTGCAAAGCCAAAAAGCAGCAGCAGGAGCCCTGTCCTTCTGCAGCCATTAGTGAGGCATTTAGAGCTTCTGTGCCTTTACTTAGAAGCTTCCTTCTTGCAGTTCCTACTTTCTGAATTTTTTTCGTTTAGCAGGAACACAGTCAATTCCTCTTCCCAGGAGGGACTTTTGATTACAAGCTATCTCTTGTTTATCTCTCTGCTTAAAAAAAATTCTGACACGGCCTATTTTTGTATTCCACCTTTTTTAAAAAAAACAGGAAAGACATAATTAAAGACCTTCCAGCAGTACAGGAATTGACTAATTAAAGGACAATTTAGGAATGCCCCATGCCCACCGAACAGAAAGCAATTACTGGGGCAAACTCCACAAGGAGAGAGCTTCTAGTACATTTGGGTTTGCTATACAAAACTCTTTTCAGAGTAAACGTTATAAAGGGATCTTGTCCATGGGAACAGGTGTTGCCAGGTAACACAGAGCTATATTAACAGCCATACAAAGATTTCTCTCAGCTGCTTGTGAAAATGCAGTGTTAGAGCGCTCTGACCTGGAACCCTTTACTGAGTGCAGGTAAGCCTGAATTAGTATTGCTGTAGGATAATCCACCTATACACAGTGGCGTAGCGTGGGGGGTGCAGGGGGGGCCGGGCGCACCGGGCGCAACATCTGGGGGGCGCGCGCTCGCAGTCGCAGCTCTCTGCCCCTACCTGGCTCACTCACTCTCTCTCACTGCTGTGCAAATCCGATCCGAGCCGCCGGGTCGCCGCCCACTGTGGAGGGGGGGGTGCCAGGCGTGCGGGTTAGGGGGCGCAAATTACTTGCCTTGCCCCGGGTGCTGACAACCCATGCTACGCCACTGCCTATACAGGATGTAGTTTATGAATTTACATTGATTCTGAAAAGCAGATTTTCAGATTTCCATTCGGACTCAAAGGCACAAACTATTTGCAAGTGTCATTTTGGCCAGGGGATATTTCTACAGAAGCCCAAGGGGCAAACTACTGAATATAACTTTTTCATTGTTCTCAATCCCTTTAAAAAAAAGGGGGGGGACAGGCCACGTCAGAATTTTAGGGTGAAGCCCTCCTTTTGCAATATTGCCTGATCTAGGCAGAAACCTGTCAGAAATACTGCACTTCTGAATATTTCAACTGGCAGA
Source organism: Podarcis cretensis (assembly GCF_951804945.1). Lineage (NCBI taxonomy): Eukaryota > Metazoa > Chordata > Lepidosauria > Squamata > Lacertidae > Podarcis > Podarcis cretensis. Next base: position 5,315,852 of record NC_137175.1, on the reverse strand, counting down.
GGCAGCATTCGTTTCAATGCCTGTTGCTGGGAACGAGAATGAAGAGAATGGGTTTGTTTTTTCCCTGCTCTCAGGCCTTGCTTGCGAGCTTTCAATAGGCACAGAAAGAATAGGATGCTGAAGTAGATTGGCTTTTTGTCTGCTCCACCAAAGTCATCTTGTTATCAAAGAAAATGAAATGGATAGGCTTATTCAAGGATTGGCTAATGATGGTTAGCTACAGAACTGTAGTTGGTGGGTACCAGTATTAGCCCAACTCTTGCAATAAATCCTAAATCCCTTTCCGCAGGAGATGAAGTGACAGAACCAGGGACCTTTTTCACACAGATCAAGTGCTCCATTCCTGAACTGCGCTATGGTGCCTCCCAGTTTAAATGAGAGTCTGTGAATCTCCCAGTGATTCTGCCAGGTACATTAGTACTGTCTGCTCCAGTTAGCAGTACAGTAGTTCACCAGCGGATCAGATAGAGGTCTGTCCCCATCGCTTGCTACCTGATCTCTTAAAAAATATAATAACCTGGAGATTCCGGGGAGGGATTATTGAATACAGGACTGTTTGTATGCACAGCATGTTCTCAGCCGTCCCTTAATAATAATAATAATAATAATAATAATAATAATAATAATAGGTATGTCAAAGAATTCTGCTAGGAGTGAGAACGGGGGAGGATATTCCTGCAATTTACACTTAGTCCAAGGCCAAGATTGGAAATTACGCAAGAGAATATGAGCAGTAGTCATCGTTGTTTTAGGCTGCAACCATTATGCAAATTATTTTCTGCACTGGTTGTGAATATTCCCTTCTATCTACCGGTAACTGATTTTTGATTTTTATTGTTATTCATGTTTTTATACTGTATTTTATGCTGCTTTTATAATTAAGTGTTTTAAAGTGTTTTAAATTTGTTGTTAGCCGCCCTGAGCCCCGTTTTTGAACCGGGAAGGGCGGGGTATAAAGAAATTGTTGTTGTTGTTGTTGTTATACTTAAATGTATTGTTTTGGCCATAGCAAGATAACAAGACATGTAACCAGGGCAAGCTCACCCATGAGGCAAGGTGAGGAAACTGCCTCAGGTGGCAGAATCCACAGAGACAGCAGATCCTGATACAGATCATTATTCCTCCCTTGTTCCTTATGTAGATCTTCATTCACCCCTTCCTCTCCAAGGGTGAGGGGGATGCCATTTTGTGGTTCGCCTCAGGTGCCATTCCATTCTGAAGGAAATCAGTCCTGAGTGCTGACTGGAAGGACAGATCGTGAAGCTGAGGCTCCAAGACTTTGGCCACCTCATGAGAAGAGAAGACTCCCTGGAAAAGACCCTGTTATTGGGAAAGATGGAGGGCCCAAGGAGAAGGGGACGACAGAGGACGAGATGGTTGGACAGTGTTCTTGAAGCTACCAGCATGAGTTTGACCAAACTGCGGGAGGCAGTGGAAGACAGAAGTGCCTGGCGCGCTCTGGTCCATGGGGTCACGAAGAGTCCGACACTGCTAAACGACTAAACAACAACAACAACAACAACAACTCAGGTGCCATAATGTTTTGGTCTGGTCCTGCATGTAGCACAGGTTTTAGTGGAAGCTGAACTGTTGCAGAATGGAAACAGCACTGATTGAGATGAATCCAGGAAGGGAGAGAAATTATCACCTCCTTATATCCCCACCCAAGTTGGATTTGACAGAAGGCAAGCCTAAGCCTCATCAACACCTCCCTCCCCAACACCAGTCCAAATTGCTCCCTCCCTGAGGTTGATATTATGCAACTCAGAGAACTGTAGCGTTGGAAGGGACCTCAAAGGTCATGTAGTTCAACTCCCTGCAATGCAGGAATCACAGCTGACGGATTTATGACAAATGGCCATCCAACCCCTGCTAAGAAAAACTTCCAAGCAAGGAGAGTCCACCACCTCCCAAGGCAGTCCGTTCCACTGTCAAACAGCTCTTGCCATTATAAAGTTCTTCCTAATATAGAGATGGAATCTCCTTTCTTGGAATTTGAATCGATTGGCTCGGGTCCCACCCTAGGCAGCAGGAGAAAACAAGTTTGCTGTATCTTCTGAGAGCAACATTCCTTCAGATATTTGAAGATGGATATCATGTAAATTATTCTCCTTCTCCTTCTTCCTTCCTTCATTTTCTTCTTCTTCCTCTTTTCTTCCTCTTCCTCTTTTCTTCCTCTTCCTCTTTTCTTCTTCCTCCTCTTATTCCTCTTTTCTTCCTCTTATTCCTCTTTTCTTCCTCCTCTTATTCCTCTTTTCTTCTCTTCTCTTCTCCTTCCTCTTTTCTTCCTCTTTTTTTCTTCTTCTTTCTCTTTCTTCTTCCTCATTCTCTTCCTCTTTTCTTCTTTCTCTTCCTCTTCCTTCTCCTCTTCCTCCTCCTCTTCTTCTCTTCTTCTCCTCTCCCTCTTCTCCTCTTCTTCCTTAGGCTAAACATACCCATCTCCCTCAGCCATTCCTCATAAGGCTTTTCTGGGAACGCAATTCAAGATGGATTTTGACAAGCTGGAATGTGTGCAGAGGAGGGCAACCAAGATGATAAATTCCCCAGCCCAGGATTTGTAAGCAGATCAGCACACAGCTATCAGTTGGATCGGGTTCATCTCCAGGTTGTGTAGTTGCCTTTCAGAAGATGCACACAAATACATCTATTTTAGTGGGTGAATGTGCACGCAGCTTTTAGAAGTGAAATGCAATTCTTTGCACCTGGTCTGTAAAATAAAATAAAGTCTGCCAGGCCCCCTCTCATCCTGGTCACCCTCTGCCGCACATGCTGCAATAATAATAGGACTGAGAAGGTCCGATTATGGATTTCTCAAGTTTGGCCCAATTTGGCCATAACTGGAAGGGTTGGTGTGCCATCGGAGCAGAACACCAGCTGTCTCCAACCCTCCCAGGGTTATATATAGAAAGGGAGCTCAATCGAGAATTCCAAGAGGCCTGTTTGACTCCGGCATGTCTGGGCCATTCCCTGCATGCCACACGGAAAGTTTCAGACAACCTGCGCTGCAGCAATTAGAAAGTGGGGAGATGGTGCTGCCAGAGAGGACGATTTAGAAAGGGAATCTCACTGAGCGCAGGAGGGTGGGTGAACTCCAGGGAATATTGCTTGCTAACACCCTGCGAGATAGGGTGGGTGGAGGGAGGGAGGGTTGTGCAAAAGCACTTCTGAGGAGAAAACCTTAGTGGAGAGATTCTCATCAGCTAGGGAGAGTGGAAAGGAAAGGCGATGACAAGATAGGAAATGCATTTAAGACAACTGTCTCTATCCAAAGAGAGTTGAAAGTGAACTGGAAATGTTCCGAGAGAGAGTCTTCGCTATCCGGAGTGTGCACACATTTCCTTTCATTCCACTCTCATCCCTGCTCAAAACGGGCTTTGCTGACTATTGAAATAATGCAAAAGCAAAGAGAAAATTGTTTTGCACAGGACGAAAGTGTGTATTGGCTGCCCCCCCCCCGAGCTGGGTGCCACGCCCCCACAGGCAGCATGCCACACCCCCTGGACGCGCGCCAGCCACGCCCCCACCTGCTCTCTGCCCCCCCCGCCAGAGCTTGAAGAAGAATTTGGATTTGATATCCCGCTTTATCACTACCTGAAGGAGTCTCAAAGCAGCTAACATTCTCCTTTCCCTTCCTCCCCCACAACAAGCACTCTGTGAGGTGAGTGGGGCTGAGAGACTTCAAAAAAGTGTGACTAGCTCAAGGTCACCCAGCAGCTGCATGTGGAGGAGCGGGGAATCGAACCCAGTTCACCAGATCATGAGTCCATCGCTCTTAACCACTACACCACACTGGCTCTCCGCCACTGATTATGGTGCGCATATGCATGAACACACACTTTCAGCTTGGGAAATACCCGCCCTCTCCCTGTCTGCCCAATTATAATCCACCTCCATTTGAAGTTTGTGAATATTTTACTAATTTGGGGAGTCTGGGAAGATATCAAATCTGATAGTGCAAAGTTGATAAGCAGGTGTGGGGAACTTTTGGGCCACTGGATGTTGCTGAACTTCAACTCCCATCATCCCCGGCCCTTGCCAATGCTTGCTGGGGCTGATGGGAGTTGTAGGAAAAGGTTCCCCACACATGGCATATGGCATGTGTGTGTGTGAGGTCTCAGGGCCGGCCCTACCGTCGGACAAAACGATTGGAGTGTCATGAAACCGCAGCAATTGTTAGCTATTAAATCCATTGGCGCTGTATTTTTACCATTGCAGAGGGGGAACGGTGCTTCGGAAGTTTTCTGATTCAGGTGTAACAAAACCAAAAAGAGAAAAGAAAAAAGCCATGAAGGATCAGCCTCTGGTACTGTTGCATCTTGACTTGGGCGTGGAGAGAGTTTGCCTCAGGCAGCAAAAAAGTCTGGGAGTTTCAACTGTCGCTAAGCCTGTTACCAAGTACAAGAACATATTTTACACACTCAGTCGCACACAGTAACTCTGTAGGCAGCTTCAAAGTACTCTGAACAAATGGGGGGCCTTCGGTCAGAGATCCCTGCTTAGGAAACAGAAGCCAGCAGCTCAGCCAAAGCAAAGAAAAGCAAAGCAAAGGCAGCCATCAGTTCATTCCCCTTTTTCCGAAGGGGGCGTGCATTCTAGTTTATCACACACCCCAATGCCCCGCTGTACATTTTGCCCCCTATCTCAAGTTCTATGCCTGCTAGAAACATTTCACTTTTTGAAAACAGAACTTTGAGGATTAGAGTTCATTCCCCCCCACATAGCTATCCCTGAGCAGGAGCCAAGGCCGGTCTCAGCACCCAGGATCCTTGGGCAGCTGCTAAAACCCCTGTCCCTCTGACTCCAACCCTGCCTCCCCTTAAATCTGGCTCTCTCTCATTTTAACATCTTGTGCATTGCCTCCAACATAAGCCACATCCACACCATAAATTTAATGCACATTGAAACCGCTTTGACCAGTCATGCATTGCCTCAAAGGATTCTGGGAGCTGTGGTTTGTTCAAGATGCCGAGAGATGTAAGGAGACACCCCCAATTCCCCCTCACAGAGCTACAATTCCTAGAGTTTCCTGGGAAGAGGGATCTAAAGCGCTCCCAGGATTCCGTGAAGGAGGCTGTGACTCTTTAAAGTGATATGATACTGTTTTAAATTGTTGACCTGGGACACCATGAGGAATGGAAGTACTGTGAACACTGAGGGAGGGGAGGGGGTCCCTAATCCCCCTTCAGGATAATGGAGACATTATAGGCCATGTGCTCACCAGGAAAATTCCACTCAACTCAAAATTACAATCCTATGCAATCCTACAAAAATATACATTGCTGGGCCCATAACCCTTTGTGGGAATGTTTAGGGATGCGGGGGAGAATATATTGTCTAAGATATCCTATCCCAACTTGTCTTTACAAGTTCAACAAAATCAGCAGAGTTAACATTCCCCTTTTACTTAAACACACACACAGCAGATAGCTTGCTCAGACTCGTTAGAGTCTCTGTTAATATTTCCTGGTATTCCCCCCGTTTAATCCCTCCTAAAATAAGACGCTACGCAGTATAAAACGTTTACTCACAAGTAATCACCTGTTCACACAGTGGTTCCCAGAAGGCAGACTTAAAAGGTTAGAACATAGTTTAAATGTGGTGACTATCTCCTTATGGGAGAAAGCCACCCTTTTCTTCTCTTAGCCAAGTAGTGCTGTTGTTAATAAGGCATCGATAGAGACAAGAGAGACAAGATGGTCGCCAGCCTGTGGTTCTGGTTTCTTTTTACTTCAGGAGAGGCCTCTCAAGTTACACATAGGAAGTTTCATCTCAGTCCTGGAAAGCAAGAAGTTCTGGCTGGAGCACTGAGACAACCTTCATGTCTACTCTAGCCATGTTGTGTTTGACTGCACCTGATTCTTACATCCCACAATAGGGTTTCCCTACGTCCTGAATTCCCTGGACGTAGCTGGGATTCAGCAGTCAGAAACAGTGTCCGGGAGGAAATCGCCGAAATGTCCCGGAAAATTCGGACATACGGCATCCCATGTTGGAAGTGTGGATTTTGCCGAATTTCCTTCAAAAACGTTTTTGGTTTTTTTTAGATTTTGCCAAAAAAGCTCAATAGCTTTTATGTCCAGATTTTCACTTTTTGAAACCCTAATGGAAGCCAGAACCAGTATCAGCCTCCATTCCCAGAAAAGCCTACCAGTTTCCAGCAGGCCTATTGCCATAAACTTCATCATCAATGACAACTCTACTATATCCATAAATACTGTCAGCAAATACTGCCATGTATATTAACAATCATCATGTTATGAATAAAAACGGAAGCATCCCTGCCTTTAAATACCAACACTTCTAATTGTTTAGAACTAATCCAAATATTCAAACGTTACCTTGAAATTTCAAATTCTATTGAAATTCTAATAAATATATCAGCTTGGCCTTCGATATATAATGTAAACGCTATTACTGGCTTTGCTGCTACTGATCATGCCAACATGTGTTCTAAATTTCACTCATTCCCAACTCCTTTTAGATATCCAAGAAACATATGCTTTTGGTTCAGATCTTCTTGAATAGACCATTAATTGCATTTGAGATATCTGCCAGAGGGCCCTTCAACCCTGCAGACAGCCCTGGCAATAGCCCTCTCCCACTGCTGCAGCAGGGAAGGAACAGGTTAAATCCCCACTTATCCTCTTGCTGTGATCCTGCTAACTATCAGGTTCCCATAGCTGAGCCCGTCTGCATTTTTAACCCTACGCTCCTGACCATCAACATTCGTGTTTCTCATTTTCCCATCTTATGTTCAGTTCTTCTTTCAAAGCCCTCGTGAACAGTCCATCAGCATATTAGTGCGAATTCCTCAAAACAAATAAGCACATTTTTGTATGCACTTTTGCCTAAAATATGCATTTTTAAAAAGCAACTTGCCTTCATGCAGTGTGTTTTGGGATGCTGTTTTCACCAATACAGTGGTACCTCGGGTTAAGAACTTAATTCGGTCTGGAGGTCCATTCTTAATCTGAAACTGTTCTTAACCTGAAGCACCACTTTAGCTAATGGGGCCTCCTGCTGCCACTGGGCCGCTGGAGCACGATTTCTGTTCTCATCCTGAAGCAAAGTTCTTAACCTGAAGCACTATTTCTGGGTTAACGGAGTCTGTAACCTGAAGCGTATGTAACCTGAAGCATATGTAACCGGAGGTACCACTGTAACAGATCATTAAAGCAGCATAGCTGTACAGTGGTACCTCGGGTTAAGAACTTAATTTGTTCCGGAGGTCCGTTCTTAACCTGAAACCGTTTTTAACCTGAAGCACCACTTTAGCTAATGGGGCCTCCTGCTGCCGCTGCACGATTTCTGTTCTCATCCTGAAGCAAAGTTCTTAACCTGAAGCACTATTTCTGGCTTAGCGGAGTCTGTAACCTGAAGCGTATGTAACCCGAGGTACCACTGTACGTGCATTTTCCTGCACCCTTTACTCCAGAATATGCATCTTTCCTCATGTAACTTGGCAAAAGGCAGACAAGTGGAGACCTAGAAGGATGGCTGACTTTTGGTTTCTGTACAGTTCCGGGAAGCGCAAATGAGTTGAGTTCACCCTTCAATGCGAACCGAACCCATTTTATCCCTCGTCCGTTGGATCATGACTAAAAGGGCCCCGCTTTTGCATTTATAAATAAAAAACAGCAAGCGAAAAACCCACCCCCAGCGCCCCAGGGAGCCTTCGTGGAAGAGGGCAAGCGCGGGACGATTCTCTCTCTGCTCCTCCCGTGACTTAAGAGGGCAGAATTCAAGCCTTCATTTCAAGATCTCTTGCTCAGTTTGGGAGGCTTCTCTGCCCCTTCTTAATAAGCAGTTCGAGATGAAAGCAAGAGTTCTTTGGTGCTGCACCAGAGAGGAGTGTGGCGTCTTTCAGGAGATATAATGCCATAATTAGTACCTTCCCCCAGGAATCAAACACCCACAGCTCGCAAGCGACTTGCTCTTGCATTCAGCATCAGGGTGGGTTCGCCCTGCCAGACATCAAATACTGTTATCGGCCTACCCAGGCTGCATGGAGCAACCATTTATTTAAAGGCATTTTCTGCCCGTGTCTGCCTTCCTCCTTCTGACTGCAGTCTTCACCATCTGTACACCCAGCTGGGGAGAATGAGCTAGAGCTCAGTGGTAGGACATCTGCTTCGTAAGCCCAGGTCCAATCCCTGGCATATTTTGGTGGGGGTGGGAATTGCACTCCCCACATCTTAAACCCTGGGGAACCACGGCCAAGTCAGTGTAGACAGTACAGAGGCAGATAGACCAATGGTCTGATGCAGTACAAAGCAAATTCTTATGTGCCTGAGCTCCAGGAAGCTCTGCCTTCTCTTTTCCTAGAGGCAGGTAAAAGGTAAAGGTACCCTTGCCCGTACGGACCAGTCTTGACAGACTCTGGGGTTGTGCGCCCATCTCACTTAAGAGGCCAGGGGCCAGCGCTGTCCGGAGACACTTCCGGGTCACGTGGCCAGCGTGACATCGCTGCTCTGGCGAGCCAGAGCCGCACACGGAAACGCCGTTTACCTTCCCGCTGGTAAGCGGTCCCTATTTATCTACTTGCACCCGGAGGTGCTTTCAAACTGCTAGGTTGGCAGGCGCTGGGACCGAGCAGCGGGAGCGCACCCCGCCGCAGGGATTCGAACCGCCGACCTTTCGATCGGCAAGCCCTAGGCGCTGAGGCTTTAACCCACAGCGCCACCTGCGTCCCTAGAGGCAGGACTTTATTATTATTATTATTATTATTAATAAGAATAAGAATAAGAATATTTTTTATATCCCGCCCTCCCCAGCTGAAGCCGGGCTCAGAGTGGCTAACAACAGTAAAAGTAACACAGTTTACATAAAATCACAATCAACTAATAGAAATACATTCTAAAATCAATTCATTCTAAAATCTATTCAGAATCAAATTAATGGCAACCGTTGGGCTAGAGTTCTGTGAGGATTACCAAAGGAGGGGGTCAGACTGTGCCTTAGCTGAAGGCCTGGTAGAACAGCTCTGTCTTGCAGGCCCTGCGGAAAGATGTCAATTCCCGCAGAGCCCTATTCTCTTGTGACAGAGCGTTCCACTACATCGGGGCCACAGCCAAAAAAGCCCTGGCTCTGGTTGAGGCCAGGCTAACCTCCCTGTGGCCTGGGACCTCCAAGATGTTTTTGTTTGAAGACCGTGAGGTCCTCCGTGGGACATACCAGGAGAGGCGGTCCTGTAGGTACGAGGGTCCTAGGCTGTATAGGGCTTTAAAGGTCACTGACACCCAAATTAAACATTCCTCGTCATGTTACTAGCATTACATGTGAAAAGGATCTCGGGGTCTTAGTAGACCACAACTTTCACATGAGCCAACAGGCAGATGCAGCAGCAAAACGAGCTAATACTAATCTAGGTTGCATCAACAGAAGTCTAGAGTCCAGAGCATGGGAAGTCCTAGTCCCTCTCTATTCTGCCTTGGTCAGACCATGCCTGGAATACTGTGTCCAGTTCTGGGCACCAGAATTTAAGGAAGATGTTGACAAGCTGGAACGTGTGCAACCAAGGTGGGAAAGGGTCTGGAAACGAAGACTTATGAGAGACGGTTGAAGGAGCTGGGTATGTTTAGCTTGGAAAAGAGGAGACTGAGAGGATATACGATAGTCATCTTCACATATCTAAGGGGCTGTCACATGGAAGATGGAACAAGCTGGTTTTCTCCTGCTGTGGAAACAAGGACCTGAACCAATGGCTTCAAGTTGCAAGAAAGGAGATTGACAGCAAGAGCAATTCAGTAGTGGAACAGACCCTCTCAGGAGCTAGTGAGTTCTCCTTCATATAAAGTTTTCAAACAGAGGTTGGGTGTCCATCTGTTAGGGATTCTTTAGCGGTGATTTCTGCGTTGCAGGTGATTGGACTAGATGACTCCAGCCCCTTCTAACTCTACGATTCTATGATTCTAAGCTCTGAAGGCCAGTGCCCTGCTAGGCTAAAAAATTCAGATAAGATATTTTTAAGTTGGCCTGCGCAGAGTGGCAGGAGGCAGCCGGTTACACTTTCCCCAGGCTTCGGAGCACTAAGCCGGACTTACACTGTCATAATAAATAATAATAATAATAATTTATTATTTATACCCCACCCATCTGGCTGGGTTTCCCCAGCCACTCTGGGCGGCTTCCAACAAAACACTAAAATACAATAACCTATTAAACATTAAACGCTTCCCTAAACAGGACTGCTTTCAGATGTCTTCTAAAAGTTTGGTAATTATTTTTCTCTTTGACATCTGGTGGGAGGGCGTTCCACAGGGCGGGTGCCACTACCAAGAAGGCCCTCTGCCTGGTTCCCTGTAACTTGGCTTCTTGCAATGAGGGAACCGCCAGAAGGCCCTCGGTGCTGGACCTCAGTGTCTGGGCAGAACGATGGAGGTGGAGACGCTCCTTCAGGTATACTGGACTGAGGCCGTTTAGGGCTTTAAAGGTCATCACCATGCCAAGAATGCCCAGTGCTTCCCAGGTGACCGGGGACTTAATGGGCGAAACAGCCATGGGCAAACTCCCATGCCTGTCCAGATGCACTGCAAGGCTTCAGTCGTAAAATCTGGACTCCTGTCACTGCATACTAGCACATAGTGTCAGATCAGATTAGGCAGCAGCGCCACGGTGGCGCATCTCGCGCACTGCGAGTCTGTCGGAGCCACAAGTCTGGTGCCGCTGTTATCTTGCGTCAGTAGAGCTTGGGTAAGAATGAGGCGTGCAGAATTAGTTTTGCAAGCAAGGTCAAAAACTGCATGGAACTCAATAAATCAGTGTAGAGTAGACTGTCAGTAGCTCTTTAGAACTTCAATTTTTCTTTAAAAAATTCCCAGGTTTATCCGAGCTACCTTGCTAAACCGGACTGGCTTCTTTTGCTTGAGTTTATAACATGGGTAGGCAAACTAAGGCCTGTGGGTGGATGCGGCCCAATCGCCTTCTCAATCCGGCCCGCGGACGGTCCAAGAATCAGCGTGTTTTTACATGAGTAGAATGTGTGCTTTTATTTAAAATGCATCTCTGGGTTACAGTGGTACCGCGGGTTAAGAACTTAATTTGTTCTGGAGGTCCGTTCTTAACCTGAAACTGTTCTTAACCTGAGACACCACTTTAGCTAATGGAGCTTCCTGCTGCCGCCGTGTGATTTCTGTTCTCATCCTGAAGCAAAGTTCTTAACTCGAGGTACTATTTCTGGGTTAGCGGAGTCTGTAACCTGAAGCATCTGTAACCCAAGATACCACTGTACTTGTGGGGCATAGGAATTCATTCACCCCTCCCTCCCCAGATATAGTCCAGCCTACCACATTGTCTGAGGGACGGTGGACCAGCCCATGGCTGAAAAAGGTTGCTGATCCTTGATTTATAACTTTATTCAGGACTTTTTCTTCAGCCAGAACTTGCTGGAACTCAGTTCCGGCTCCTCTCAAGTGGGCGCCATTGCCATTCTAAGGGAACTGAAGAAGACTCCCGCTCCAGGCCTCAGACTAGCTGTGTGCATGGGTCTGCCTTTAAGCATCTTCTAGCTTTCCAGACTTTACCTAGGAATCGTAGAACTGTAGAAAGAAGCGAAAGGATCATCTACCCCAACCCTGCAGTGAAGGAATCACAGCTAAGTGAATAAGAAGGTCGAACTAGGATTATAATACATCAGAATTTTGGGGGTTCCACCCTTGTTTGAATTTTGGTCATTTACAGTTTATGATTTTTCTATTTCCTTCTGAGGAAACTGAATAGTTCAGTGAAATGAGGTTTGTAGCCGGCATCCCGTTAAGGCTTTGTTCGATTTTATGTTTTTCTTTTCCCCCTCTTAAGCTTTTTGATTTTTATTAATTAGTTGATTTCCACAAGATAATATTTATAGTCGATTACTTCTTGTTTCAGGGATTTTCACGGTATTTCATTTGTTTTAAGCAAAAAAGAAGCTCTCATTTGGGTCAGGAAAAGGGCCTATTGCAAGGTTGAGGGAGCTGTGGCCCTCCAGGTGTTCCTAAACTGCATCATCTCTTATCCCTGACAGTTGGGCCAGGCAGGCTTGAAGGTGGTACTGTTGACTGGTACTAATCTTATACTTCCATTGATTAACTCTAGAAGAGCAGTAGTCTTTTTTGCTGCTGCATCACACCGTTGGCTCACCTCTACAAAGAGCCCTGGATCCTTTTCACAAGGGCTGCTGTCCAACCAGATGTTCCTCATCCCGTGGCAGAAACCCTCCTCTTTCAGATCCTCTCGGCCATTTCAGACAATGGGAAAATAGGAGACCAACAAAAACAAGTTAAGAGTCAAATTTGGAAAGCCTTAAACTTTTGAAGCGGGGTTCTGATTATCATTTTCTAGCCAGCCAGCCAGGGGCACACCGGCCTCAGCTTGAACGGCAATCACACATTGCAGACGTACAGATATAAAACGGCACATACAGTAAGAACTCGTGGAAGCTTTCTATTCTCACTCAGCAGGACCCGACGAGCATAATTTATGGCAAAGTTCGAGCACACTTGAAGTGGCAGAAACTCTCCAGAAAATGAAACAGTTCTGAACTCTCCCTTGCCACGGGTTTAACTCCCTGCTTACAGAACTTACATTCCCAACCCCAAAGCAAAAATATACAGTACATGCATTTCAACTTCCAAGCCAGGCTAAAGTTAGTGTCCAGGCAGTAAGAAAAACAACGGGGTGGGGGGAGGCGCGAAGCTGCATGTCCATTTTAGGACTCCTTGCCTTCTGCAAGGCACTTCCAGTCTGTCACCATTTCTGGGTGGGATTCTGTCACAAAGCAACATACAAGCAGTGCCGGATTTAAGGTAAAGGTAAAGGGACCCCTGACCATTAGGTCCAGTTTTGACCGACTCTGGTGTTGTGACGCTCATCTTGCTCTACAGGCCGAGGGAACCGGCGTACAGCTTCCGGGTCATGTGGCCAGCATGACGAAGTTGCTTCTGGTGAACCAGAGCAGCGCACGGAAACGCCGTTTACCTTCCCGCCGGAGGGGTACGTATTTATCTACTTGCACTTTGACGTGCTTTCGAATTGCTAGGTTGGCAGGAGCAGGGACCGAGCAACAGGAGCTCAACCCGTCACGGGGATTCGAACCGCTGACCTTCTGATCCGCATCCCTTAGTGCTGGATTTATGTATAAGCTAAACAAGCTACAGCTTATGGCCCCACTCTCTTGGGGGCCCCTAAAAAATGTAAAGGAAAAAAACCTGGATGTACATTTCCAAAATACAAGAGAAAAACGGATAAAATAAAACCTACATACAGCAGCAGTGTTTTGTGTTGTGTAGGCTCCTATGATGTAAGTCATGGACCCTGCCTGCTCGCCTGCTCCCTAAAATATCACTGGTTTGCTCATTTCTGTATATAGGGTACCTACATTCTGCATGGACTGGTTGCACGACAACATGTGCAACTGGCTTGAGATACCTATTAGGTCTATAAATGACCATACAGCATATATTCAACACAAAAAAGAGCGACCATTTGGACATATAAAGGTCCCCATTACCTTCAGTAGCTTAGGGCCTCATCAAACCAAAATCTGGCCCCACATATAAGGTTGTACAATCATAATTGTTTGGGAGATCTTGCAGAACAAAGCCAAAGATTGGACTTATTGCGATATAAGGAAGGTGACAGAAAAGTGCACTAGGATAACAATGGCTTGAGTGCAACTTGATCTAACCTTCCTGCAAACAAATTTTCGGGAATGCTCATTAAGTAGGCAGTGTCATCTAATCTCCTTCCAAACAGAGGAAGATGGGTTTTTCATCAGGTGGGATTTAAACACAATAAGTAAGTAAGTAAGTAAGTAAGTAAGTAAGTAAGTAAGAAACAGGCCACCTGGAAGCATCCTAGTCGGTGTCAAGGCAGCTATGTCTCTTATTTTACAGAGGACAGTCCTCTATTTGAAGGAATGTTGGGTCCAACTCCAGGTTAAAGATAATGAACCCTAAGGAAGGAGAGGCATCACCTTGCCAACAAGGGCCCGTATAGTTAAAGCTATGATTTTCCCAGTAGTGATGTATGGAAGTGAGAGCTGGACCATAAAGAAGGCTGATTGCCGAAGAATTGATGCTTTTGAATTATGGTGTTGGAGGAGACTCTTGAGAGTCCCATGGACTGCAAGAAGATCAAACCTCTCCATTCTGAAGGAAATCAGCCCTGAGTGCTCACTGGAAGGACAGATCCTGAAGCTGAGGCTCCAAGACTTTGGCCACCTCATGAGAAGAGAAGACTCTCTGGAAAAGACCCTGATGTTGTGAAAGATGGAGGGCCCAAGGAGAAGGGGACGACAGAGGATGAGATGGTTGGACCACGTTCTCGAAGCTACCAGCCTGAGTTTGACCAAACTGCGGGAGGCAGTGGAAGACAGGTGTGCCTGGTGTGCTCTGGTCCGGGGGGTCACGAAGAGTCGGAGGCGACTAAACGACTTAACAACAACAACAAAGGAAGGAGAGCTGGGTGTTGGGCTGCAAGACACACATCCAAAGTGAACACCTGGACTGTACATTGAGCAGGTATCCACATTATCTGGTTGCAGTCCTCTACGCTATTATGAGACGTGGTGCATTTCTGCTTTAAATTATATTTTTTCTAGAAGTCAGAACAATTATTTTCATATCTCTATTGCGCTGTGTGTGTGTGTGTGTGTTGTTTTTTTCCTCCTTTACAAACAAATGATGCATTTTCTTTCATACTTTCCGGTGATGCATAAGTGGCCACTTGGGACTGGAGAGAAATTCAGTTCAGTTTGCATTTAAAGGCAAACCAACCAAATTTGCACTTCCCAAAAGAATAGGCGAGCAGCCTCCCTTTTAAGTCTACGCTTCTCTGAATTATGCAATGTGGTTCTCCAGCCAAGCAATGTGTACAGAAATGCATGCACCAAGGGAAAGTGTGCATAAATGTGTGCCTATATTAGTGAAAATAGCATGCAAAAATTCATTGTATTAGGGGAAATTACTTGCAAAAATGGGCTTCCAGACTTTGGAACTTACTTCTTAGAGAAGCTAGAGAGGCTCCATCCTTTCTCTCCATCTGCTGACAGGTAAAAGACTTTCTTGTTCCAACATGTTTTTGAGAACAGACTCTAATTAAAAGCCTGTGCCATGCTGTTTTTAATGTAATTATCGGTATATTTTAAATAGATTTTTTTATACGTCTGTAGTTTTAAGTCTATTAATCTTTAATTGCATTGTAATCTTTGGTTTTCCTATGTCTTTAGTGAGTTTTGTTTTTATCAGGGGAAAAAGGAGGGGTATGAATAAATAAATACATAATTATACTATTATGGGGAAATTGTGCTAAAATGCTGGTGAATTTTTCTGAGGACTATAATTATTTGCAGTAAAGGTAAGAGAGTGGACGCTCGGGTTGCGAATGTGATCCATGCGGGATGCACGTTCACAACCCGCAGCGGTGTGTCTGCGCATGCGCAGGTTGCGATTCAGTGCTTCTGCGCATGCGCAAAGCGCAATTTAGCGCTTCTGCACATGCGTGACCACCGAAACCCAGAAGTAACCCGTTCCAGTATGTCTGGGTTTCGGCAGTCCGTAACCCGAAAAAATGCAACCTGTAGCGTCTGTAACCCGAGGTATGACTGTACCCGAGGTATGACTATACTATTGTGTAACTAATAGCAGCTGTGTGTGTTGTGCCACAGCTAATGGTGACCCAGGACCCCCAGGAAACCCTTGGAGAAATTCCAAGAAATTATCTTCCCAGTTTCTCTACCCACAAATAGGATGGAGAGCTTTGGAAAGCCATTTTTGCACATAGCCCTAGCGAAGACTTGCAACTACAGTGGTACCTCCAGTTGCGGACAGGATCCGTTCCGGAGCTCCAGTCGGATCCCGAGGTTTCCGCAACCGGAGGGACCGCTTCTGTGCATGCGTGCGGCGAAACACTTCCGGGTTTGCCGCTTTTGCAACCCGAAGTTTACGTTACCTGAGGGTAATGTACGGTAAGCTGAGGTGCTACTGTACTTGTTGCAAATCTTTCTTCAAGCTGGTGCAAAGATACAGTTGCTATGTGGAAGCCACCTCTTAAAATATTCCACATGGCAAGCTTCTTCGCGCACATGAGCACGAGTTGAAAGCATGCGTCTCCAGCCTCATTAGCGACCTTGCCAAGCTCAACTAACTGATGCTTGGGGTGTGCAGAAGGTGCACAGCTTAAATTAGTTGCTGCGGTGGGAGCACGTACTAAACAATACGTTACTTGATGAGAAAAATTGCCCTTCTGCCAGATTTAGAAAGCACGAGAGAGAGGTGCCAATTACGATGGAGCCTCAAGTTGAGGAGAGCATCATTTGTACGAAGCAGTTGGGGACCTTTCATATACTATCTATGCAAGATCATTCAATGCTCATTAATCCTGATCAGGATTAAACTAAATCCTGCGGGGGCGGGAGACAACACTACAGACAACATGGAAACACCTGGTACTGGGGATAATTGCTTCATTAATGCGCAGAAAACTGAGGTAGTACTACTGAAACCTGCTAAAGGGCTGGAAACTACAAGGAGGCGGCAGCTGGAGGGAATGACTCATGGTATCAGTTGTCTCTGTACTAATGCACAGAGTATGGGAAGCAAGCAAGACAAATTTGAGCTCTTAATACACATGACCTAACAGGCATTACTGAAAGCTGGTGGGATGAGACTCATGACTGAAATGTAGAAACTGAGGTGTATAACCTGTTCAAAAGGAATAGACCAAACAGCCGTGGGAGGGCAGGGATAGCATTAGATGTAAAGGATGCATACACTTGTGAAGAGACAGAGTATATAGGTAAAAATTGTAGGAAAGAGAAACAGTGATCTTACTGTGGGTGTCTGCTATAGACTTCTAAGCCGGATTAAAGATTTGGATGATGTCTTGCTAAAGCAGATTACCAAACATTCAAAAAGGAGAGTGGCAGCAGTCATGGGAGACTTCAACTATCCTGGGTAGTTGGAACTCAAACTCTGCCAAGAATGTAAGGTCCAACACAGTGGCGTAGTGTGTGGGGTGCGGGGGGGGGGGCGGCCGCACCGGGCGCAACATCTGGGGGTTAGGGTTAGGGGGCGCAAATCCATGGGTTAGGGGGCACAAATCCATGGGTTAGGGGGCGCAAATCCACGGGTTAGGGGGTGCAAATTACTTGCCTTGCCCCGGGTGCTGACAACCCACGCTACGCCACTGGTCCAACAAATTTTTCCATTGCGTTGCTGACAATTTCATTTCGTAAAAGGTGGAAGAAGCAACAAGGGGCTCATCTAAAGGAGCCTGTGGATCTAATTTCAGAGTCTAACTACTGACTGGTCAATTTGACATTGATGATACCAGGAAAGGCCCTAGACCATATGATTCAATAGTTGGTCTGTAAGCACCTAGAAGAGGATGCTGTGATTACTGAGACCCAGCATGGGTTTCTCAAACACAAGTCCTGAAAGACAAATTCTTGTTTTGATAGAAGCTTGGTGGATCGGGGGATGCTATGGATGTAGTGTATCTTGATTTTGGGAAGGTTTTTGACAAAGTTCCCCATGATCATCTTGCAGAGAAGCTGGTAAAATGTAAGCTGGACGAGGTAACGGCTAGGTGGATTTGTAGCTACTTAACTTACTGTACCTACAGAGTATTCACTAATGGTCCCTCATCATCTTGGATAAAAGTGACAGGGTTCTGTCCTGGGCCTCTTGTTGTTGAAACTTTTTATAAACAATTTGCATGAAGGAACTGAGGGGATGATCATCCAATTAGCAGATAACACCAAACAGGGAGGGGCAGCTGCTGCCTCAGAAGAGAGAATCAGAATTCAAGATGACCTGAACAGATTGGAGAATTGTGCCCAATCTAAGAACATGAATTTCAGTAGGGACCAACGTAAGTTCCACAGTCAGGCAGGCAGAACCAGCTGTACAAATTTAAGGTGGTGGACACCTGGATCTAGGGATCTTAGTAAACCACAAGCTGAACAGGAGTCAACAGTGTGATGCAGCAGCAAAAAAAGCTAATGCTATTCTAGGTTGCACTAACAGAAGTATAGTGTCCTGATCAAGGGAAGTAATAGGTAAAGGTAAAGGGACCCCTGACCATTAGGTCCAGCCGAGGCCGACTCTGGGGTTGCGGTGCTCATCTCGCTTTATGTGGCCAGCATGACTAAGCCACTTCTGGCGAACCAGAGCAGCGCACAGAAACGCTGTTTACCTTCCCGCCACAGCGGTACCTATTTATCTACTTGCACTTTGACGTGCTTTCAAACTGCTAGGTTGGCAGGAGCAGGGACCGAGCAATGGGAGCTCACCCTGTTGCGGGGATTCAAACCGCAAACCTTCTGATCGGCAAGTCCTAGGCTCTGTGGTTCAACCCACAGTGCCACCCATGTCCCAAGGGAAGTAGCAGTACAGTGGTACCTCAGGTTACATACGCTTCATCTTACAGACTCCGCTAACCCAGAAATAGTACCTTGGGTTAAGAACTTTGCTTCAGGATGAGAACAGAAATCGCTCAGGGGCGGCGTGGCGACAGCAGGAGGCCCCATTAGCTAAAGTGGTGCTTCAGGTTAAGAACAGTTTCAGGTTAAGAACGGACCTCCAGAACGAATTAAGTACGTAACCAGAGATACCACTGTACTGCTTTATTCTGCCTTGGTCAGACCACACCTGGAATACTGTTCTGGGTACCACAATTTAAGAAATATATAGACAAGCTGGAATGTGTGCAGAGTGGGGCAACCAAGATGATCAAGGGTCTGGGAGTCAAGCCTTATGAGGAATGGTTGAAAGAGCTGGGTTTGTTAACCTGGTTAAGAGGCGACTGGGAGGAGATATGATAGCCATTTTCAATTATCTCAATGGCTGTCACATGGAAGAGGGAACAAACAGGTTTGCTCCTACTCATGGGTAGGACTCAAACCAATGGCTTCAAGTTACAAGAAAGGAGTTTCCAACTATAAACATCAGGAAGAACTTTCTGACAGTAAGAGCTGTTTGACAGTGGAAAAGTCTCCCTCAGGAGGTTGTGGACTCTCCTTCTTTCAAGGTTTATAAACAGAGGTTGAATGGCCACCTGTCTTGGATGAGATTCCTGCATTGCAAGGAGTTGGACCAGATGACCAGCTCTACAGTCCCATGGTTCTATGAATCCAAAATCACCCTCATCCTTTTCTCCCACGCTCACAATGACCAGCACAGACGGTTTTCAAATGTTCAAAGCAATTTGCATTCATTATCTCCATAATCCTTGCAATAACCCTGGAATGTAGGCCAAGATTACCCCCATATCTCCTGGAGGAAGAGAGGTCCGGTGCCAAAAGCAAACACAGGCTTCTTTGGGTTATACCTAGCAAACACATAGCTGGAGGCAAGATTTGAAGATTGATTGGATTTTGTGCGTAGTATTGATTTTTGTGGTTTTATGGGTTTAGGTCGTATGGCTGTTTTATGGATGGTAAACCGCCCTGAGATAACTTGATATAAGGCAGTGATTGAATTTTATGCGGAGTGCCAAGTTTGGTGATTTTATAGTTTTTGTTGTATTTTCACTTTATGGAGTGTAACCTCATTTCTAACCAGCCTTGTATCAAATTAAGTCATCAAAAGAACAACACCCTCCCCTGCTTAATAAGATGCACCGGAATCCCCTACGGCAAGGGCTGAGGGGAAGGAAACAGACCCACCGATTCGCTGCTCTCGGTAACCACATTGTGATGTCACCACTTATGAACAGTTGACATGGGTCATTCATGGAGGAGAGGTCCATGTTAACAGCTCTTAGCCAAAATGATGGTATGGAACCCTGTATACCACAAAACATGAGTTGCAGGAGAGCAACTACAGGAGAGGTCTTTTGCCTTCATGTCCAAGTTGTGGCCTTCCTGGAAGCATCTTGGAAACTCTTCTGTTGTTATATCCTGTTCAGTTTCTGTTAATTGATTCTCATGAAAACTTACAGATTCTGGCTTCACACAATTAACTCAAGGCAGTGTCAATTTACTCTTGGCAGAAAGCCAAGGTCTGCTTGACCTAGAAACTACTCACTCTGATTGGTTAATGACCAGCACTCAACTCTGTTATCTAGGAATGCTAGCACAGTTTGGGGTTAGGTGTGTTAGGAGTAGGAGTGCTGTGTATGGGTAAGAGAGAGAGAGAGAAAGAAAGGATTTATTTTACTTTGTTTTGTATGCAGAAACTCTGCTGGTTTCTTTTCCTTTTAATAAATCCTGTAAATAGTTATTCTGAGTCTAGCTGACTAGTCATTACCACCTCAACTAGCTTCTTCGCTGTGCAGGAAAACTCTGCTACATTTGGGCTAAAGCCATTAGAGCTATGCCTGACACTTCAAAGTTCCATGATATCCGACCCAACATTGCTCTATTTATCTGCTTAGGTCCCTAAACAGAACAACTGAGTGCACCAAATCAGGCCCATTTGGTGTCACTAATTTCTACAAAGATTAGTGAACTGTTTTGAGGACTAGGAAGCTTGAATGTCCTCTGTCTTTCTGTCAAAGAAGATGACCCTGTTCAGAGGCATTATATGGGCGGGGCAATTGTTGGTGCTGACCTTTAAAGCCCTAAACGGCCTCGGCCCAGTATACCTGAAGGAGCGTCTCCACCCCCATCGTTCTGCCTGGACACTGAGGTACAGCACCGAGGGCCTTCTGGCGGTTCCCTCGCTGTGAGAAGTGAGGTTACAGGGAATCAGGAAGAGGGCCTTCTTGGTGGTGGCACCTGTCCTGTGAAATGCCCTCCCAGCAGATTTCAAGGCAATAAACAACTATTTTACTTTTTAAAGACACCTGAAGGCAGCCCTGTTCAGGGAAGTTTTTAAAGTCTGGCGCTGTATTGTTTTTGATATTCGGTTGGAAGTCACCGAGAGTGGCTGGGGAGACCCAGTCAGATGGGCGGGGTATAAATAATAAATTATTATTATTATTATTATATAAAGGGGCCCATTGCCCCGGGCACAGTTCTTTCAAGGGTGCATTTTGCTCTCCATGCCACCCCTGCCAGCCCCATAGCATTATGCAAGTCAGATCTCACATCCCAGCCTCGCAATAATAATTTAATAATAATAATAATAATAATAATTTATTATTTATACCGCGCCCATCTGGCTGAGTTTCCCCAGCCACTCTGGGCGGCTCCCGATCGAGTGTTAAAAACGATACAGCATTAAATATTAAAAACTTCCCTGAACAGGGCTGCCTTCAGATGTCTTTTAAAGATAGGATAGCTGCTTATTTCCTTCACATCTGAAGGGAGGGCGTTCCACAGGGCGGGCGCCACTACCCGTCCTGTGGAAAACAGATGGAGCTGGCAGGGCACCAGGAGGACTGATAGAAGGCCACATGTTTGCCCTGCTGTGTCCACCCATCCAGCCCACGCTGTCAGGGCGGCGCGAGGAGGATGCAACCGCCACGTGCCTTTTGACCCCTGCCTCACAAAGCAAGGGTGAAGCTGGGGGAAAAGGGTGCACGACTGTTGTAGCCTCCTCGCGCCAGTTTCCCTGAGCCGCTCTACAAGGCTGGAATCATTCCAGCTGCAGAAAGCAGATCAGGGCTGGCATCACATCAACGGTGAGGGCTGGGCTGGTGCATCCCTCCAGCCTGTGCCCACCTGCCCACTCCAGGTGCCATCAAGACATGTTCCACTGCGGCCATGTTTGTGGCTTTCATTTCTGCTCTCTTCATGTGCAGTGGTTACCTAACTTTGTGACCACTGCTCTGTAGCAATTGTTGTTATACAATTCCATTCACCATCTAGATGGGTTTGTGAAGCATTTCTGTATCCTTCTGCTGTGATGAAGAAGAATTTCACAAAACACTGGGTATATCTGGAATCACTGTTCAATACGTCTGCTTACGACCATATCGGCAGCATTGGACTTCATAAAACAAAGCTTTACAGCTTGTTTTCACCTGATAAGAATCTGACCCATTGCTTCTTTCAGAGACTTGCATAGCCCACAAAGACTTCCAGAGACCTGTAAGACTTATGTTTGTTTGGTTCTATGTTTTCAAGAGAATCCATCAAGAGTGCATATTTTGTGACTTTCAGAGATTTAGAAGATTTCTGTTTATTTGGTTTCGAAGAGTGCATATTTCATATATTTCATATTGTTCAGTGTTCTGTATAGATTATATAAAGAGTTTATATTGACATTGCATTGTGTTACTTGGTCATTGTGTTGCATTTGGATATTATTGCTATTCATTTGCAAAGCAAGAAGAATGTGTCAGTCTATCTGTATGGGAGGTTGATTTATTTATTTCTAACCAACAAAAGAGATTTTACTTTCTTGGGCTCCATGATCACTGCAGATGGTGACAGAAGTAACGAAATTAAAAGACGCCTGCTCCTTGGGAGAAAAGCAATGACAAACCTAGACAGCATCTTAAAAAGCAGAGACATCACCTTGCCAACAAAGGCCCGTATAGTTAAAGCTATGTTTTTCCCAGTAGTGATGTGTGGAAGTGAGAGCTGGACCATAAAGAAGGCTGATCGCCAAAGAATGGATGCTTTTGAATTCTGGTGCTGTAGGAGACTCTTGAGAGTCCCATGGACTGCAAGAAGATCAAAACTATCCATTCGGAAGGATATCAGCTGTTAGTGCTCACTGGAAGGACAGATCCTGAAGCTGAGGCTCCAAGCCTTTGGCCACCTCATGAGCAGAGAAGACTCCCTGCAAAAGACCCTGATGTTGGAAAGATGGAGGGGACAAGGAGAAGGGGACGACAGAGGACGAGGTGGTTGGACAGTGTTCTCGAAGCTACCAGCATGAGTTTGACCAAACTGCGGGAGGCAGCGGAAGACAGGAGTGCCTGGCGTGCTCTGGTCCAGGGGGTCACAAAGAGTCGGACACGACTAAACGACAACAAACTAACAAAAGCAGTTCATTAGTTTCCTAACAATATAGACCAGGCTTCCTCAACCTCGGCCCTCCAGGTGTTTTTGGCTTACAACTCCCATGATCCCTAGCTAGCAGGACCAGAGGTCTGGAATGCTGGGAATTATAGTCTCAAAGCATCTGGAGGGCCGAGGTTAAGGAAGCCTGCTATAGACAGAGGATAGCTCAGTCTGTAAGAGCACAAGAGTCTTAATTTTGGGGTCGTGGGTTCAAGCCCCATGTTGGGGAAAAAGATTCCTGCATTGCAGCAGGAGTAGATGACCACCGTATTCCCTTCCAACTCTACAATTCTATGGAGAGTTAAAGGTAAAGGAGACCCAACCATTCCACATCTGACCTCTCCAGCATCCATCACTCTAGGCCAGGCACCTTTTGTGCTCAGCCCAGGTTGAATTGTGAATGGAGCTGGAAAAGCCATCCAATTCACTGTGCTGCCTGAGGCAAAGAACAAAATGGTGGCACCGCCTTCTTCCACCACCAATTCCACATACAAAACCCAAGCAGGCTGGTATCTGAATCTCACTTCCACGCTGGCTGTGGGACAGCATAGTTCACTGTGCCCAAGGGTAGTAGGCAAGTGTGGCAGGCACAGGGCAGGCCAAATGGCACACGAAGCTCAGCCTGCTCCTCAGTATCTGCCACCTGAGGCAGCTGCCTCACCCTGTCGCATGTTAGGGCCGGCCCTGGCAACGGGGGAAGAAGAATTCAGGCAAGCAACCGCAAGAGACTATGGTCTTCTCTGCTGCGTGTCCCATTTGACATGAAAAATCAGAACTCTTTCCCGACGCACAAGCCAGGTTTTAGACACAAACAGGCACATTCAACAAACAAGGCTGCATGACATGGGTTCTGCAATGGTGGCGGCTGCTCTTCAGTTTCTGCCTCTCCAGTGATTCTCTTTCAATTAGCAAGGAAGGGAGCAGGGAATGTGGTGCCGGCAGCAAAGGGCACCATCTTAGAGCAGAGAGTGTGCAAGTAGCCATTTGCTTGCATTCACCAGCAGGTGTGCAAGAGAGGTTCTCTGGGCTCCAGTGGGGAGATCAGAACAACGACAGGCACTATTTTGGCTGCTCTCCCCCTCACCCTCCAAACGGTCAGGAAACTTAGCTGCTTCTTAGAGCAGATTTTGCAAAATGCCGCTCGCCCACCCCATTTTGCCAATCGTGGGTACAGAGCTTTGCACAGCTACGGCTCTAGCGACAACATTATTTTAATGCAAGTGCAAGGCAGGGCACTCCCGTTCAGGTGGCCGGCCAGCAATCTGTGCCCTCTTCCACGATACTCCATTCCCTCCCCATCACCAGGGCCTTCTGTCCTCCCTGCCAGCAGGCAGCCATTATTCTGTGGCCACTGAGCCAGCTTGGTCCCCACGGGGCTGTTCACTCACCCACTCAAGAATTTTACCAAGTTTTTTGGTCCTTGCAAAACTCGGGGTTTTTCCCAAGCCTGCTGAGAGCTCCCCCTAGTGCACGGATGGCGCCATTGTGGCCAGATCAGGAGCAACACAGAGAGAATTGAATGCCTTATTAGTTTATACACTGAAACTGCTGCAAAAAACTTCAAATGCTCTTTGTGCAGGAAAGCTGCTATTCATAGGAGACTAGATCCTTGCCCCCAGTCATTAACAGGTCAAGTGCAATTCAGTCTTTTTTTTCATTTCAGAAAGATAATATGCCATTTAACCTCTTTATACTTTTAGTCATTTCTGGTTGTTCTTTACTACTACGTACTACTACTAGTAGTATAGCAGTAATAACTTGCTGCAAGAATTGTGTGAGCCAGTGGCAGCCTGCTCATTAAATTCACAAAAGCACACATTTCCTCCTGCCCAAGGAAGTCCATCTTCCCATTTTTGGTTGGCACACACCCCGTGACAAAAGCAGTTTAAGGTTTTTGAAATTTTAGGAACTCAATTACATGCCAAAAGTTTGGGTTGCCAACTTTTTTGGAGGATAGGTGCTCCTGAGCCTTTAGCGACTGTGCAACAGAAAACCCATTCAGCAGTGCAAATATAATTAAACAACATTTCATTCCCCAGCAGAAGATTGGGTATGAGCCACATGTATGTTTCATGCACCTGCAAATTCTGTCCTATTTAGGCTTTTGAGAAAAGCACCCCGCCCACATGGGTTGTAATAAGAAGCAGGAAAACTACTGGGACATTTCTCGGTTTCTCATTTTTCAGTTCCTTAGTTCAGTTATGCCCACATCAGTTTGCAACACCCCCTTCCATGCCCCCCTTTAAAAACCTCATGAAAATACATTAGCATTTTAGTACTAATTTCTTCTAAAATGCATTTTTTTTGCAAACTAATTTCCCCTAATAAAATGCATTCTTGTGCGTTACATTCACAAACATATGCAATTTTATGCAGACTTTACCCCGGCAAATGCATTTCCATTCACATTACTTGCACAGGAAAATTCAGGTAAGTGAAAACGCCTAAGAGGTAGGCGGTTCCCATCCTCTTACGGTTTCAAAAAGTGCGATTTAGGTCCCCCTTCCAAAGCAAACAAACCCTTATTGGCGGGTGAACGAAGATCCCCACCTTGCTTGGGAAAATGGCCTCATCTCCTAAAGTTCTCCTCCTCCTCCTCCTCCTCCCCACCGAATAAGCCCAGCCAGTCCTTAAACCACCCAGAAGGTCTGCCTGCCAATCTTGCGCATCCGAAATAAGCCTAGCTCCGAAATAAGCTCGAGTGTGTCAGCGCCTCTCTTTTAATAAGTCTGGCACTCCTCTCCCCATCTCGGAATGAAAATGCGCACAGCCCCCCAGGTGCGGGAGGAGACGACGAGATACTTTCTTCGCAACCACAAAATAGAAATAGCTACTGCTGATCACACTTGCCTGGATTTCTTTAACAAACCCCACAGCGCGCCTTCCTAGCTCCACTTCCAGCTCCCTTTGCGCAACCCAAGGAAGGAGAGAGGCGGACAGCATCTATTTATGGCCCGCCGTCTCCGAGAGCCATATAGGGTTAATCAACTGCAGGGAGAGGCAGCCGTCTGCGTCTCTCATCAAATACAACCCCAAAGCCTCACCTGCCTATTAAAGGCAGCTCTGCAGGAGCCTGGAGCCAAAAGCAGTCAGATCCGTTTGATTATGACTTAGCTCAGATAGGGCTTTTTCTTAATGCAGCACTCTCCCTATAGGGGATTTCAGCGCTGGTCTTCCTCCTTCTATATTTACAAACCATAAGCCGCTGTAGAGCCAAAGTTTCTGGGCTGAGAGTTCTCTGAGCAAGGAAACTCTGAAAGAAACTTCTTCCTGTGCTTGGAGAGGGGGGAAAGTTCTGCGTTCTGCGTAGCAGGTGCCCATGGGTTATGCTTGGGGTTGCCAACTTTTTTTTACCTACTCTGCTCCTCTGCCTTTAATGGCAGGTCATAAAGTGGAAAGTTAGCAGATGAAATGAGCTTTTTGTGTTTTAAAAGGTAAAGGTACCCCTGACTGTTAGGGATGTGGGTGGCGCTGTGGTCTAAACCACAGAGCCTAGGGCTTGCCGATCAGAAGGTTGGCGGTTCGAATCCCCGCAATGGGGTGAGCTCCCGTTGCTCGGTCCCTGCTCCTGCCAACCTAGCAGTTCGAAAGCACGTCAAAGTGCAAGTAGATAAATTGGTACCGCTCCGGCGGGAAGGTAAACTGTGTTTCCGTGCGCTGCTCTGGTTCGCCAGAAGTGGCTTAGTCATGCTGGCAACATGACCCGGCTCCCTCGGCCAATAAAGCAAGATGAGCGCCGCAACCCCAGAGTTGTCCATGACTGGACCTAACGGTCAGGGGTCCCTTTACCTTTACCCCTGACCGCTAGGTCCAGTCACAGACAACTCTGGGGTTGCGGCGCCTATCTCGCTTTACTGGCCGAGGGAACCGGCGTAAAGTTTCCAGGTCATTTGGCCACCATGACTAAGAGGGCAAGGGTACCCCTGAACTTTCATCGCTCCCCTTTCTTCTCCCTAAGAGCAGAAGTAATGATGTAATATGCTAGTGTAATAATAATAATAATAATAATAATAATAATAATAATAATTTATTTATACCCCACCCATCTGGCTGGATTTCCTCAGCCACTCTGGGCGGCTTCCAACTGAATATGAAAAACAATACAGCATGAAACATTAAACACTTCCCTAAACAGGGCCGCCTTCAGTTGTCTTTTAAAAGTAAAATAGTTGCTTATTGCCTGCTGGTACTAGGGCATTAACAACAACAACAACAACAACAACCTGACCTTCACTCTAAAATCCCAAGGTGAGTCACATCGACATTAAAACCAGTTTAAAAGTAAATTATAATTAAAAGAATAGGGTTGGGCCAGGGAAAGAGCTGTCAACAAACAACCACACTGGGCTTAGGCCAACCCCAACCTCTCTCACCACCAGCGGCGTAGCGTGGGTTGTCAGCACCCAGGGAAAGGCAAGTAATTTGCGCCCCCTAACCCGGGGCAAGGCAAGTAATTTGCACCCCCTAACCCGGGGCAAGGCAAGTAATTTGCACCCCCTAACCTGGGGCAAGGCAAGTAATTTGCGCCCCCTAACCCGGGGCAAGGCAAGTAATTTGCACCCCCTAACCCGGGGCAAGGCAAGTAATTTGCGCCCCCTAACCCGGGGCAAGGCAAGTAATTTGCGCCCCCTAACCCGGGGCAAGGCAAGTAATTTGCGCCCCTAACCCCTAACCTGCCACCGCTGCCAGCTTCTTCTTGCTGCTGTCTGGGCTGGGGTATTTACGGTAAGGTAGCCACAGCGGCGGGGGCGGGTCCGTGTCAGGTGATCTGAGGCGAGTTGCCGCTGGCGCTGCCACCCAAACGACGCCGCTTGCCCGGAGGAGGAGGAGGGCAGAGAGGCGAGGAAAATGCAACATGGCCCAGCAGCTGCAGCAGCAGCAGTGGCGGCAGCGGGGCTGTGAGGAGGGGCTGCCTGGCGGCCCTCCGCGGCCCTGACGCGCGGGGACCGCGGCGAGCGCTGAGAGCCGCTGCCTGCCAGACGCCTTCAGCCCGGACGCACGCGCAGTTCGTCGGTTCCGCGAGACATGGGGCTCTGCGACAGCCTGCGCCCAAGGCTCTTCGGCGACTCCGGAGGCGGTGAGTGCGCCCCCCCAGATGTTGCGCCCGGTGTGGCCGGCCCCCCCTGCACCCCCACGCTACGCCACTGCTCACCACCAAAGGATCACAAGCGAATAGCAAAGAGAATCTGCAAAAGCAACGCTGACACAAAACCCCACAGATACATTAAGTGAAATAGAAACATCGCCACCCCACCTCTTTCCCCCCTTTCTTCCTAATGTAGCTCTAATGTCTCAACAAACCAAACTGATCTGTAGAAAATGTAACTTGAAAAAAGAGACATTGCACATACTTTTGTAAACCAAGAAATCTTTAATAAAAAGTACATTTTCAAAAAAACCAACCAATCCTTCTTCCTCTGGCAAGCAACTGGGTGGCAACGAGTCTTCAAAAAGTTTTCCTATCATTAGTGACCAATTAGCAGAGAGAACTGAGCAAGAGAATCCAGCAGAGGGTAGAGCAGGGGCCAGCAAACTTTTTCAGCAGGGAACCGGTCCACTGTCCATCAGACCTTATCGGGGGCCGGACTATATTTTGGGAAAAAAAATGAACGAATTCCTATGCCCCACAAATAACCCAGAGAAGCATTTTAAATAAAAGCACACATTCTGCTCATGTAAAAACACGCTGATTCCCGGACCATCTGGAAGGCGATTGGGCTGGATCTGGCCCCTGGGCGTTAGTTTGCCTACACATCGGCTAGATGCTTCTTGTCTTTGACTGGGTCCTCATAGGTAAAGGCAGGATTATTATCTCAGGGCAAACCATATTTTTGGAAAGACAAAACCACCCATTATATATGTTTGCTCACTGGTGCTGCTTCTGGGCCTTTAAGAGCAGCCTAGCATGTACAAACGTATGCAGCGATATCATCATCATCATCATCATCATCATTATCTTTATTGTTATTATTATTATTTTGCTAGGGATGTTTCTGCTTATCAGACTTCTGTTAAAAAGAAGCAAACTTGGCAACCCTGAGCCTAGTATCTATTAAATTATTTAATTAACACCCCGAAGGGAGGCATGCAAATATTTAAAAGGAAAAACAACAACCATGAATAGGATAAAGTAAAGGTAAAGGGACCCCTGACCATTAGGTCCAGTCATAGCCGACTCTGGGGTTGCGGCGCTCATCTGGCTTTACTGGCCGAGGGAGCCGGCGTACAGCTTCCGGGTCATGTGGCCAGCATGACTAAGCCGCTTCTGGCGAACCAGAGCAGCGCACGGAAATGCCGTTTACCTTCCCGCCAGAGTGGTACCTATTTATCTACTTGCACTTTGACGTGCTTTCGAACTGCTAGGTTGGCAGGAGCAGGGACTGAGCAATGGGAGCTCACCCTGTCGCAGGGATTCGAACCGCTGACCTTCTGATCAGCAAGTCCTAGGCCCTGTGGTTTAACCCACAGCGCCACCTGTGTCCCTTATGAATAGGATGCTCAGGTGCAAAAGAGGGCCGGGTGGGGTGGGGCTCCTGGCCCTTTAATAGTTGCATAGAAGAGGGAATTTCAGTAGACGGCCACTTTCATGGTGGGCTTCACCTGCTAAGATTTTCCCTCTTCTATGCAATCATTAAAGGTTCAGGATTCTCCCTCGGTCCCCTTCTGCACCTGCCCGCTCTAAACATGCAGGATTGATGAAAGGTGAAAGCTGAGTGCTCCTCTTACCACATTTTAAACAGTCTGGCTAGCCCATCCCTAATCTGCACCAATTTACATTAAATGAATTTGGAACTGATGTACAGGAGGGTCTGGTTACAGAAGAGGAAAGCTCTTATTTCCTGTAAACAGCAGTGCTGCATGCAAATTACGCTGGCTGCTGCACCTTTACCAGTAGGCAGGAATGCAAGTGGTGGAGACAAATGAATTTATTTATATTTCAAAGGGCTGCTGTTTCGCCTTCCTAGTTAGTCGGAGAAGCTCACAACAATTGAAGCATCCCTCTCCATAATCAAACAATGCCTAGTCTTTTCCCAACTGCTGCACTGCCACACTGTGTTGTTGCTGCTCCTGTGGCTGTTTAGCTTTGTAGTTTTAATTTACAGTGCTAATTAATTGAATATTGTTTTTAAACGGTGAGATTTTATGTCACACTTCTCTCCCTCCTCCCATCAGGAGCACTCACTAGAGGGGGCGGGCTGTAAGAATGTATGAATAAACAAATAAACAGACACGATTATATAGAAAGAGGAGACAATGAGCCTGAAATAAGCTTTGCCATCTCACATCTCATCTGCCTGGCGCAACAAAAGCTTGCCAGAACAAACAGTTTTGCAAAGAGTTGCCATGATGACCAAAAATCCACAGAGAACCTGCTGGATGAGACCAAAAGCCCATCTCTGAGCTCTCAACCAGACGCCTGCAGCAAAGAAGCAAGATAGGAGTATTATCACAGAATCACAGATTTGTAGAGTTGGGGGGGGGGGGTTCTGTAGTGTCATCTAGTCCAACCCCCCGCAATGTCTTGCCAGAGTGGTGCATGCTCTGGTTAGCTCCAGCTTGGACAATTGCAATGCACTCTACGTGGGGCTACCTCTGAAGGTGACCCGGAAACTACAACTAATCCAGAATGCGGCAGCTAGACTGGTGACTGGGAGTGGCCGCTGAGACCACATAACACCGGTCTTGAAAGACCGACATTGGCTCCCAGTACATTTCCGAGCACAATTCAAAGTGTTAGTGCTGACCTTTAAAGCCCTAAACGGCCTCAAAGGCCCAGTAGACCTGAAGGAGCGTCTCCACCTCCATCGTTCTGCCCGGACACTGAGGTCCAGCACCGAGGGTCTTCTGGTGGTTCCCTCCCTGCAAGAAGCGAAGTTACAGGGAACCAGGCAGAGGGCCTTCTTGGTAGTGGCGCCTGCCCTGTGGAACGCCTTCCCATCAGATGTCAGGGAAATAAACAACCATCTGACTTTTAGAAGCCATCCAACCCCTGCTTTAAAACAGACCTTCCAAGGGAATCCCTATCGCTGTCAAACTGCTTTTCCTGCCAGAAAACTCTTCCTGATATTAAGTCGGAATTGACTTTCTTGTCATTTAAATCCATCGGTTCAGGTTGTTCAATCTTATGATTTCTAAATATTATTAATTATCTTTATTTGTCACTTAATACAAAAAAGTCTCAAATTGGCTTCTGGTCTCTGAGAAAAATAATAATAATACCAAATTAAAATACTTCAAAATATTTAAATCAGGCACCCCCAACCTGTGGCCCTCCAGATGTTTTGAGACTACAACTCCCACGATCCCTAGCTAACAGGACCAGTGGTCAGGGATGATGGGAATGGTAGTCCAAAACATCTGGAGGGCCGCAGGTTGGGGGTGCCTGATTTAAAAGCATCATTTAATGAAGAGAGATTATCTTGCAATGACAGAACAGTGACACATCCTACGCCAGCCAGCTAAAAGATGGACACCAGCTGAGAGCCATATGCCTGGCTAGATAAAAATTCCTACACCAGGCACCTAAAGGTTGGTAGCAATGGAACCAGGAGTATATCTTTGGTGAGCCACTACTGAGATATGTTTTTATTTACACATATATACAACGCAGGTGGCGCTGTGGGTTAAAGCCTCAGCGCCTAGGGCTTGCCGATCGAAAGGTCGGCGGTTCGAATCCCTGCGGCGGGGTGCGCTCCCGCTGCTCGGTCCCAGCGCCTGCCAACCTAGCAGTTCGAAAGCACCTCCGGGTGCAAGTAGATAAATAGGGACCGCTTACCAGCGGGAAGGTAAACGGCGTTTCCGTGTGCAGCTCTGGCTCGCCAGAGCAGCGATGTCACGCTGGCCACGTGACCCGGAAGTGTCTCCGGACAGCGCTGGCCCCTGGCCTCTTAAGTGAGATGGGCGCACAACCCCAGAGTCTGTCAAGACTGGCCCGTACGGGCAGGGGTACCTTTACCTTTACCTTTATATACAACCTGAGCATAGGATGGAGCGGCTTGCAGCATGAACACCCCAGTGTATCTCGGTTCTCTATTAGCCAGCGCTTTGGATCCAGTACAGAGCAAGCATGTCTCTGTATCTCCATCTTCCAGCCTGCTTTCTGCTTGTTCATGCACTACTCTGGCTGTCGTTCTCCTACATAGCAGCTAGGGAAGACAGCGGAAACCACACTCATTTGGCACAGAGAAACTTCTTTGGATATGCTAAATCGTGGTACAGTGGTGCCTCGCAAGACGAAATTAATCCGTTCCGTGAGGCTCTTCGTATAGCGGTTTTTTCGTCTTGCAAAGCAAGCCCATTGACAGCTTAGCGGTTTAGCGGCCTTTAGCGGATCAGCTGATAAGCGGCTTATCAGTGGATCAGCTGATAAGCGGCTTAGGGCTTAGGAAAAGGGGGGAAAAAGGGGAAAAACCCCGCAGGAACTCGCAAGACATTTTCGTCTTGCGAAGCAAGCCCATAGGGAAATTCGTTTTGCGAAGCTCCTCCAAAACGGAAAACCCTTTCGTCTAGCGGGTTTTCTGTCTTGCGAGGCGTTCGTCTTGCGGGGCACCACTATAGTTAACTAGTCAGCCAAAGGGCCCGGTTTGGCATGCTTGCTCTTATACATTCTGCCCTCACAGATACAGGACCCAAAGAATTGAAAGGGACACAGGGTATCATGACCCTCCCCCCACAAACTCATAACAGTGCAGTGGATGCTTGGGTTGCAAACGTGATCCGTGCGAGAGGCATGTTCGCAACCCGCAGCGTCCGAAACCCACTGCGCTGCGCCATGTCTGTGCACACGTGGGTCACGATTCGGCGCTTCTGCGCATGCACAAGCAGCAGAAGCCGGAAGTAACCCGTTCTGGTACTTCTGGATTCGGTGCAGTGCGCAACCCGAAGGATCTGTAACCCGAGGTATGACTGTATTGTGTTAAGAACATGCTACAAAACACATCTGCAACAAAACATCAAAACCCTTACGAGCCATTTGCCTTGGGTCTTGTGTGCGTTTTCTAAGCAAGGGCTGTGTCTGATGCCTGCCTGTGGACGGATGGTGGTAGTGGTGATAATAATAATAATAATAATAATAATAATAATAATAATAATAATTTTATTATTTATACCCCACCCATCTGGCTGGGGTTCCCCAGCCACTCTGGGCGGCTTACAGCATATAAAGGTAAAGGTAAAGGTACCCCTGCCCGTACGGGCCAGTCTTGACAGACTCTGGGGTTGTGCGCCCATCTCACTTAAGAGGCCAGGGGCCAGCGCTGTCCGGAGACACTTCCGGGTCACGTGGCCAGCGTGACATCGCTGCTCTGGCCAGAGCCAGAGCCAGAGCCGCACACGGAAACGCCGTTTACCTTCCCGCTGGTAAGCGGTCCCTATTTATCTACTTGCACCCGGAGGTGCTTTCGAACTGCTAGGTTGGCAGGCGCTGGGACCGAGCAGCGGGAGCGCACCCCGCCGCAGGGATTCGAACCGCCGACCTTTCGATCGGCAAGTCCTAGGCGCTGAGGCTTTAACCCACAGCGCCACCTGCGTCCCTTACAGCATATATAAAACAGTAAAACAATCAGGGCTATCTTAAGCATATTACCAGCGTGCAAAGATACACCCAGCACCCTCCCCCAGGTTGCCCAGTCCCAGGTACGCAGGAGGGCAGAGCCAGCCAGCTGCCTCAGCATCTCACTAGCTCAGTCACCCCCCAAACTCACGGCGCAGAGCCACCCGTAGCAGAAGAGCCCGCCATGGCGCTCTGACCGACGGGCGGGCTCTTCCCCGGACTCAAATCTGGGGCCCCGGACTCTCGGCCCGGTGCCCCTGAGAGCCTGGCGCCCAGGTGCCCCGCACCCCTAGCGCCTATGGGTAGGACGGCCCTGACAACAATGGCAGAGCAGCTGCTTGGCAGACAGAATGTCCTGGGTTTGATCATCAGCGTTGCCTGCTAGATGGATTTTCTGCCAAAGAGTTGCAAAAGCCCCCCAATCTGAGAGCTAAATTGGACTATCAGCGATGCCCTCCTGAGGTTTTTCGAGAAGGTAAATGCAGCCACGTGGGGGGTGAAATTTGGATACGAGCTGCAGCGCTGCAACAAGGGGAGTTTAACCCCCTCACTCGCCATTTTCTAAATTAAAATCCCCTGCGATGCAAGCTATTGTTGCTCAGCAGGAGAAAATAGACTGGTACAAATAATTATGTAGTGTTGCCATATTTCACAAAGTGAAATTCCTAACACCCGCAAAGAGCTGTTGAGCTTTATTTGTTGGGCTTTTAAAAGAAACCCACCAGAACTGTTAAGCTTTTTTTGGGAACAAACCCAACCCCAAACTGGCGATTTCCAGGTTCTTCCATCGCGTTGTCATACATCCGGGTTTCCTCTGACATTTTGCCAATTCGGCAAAATTCCCCCAATGCCATTTTTACACTTGAAAACCAGGACACGTGAGGAATTCTCCTGACATATGGCAAGCCTGAATTATGCCTTTCCCCTGCAGGGCAAATGACAGCTGAAAAGGGCCCAGGAGACCATTCGATGAAGCTGAATGAAGCTTGACCGCTTGGATCAGCAGAATTACCACTTTGACACATAATACCTGCAACACATTTGTAAGAACTCGATCATTTAGTTTGGCAGCACAGACCCTTTGGAACTCCCTGCCTGTTGATTATCACTGTATTCCTTTTGGTGCCTGCTGAAGACATTCTTCTTTAGGCAAGCCTACCCAGATGTTTTTTGAAGGGATGCGCATGGCGCTGTGGTCTAAACCACCGAGCCTCTTGGGCTTGCCGATTAGAAGGTCGGCAGTTCGAATCCCTGCAACGGGGTGAGCTCCCGTTGCTCGGTCCCTACTCCTGCCAACCGAGCAGTTCAAAAGCACACCAGTGCAAGTAGATAAATAGGTACCACTCCAGCGGGAAGGTAAACGGCATTTCCGTGCACTGCTCTGGTTTCGGTGTTCCGTTGCGCCAAAAGCGGCTTAGTCATGCTGGCCACATGACCCGTAAAAACTGTCTGCAGAGCAGATGCCGGCTCTCTTGGCCTGTAAAGTGAGATGAGTGCTGCAACCCCAGAGTCGTCTGTGACTGGACTTAACTGTTGGGGGTTCTTTCCCTTTACCTTTACCCAGATATTTAGAGAATTTGTGTGAGTTTTAATTTGCTTTGGTGTGGTTTTAACCTTTTGTATGTTTTAAATTATGGTTGTAGATTTTTTTAGTGATGATTTTATTGTTTTATCCTTTTCAGAAGCTTCTTTGAGGGCCCCCCCATTATTTATTTATTATAATTAAAATTTTCTATGCTACCCTTCATCTGAATATAAATCTGAAACAAAACAGTATAAAATATAAAATATAAAAATACAAAATATGTGCCATAATAACAAGCAAAACCATTTTAAAGGCCATAAAAATTAAGTTTAAAAATAATTGTTTAAGACCTGGGAGAAGAGAAATGTTTTTTGTCTGGTGGCTAAAGACATGTAAGGAAGGCCCTGATGGCCCAGAAGTGGAAACAAGAAAAGTTACCTACGATTGAAGAATGGAGAATGAAAATGATGGATTATGCGGAACTCGATAGACTAACAGGAAGGATCCAGAACCGACATGATCAAAGATTTACAGAAGATTGGATGAAATTTACTGAATATATGCAAAAATTAAGTGATAATCAGATAACGTTTGTAAGTTTTAAGGAAGCTCTGTGAAGAGAAAAGGTAGGAATATTGTTAGATTGTAAAAAATTAATTAATAATATGGTGGTGTAATTTAAATTTAAGAAATGTGGAGAAAGTAAGCACTAGGAAGGTTTTTCAGGCGGGAGGAGGGAAGTCAATAAGGAGGAATTTGGATGTAAAAAAGATGTTTTGGATGTATAATTTGTTATGGAAAAAGAATAAAAAATTATATATATTTTTTAAAAAAGATATGTAAGGAAGCCCCCGGGTAAACCTCCCTGGGGATAACATCCCGCAAACAGGGAGCCACCACAGAAAAGGCCCCGTTCTCATGTTGCCACTCTCTGAACCTTTCATGGAGGAGGCACATGAAGAAGGGCCTCAGATGATTATCACAGGGTCCACGTTAGTTCATCTGGAGAGAAATGGTCCTCGAGGTATTGTGGCCCAGTGCACAAATTTTATGAAATAACTAATAAATAATGCCAGATCATGCAAAAGGCATTTTTGCTGCTTGCCAAAAAAGCAAGGATTTGGGGCAGTGTGAGGAGTGGGGAGGGGAGCAGGCTTCTCCAGGGAGAATGTCCTATGATTTAAATGCCCCCCCCCCCCACCTAAATATATCACATTACGTTGAGTATGTTCAGGTTTCTTTATGTAAGAGAAGGTGGTGCTTTCAAAATTCTGGTCACGGAGGAACATTAGAGGGCTTTAAAGATCAATACCAGCACTCTGAAGTCAGCCTGGGAAGAAACAGGCGGCCTCAGAAGGTGGAAGAAAATTGGTTTTATGTGCTCCAGATGGTGCCCACCAGTTAACAATCTGGCCAATCGTTTCTGGACACTTTCAGAGGTTGTTTCATGCAGAGCGCAGGATGATAATCCGATTATTCATTACAGTGTTGCATTTCTCAAAGGCACAAGAGCAGGCCTGGCCATTTTTTTTCCTGGTCAGTTGGCAATGTCCGTTCTAATAATCAGAAAGCATTTCTGACGGCAATTGCTTTATAAAATCACCACTTATCGCCCCACGAACAGATGCTAAGCAGGGTTTTGGTGCTCACATAAGCTGACCTGAGCATCATTTGAATTGTGCCTCTTTGCGCTGCCTATGATAACCACTAACGGCCGGGTATATAACCCAGGGGGTAGGGAACTTGGGGCTTTGAAGTGTGGGCAGCTGAAATGAGGCCCCTAGGATTCTCTGACCAGCCCTTTGAACTTTTACCAAGCCACATTTCCTCATTGGACCTGCGCCACATCCTCCTTGAGCACTGGAAGATTCAAGACGGATAAAAGATATTCCTTCTTCGCGCAGTGCTGAGTTAAACTGTCGAACTGCCTCCCACAGGAATGGCCACCAATTTGGCTGGCATTAAAAGAAGATTCGAGAAATTTATGGAGGACAGGACTATTGCATACCCTCCAACATTTATCCGATGAAAATAGGGATGTCCCATTCCATAATGATAATTTTATTATTTATATCCCACGCATCTTACTGGGTTGCCCCAGTTACAGGTAGGTAGCTGTGGTGGCCTGCCATAGTCGAAACAAAACAATAATAAAAAAATCCTTCCAGTAGCACCTTAGAGACCAACTAAGTTTGTTATTGGTATGAGCTTTCATGGTATCTGAAGAAGTGTGCATGCACACGAAAGCTCATACCAATGACAAACTTAGTTGGCACTACTGGAAGGAATTTTTAAATAATTATTTTGTTTGGGTTCCCCAGCCACTCTGGGCAGCTTCCAGCATATATAAAAACAAAATAAAACAATAAACATTTAAAAAACCCAAAAACATTTCCTATACAGGATTGCCTTCAGATGGCTCGGGGGTCGGAGAACTCCATTCTCTCCTTCATTTCTCCAATGGAAATAGGGATGTCCTAAGAAAAAGCAAGGGACGTGGGTGGCGCTGTGGGTTAAACCACAGAGCCTAGGGCTTGCCGATAGGAAGATCGGCAGTTCAAATCCCCGTGAGAAGGTGAGCTCCCGTTGCTCAGTCCCTGCTCCTGCCAACCTAGCAGTTCGAAAGCATGTCAAAGTGCAAGTAGATAAATAGGTACCACTCCGGCGGGAAGGTAAACGGTGTTTCCGTGCCAGAAGCGGCTTAGTCATGCTGGCCACATGACCCGGAAGCTGTATACCAGCTTCCTCGGCCAATAAAGCGAGATGAGTGCCACAACCCCAGAGTCGGCCATGACTGGACCTAATGGTCAGGGGTCCCTTTGCCTTTACCTTTATGACTGTAATAATAATAATAAATTTTATTTATACCCCACTCTCCCCGGCCAGAGCCAGGCTCAGGGTGACTAACATCAGTAAAATTACAGTAAAAAACATAATAGGGGGAAAAAACCATTTTAAAATACAGGTTAAAATGCAATTTAAAATGCAGCCTCAATTTCAAAGTAGCCCATAAATCAAGTCCCGCAGGGTCCTAGTCTCTTGTGACAGAGCATTCCACCAAGTCGGGGCCAGTACTGAAAAGGCCCTGGCCTTGGATTGGACAAATTCATGGATTTACGAGTTATCCATGGCCGCTAATCCTGATGAGCATATTCTACTTCGCAGTTGGAGGCAGCAGCGCTTCTGAATAGCAGTTGCTGGAAACTATGTACAGGAGGGGAGAGGGGTGGGGTAAGGTTGTAAAGTCTCCCAAAGAATTGAGTCACCTTGTGTACTCCTTGGGAGCCAGAAAGCCCCCGCTGCCTTTTGATTCTGTTTCCTGGACTCATGCACGAGGGGAATTCCTCTTGGCCCTTGTCACAGCAGGAAAGGTGGGCATATCCTGCTCAGTGCTCAGCGGGCCGTTCTTTCCTGACCCATACATGGCAGGGGGGAAAGACACAATAAAGGGGAATCCCACAGCCGTCAGCAGAAAATTTGCCAAGAGGAGGTTCTGCAACCTTTGCAAACTGGGCTTCTCAGCTGATTCCTTCTCCTTTTGAAATTTCGGCAGGGAACTGCGAGTCCAGAGCATTTCCACATAATTGCCAAGAGCTTTCCCCCAGCATTAATAATAATAATAATAATTTATTTGTACCCTGCCCATCTGGCTGGGTTTCCCCAGCCACTCCAACAAAGATTAAAAATATATTAAAATGTCACACATTAAAAACTTCCCTGAACAGGACTGCCTACACCATACAGCACATTCCTACACGTCTACTCAGAAGGAAGGTCACACGCACACCATACATTTAAAGCCCACGGCTTCCCCCAGAGAATGTTGGGAACTGTAGTTTGTGTTGTGGGTGCTGGGTCTGTAAGGGGTAAACTATAGTTCCCAGGATTTTTTGGGGGGGCATGCATATCCTCCAACATTTCTCTGATGAAAATAGGATTGGCCTATTAAACAACAGCAACAATTTTACTATTAATACCCCACCCATCTGATGGGCTTGCCCCAGCTACTCTGGGCAGCTTCCAACATATATAAAACAATTAATAAAACATTAAGCATTAAAAAAACCTTTCCCTATTCAGATGGCTTGGGAGTCGCAAAACTCTATACCCTAAATGTTTCTTCGATGAAAATAAGGATGTCCTAATGAAAAGCATTAGGGACGCAGGTGGCGCTGTGGGTTAAAGCCTCAGCGCCTAGGGCTTGCCGATCGAAAGGTCGGCGGTTCGAATCCCTGCGGCGGGGTGCGCTCCCGCTGCTCGGTCCCAGCGCCTGCCAACCTAGCAGTTCGAAAGCACCTCCGGGTGCAAGTAGATAAATAGGGACCGCTTACCAGCGGGAAGGTAAACGGCGTTTCCGTGTGCGGCTCTGGCTCGCCAGAGCAGCGATGTCACGCTGGCCACGTGACCCGGAAGTGTCTCCGGACAGCGCTGGCCCCTGGCCTCTTAAGTGAGATGGGCGCACAACCCCAGAGTCTGTCAAGACTGGCCCGTACGGGCAGGGGTACCTTTACCTTTACCTTTAATGAAAAGCAGGACATTTGGGGTCAAATCAGGAACTGGTGTGGCTTTTGTAAATCCAGACCTGTCCCTGGAAAATAGGGACACTTGGAGGGTCTGTGTCTTGTGCTATAAATTTGAAATACCGTATACTCGGAGTCGAGAGTGGATTACATGCTCTTTATTCAGCTCATAGTGGTGAGGAGGACTGGAAGTTCCCCCAGAATGTCTGCTTTATATACAGTGGTACCTCGGGTTACATACGCTTCAGGTTACAGACTCTGCTAAGCCAGAAATAGTGCTTCAGGTTAAGAACTTTGCTTCAGGTTGAGAACAGAAATTGTTCTCCGGCAGTGCGGCGGCAGCGGGAGGCCCCATTAGCTAAAGTGGTGCTTCAGGTTAAGAACAGCTTCAGGTTAAGAACGGACCTCCGGAACAAATTAAGTACTTAACCCGAGGTACCACTGTACATTATTTACACAATGGGCCCCACGTGATTGGCTAATTCCGGGATTCTCCTGTAGGTCAATCAGGTTGCGGATTCAATTCCACCTAGAGCCGGATTGGGTGGCTCCTGTGGACCAATCAGACTGCTGCATTCTGGACCCTATTGTTCTAGGACCAATCAGAGTGCTGCATTCTGAATCCTATTTGTTATGTACTGAGTCAAATAGGATCCAAAATGCAGCAGTCTGATTGGTCCTAGAACAATAGGATTCAGAATGCAGCAGTCTGATTGGTCCTAGAACAATGCAGCAGTATGATTGGTTGGCAGGAACCACCCAGTCAGGCTCCAGATTGAAGTGAATCCACAACCTGATTGGCTTACAGTAGAATTCCGGAATTAGCCAATCATGTGCAGCCCATTGTGTAAATAATGTATATAAAGCAGATACTTTGAGGGGACTTTCATTCATTCCTCCTCACCACTATGAGCTGAATAAAGAGCATGAAATCACTTTGCGACTCTGAGTATATTTCACTATTGTTCTAGGACCAATCAGAGTGCTGCATTCTGAATCCCATTCAACTCAGTACATAACAAAATTATTCTGCTCCTTCTGCCCAGGAGGGGAGAGGAGGGACCTCCTTGCCCAGCTGGGGCAATTGTCTCCTGAGAAGGTGAAGCAGAAGTACTCACTTTCCCCAGCTTCTGTTCCCTGCTTTCAACGTCTTTCTTGAGGTCATCCTCCTGTTTGCCCTCATCATGAGATCTCTGGTCTCAGGACAGGTGCCTTTTTGAAACATTGCTGTGATTTGCTCAAGTTCCTGTCCGTCATCATCAGGGTCCAGCCCACTTACCCTTCAGATCTCTGGAAGTTAAATCTCTCTTTGCGTTTCATCTTGTCTCCGGGGCACATGCATGGAAACGCATGCCCAGGACCCTGGTCATATCACACAGCGCACAGCCTGTCATTCGACACACAGGAGCTGCCAGGGTTCCTTCTGAACTCTCAGTAACCTGCTGTAGGACAATTACGGTAAATTTCCCTAGTATATATTTAACTAAGAGAACAATCGCCCTCTTAGTGTCAAAGGCAGGCCACGGCAGACTCAATGAGCAGTTGATGGGTGAGGCTGGTGAAATAATCCCGGACAGGTGTTTTTATAATAATAATAATTTATTATTTATACCCCACCCATTTGGCTGGGTTTCCCCAGCCACTCTGGGTGGCTTCTAACAAAATATTAAAATACAAAAACCTATTAAAAGCTTCCCTGAACAGGGCTGTCTTCAAGTGTCTTCTAAAATCTGGTAGTTGTTGTTCTCTTTGACATCTGGTGGGAGGGCGTTCCATAGGGCGGGTGCCACTACCGAGAAGGTCCTCTGCCTGGTTCCCTGTAACTTGGCTTCTTGCAGTGAGGGAACCGCCAGAAGGCCTTCGGAGCTGGACCTCAGTGTCCGGGCAGAATGATGGGGGTGGAGACGCTCCTTCAGGTATACTGGACCAAGGTCGTTTAGGGCTTTAAAGGTCAGCACCAACACTTTGAATTGTGCTCAGAAATGTACTGGGAGTGAGTGTAGGTCTTTCAGGACCGGTGTTATGTGGTCTCGGCGGCCGCTCCCAGTCACCAGTCTAACTCCCGCATTCTGGATTAGTTGTAGTTTCTGGGTCACCTTCAAAGGTAGCCCCACGTAGAGCGCATTGCAGTAGTCCAAGCAAGAGATAACTAGAGCATGCACCACTCTGGCGAGACAGTCTGCCGTCTGTGCCCCCGCGCTTTCACCATAAAGAAGGCTCATGTTTCACTCCATGCTATAAAAAAGTTTCACTTGCTGGTGTCTGTAGTTCTCAAAGCTATGTTAAAGAGACAGGAGCAAATCCAAGTCCCTCTGGGTGTTGTTGAACTCCAGTTCCCATAAGCCCCAGCGGTATGGCCTGCAGTGAAGGATTATGGGAGCAAGCATTTGATGAGCCACAGGGTTCTCCATTACAATTATTGTCTCCGAGTTTCACTCGTTTCACTGGTGCCCCCTACTGGTGGCCTCTTTCCAGTCTCAATGGGCACCAGCCTCCACTGTTATACAGACACCATGGAATCATAGATCTGTAGGGCTGAGAGGGACCCACGGGTCATCTAGTCCAACCCCCTGCACTGCAGGAATCATCCCTGAAAGAGGGTCGTCCATCTTCACCCATTCCTTGTCTCTCGCAATGCATACTTCTCCCTCTGGCCCTGCTTACCCCTGGAATATGGCTCTTGGGGGGTTGTCCATGCAAGAATGCTACCCTACTCACAGCATCCCAACAAACGATCCTACCCCACCCTTTGCACTCCCTGCAGAATTAGCTGGTTCCCAGATGGCTGGCGTCTCCCAGCTCAAGTGCCAAAATGGATATTGAGAACAATGCCGGTGGGAAGAACTGAGCTCGGAGTGAAACTGCCAAGGCTGCATACAGAGAAGCGGAGGAAAGAGCAACTGCTGAACCAGCCTGTGAAAAAAGAGGTCATGGGAAGGGTAAATCTGCATGCGCAGCCCTGGGAAAAATGCTCTTTTCTGCAGCAAGGTGGGGAGGAAGAGATCCATTGCCCAATATATGTCAGGAGTTCAGCCTACACTCGAGTAGGACCCTGGCTGAGATTCAATTCCAACACCGATCCACAGACAGTCCGTGGGCCAGATCCTGAAGGCAATTGGGCCTGATTCGGCCCACAGACCTTAGTTTGCCGACCCCTGATCTATGAGGACAGAATGCTGGAGTGAATGAGACCTTGGCCTGAACTGTTTTTATGTTCTTGTGTTCAGTGGCGTAGCGTGGGTTGTCAGCACCCGTGGCAAGGCAAGTAATTTGCACCCCCTAACCCGTGGATTTGCGCCCCCTAACCCTAACCCCCAGATGTTGCGCCCGGTGCGGCCGGCCCCCCCTGCACCCCCCACGCTATGCCACTGCTTGTGTTTAAGTTGTAGCATCAGAGGAGACTGGGTGACTGACATGGACGGAAATGGTTGTCGATGCCGAGTCTCCCAATTAAGTAGCAGATTTAACGATTTGCAGGGGGAATTGACTGGCTGCAACTTGTAACCATCTTGGGGGAAAAGATCTGCATTTGCTTAATGACCAAAGCGGTTTATTGTCTAACAGGCCAATGGGGGAATCAGATGCCCCTTCCATTCCTTCCCAGCCCGTAAAAAGCACACTTTCACATTTAGGTTGTCATCAATTAGCACATCTTTATTGACACATGCCTCACTTCTGAAATACGAAGGATGCTCAAAATGCAGTGCATGCTAGGAATCATGGCCTCATCATGCAGCACCCCCTCCCCAGCAAGGCTTTAAGAACCCATTGAGATTCCTTTTGTATCTGAGCCGGATTTATACATAAGCTAAACCACAGAGCCTAGGACTTTCCGATCAGAAGGTCGGCGGTTCGAATCCCCGTGATAGGGTGAGCTCCCGTTGCTCGGTCCCTGCTCCTGCCAACCTATCAATTCGAAAGCACGTCAAAGTACAAGTAGATAAATAGGTAGTGCTCTGGCGGGAAGGTAAACGGCGTTTCTGTGCGCTGCTCTGGTTCTATGGGAATCCTCTATGGAGGAGACATGAGCACAATAGCCTTCTCCATTCTAGCTCAGTAGATCTGGAAGGAGTCAAAGGTGACCAAGTTCAGTTCCCCTGCTGGGACAAACTGTCCACTAGAATCAGTTCTTTGCAAGTGAACTTAAGCCATCTGGGCGAGAGAGCTTTCCACAATCGGAGAACAAATAACTCAGAATGACGTGAGCAAGAAAATCCAGTTGTGTGTTACAGAGGAGGATGCCGGGGGGAGATGTTTTCACAATCGGGGGGCAGCCTGCCCCAACCTGGTGCCCTCCAGCTGTTTTGGAATACAAATCCCATCAGCCCCTATAATATTTTTTTCATCCTCTGTTGAGAGCTGCCCAGAGTGGCTGGGGAAACCCAGCCAGATGGCAGGGTATAAATAATAATACATTTAATTATTTAATTAATTAATTAATTAATTAATTAATTCATGCAGTCAACAAGGAAACAAAGGACCCATTCTGAGGAAGACGGAAGTCTCAATGTATGGAAGAACTTTATTTCATAAACAACATTTTCTTTTCACAGGATGTGAATTGTTTTTTTCCTTTTGTTCTTTTTGTGGCGAGTGGATTCAATATTTAAAATCAATAAAGATTAAACTGCAAAACGTACAAACACACAAATCCCATCAGCCCCAGCTACAGACCCCCCCCCCAAGTGTCTCTGTTTTCCAGGGACAGTCCCAGATTCACAGAAGCCTTCCCGGTTTCTGATTTGATCCCGAAATGTCCCAATTTTCCTTGGGACGCCCTGATTTTTCCTTGGAGAAATGTTGGAGGGTGTGCAGCTAGCCTGGGCAGCAGTGTATTGGCTGGGGCTGATGGGAATTGTAGTCCAAAAGGCACCAGGTTGGAACGCAGTCTACAAAAGTGGCAAGACCAACTGCGGATATTTCATGACTTTGTAGAGCTAGGTGGGCGTGGGTGGGCATCTCGTGGCACCTGTATCTCAGGAAACTCCTTCCACAGCTTAACCGTGAAGCCCAGGTGTGGTGCCTCTGGGAATTTAAGTCCTTTGGACATCGCATCAAAGCAAATATTTACAATCATTGCTGGAGTGCTTCTCTGGCCAGTCTCTTCCAATTTATGTCAAGCTCATTATAGCAACACACACACACACACAAAAC
Organism: Podarcis cretensis; assembly: GCF_951804945.1. Taxonomy (NCBI): domain Eukaryota; kingdom Metazoa; phylum Chordata; class Lepidosauria; order Squamata; family Lacertidae; genus Podarcis; species Podarcis cretensis. The sequence goes on along the minus strand of NC_137175.1, from coordinate 5,271,225 downwards.
CCAGCAGCGTATATATATATATATTCCTCTGTCAGTTAGCAAGGCTCAGTACAGCCTTTAAGGGAATGAGGTGTCAGTCCTATTCCCTCCACTCCCCCCACAATCTCGTTCCTCATCCCTAGTGGTGAAACTAGGCTTTTCTGAACTATTTGTTCCGAGTTTGGGGATGACTCTGCACAGGGAATCTCCCTTACATCTTCCTCCTACTGCCTTGTTGCTTCAGCATCCAGAGGGGCACAAGTGCCGAGCCTCCTGCAGCAAAAACAACAAGGAGTCATGCAACAACTTATAAAGACTAAAGGACTTATTATGGCATTGCCTTTCATGTGCCGAAGCCCACATCGTCAGATGCGATGGCTTGTCACTTGAAGGCTTTGCAGAAACTGAGAAAGAGAATGTCCTTTACTGAAGTCTAAATAAATCCGGCGCCTCCAGGTATTGTCAGCCCAAACTAGATTATATGTTAACTCTGTACCTGTATGCTTAAGGGACACACATACAAACACACGCCATCCCAACTTCCAAGGAGTGTGAAAGTCCAGGGGTCCCAGGCACTTACTCAGGGTTCGGTCTCCTTGGAATGATGGACAGTGGAGGCTGGCGTCTTTATGGTATTTGGTTTTACAGTCAAACTTCAGTTCCTGAACACCTCCGTTTTGAAACGTTTCGGCTCCCCAATGCCAAAAACCCGAAGTAACTGCTCCGGTTTCTGAATGATTTTCGGGAGCTGAACGTGCTACGCGGCTTCCGTTTTGAGTTTCCCTATTGCATTGATGCTTTTGAATTCTGGTGCTGGAGGAGACTCTGGAGAGTCCCATGGACTACAAGAAGATCAAACCTCTCCATTCTGAAGGAAATCAGCCCTGAGTGCTCACTGGAAGGACAGATCGTGAAGCTGAGGCTCCAATACTTTGGCCACCTCATGAGAAGAGAAGACTCCCTGGAAAAGACCCTGATGTTGGGAAAGATGGAGGGCACAAGGAGAAGGACGAGATGGCTGGACAGTGTTCTCGAAGCGACCAGCATGAGTTTGACCAAACTGCGGGAGGCAGTGGAAGACAGGAGTGCCTGGCCTGCTCTGGTCCATGGGATCACGGAGAGTCGGGCACTACTAAACGACTAAACAACAGCAACAACAATTGCACTGAGGCTCCGCTTTCAGTTTTCAGTTGTCAATCATTTCAGAAGCCGAACTCTCTTTCAGAATGGTCATACCTTGGGTTACAGCCGCTTCAGGTTGCGTTTTTTTGGGTTGTGGCCCGCTGAAACCCAAAAGTACCGGAATGGGTTACTTCCGGGTTTTGGCGGCTGCGCATGCACAGAAGCACTAAATAGCGCTTTGCGCATATGCAGAAGCGCCAAATCGCAACACAAGCGTGCGCAGACGCAGGTTGCGAACGTGCATCCCGCGTGGATCATGTTCGCAACCCGAGCGTCCACTGTACATTCGACAACCGAGGTTTGGCTGTATTTACACATATATGCAACCTGAACGAAATATGGAGGTGCTCACAGCATTAACATCCCAAAAGGACTTGCTTCTCTCATAGTCACAGCCTTGGAATCAAGCAGAAATCAAGCATGGCTCTGTCTCTCTAGCTGCTGCCTCCAACCCGCTCCCCATCACTCAGGTTTTTAATGTTTGGTGTCTTATAGTATTTTTAATATTCTATTGGAAGCCGCCCAGAGTGGCTGAGTACAACAACAACAACAACAGTTCTCATATGACACTCCAACATAGAGATTGGAGGCAGGGTAATGGAGGCAGCAGTGAGAACTGGCACCCCAAGGAAATGCTTCATGTTCCTTCATGGCAAGGCCAACCCCGGGGGGGGGGGGAACAAGACGCTTCGGCTCTGCAGAGCATGCGAGCCCCTCTCCCCTTCCTGTAATTTCTCTTGCACAGTTGGAAGAAGGTTGGCGCGCCCTTGGCAGATGTTGAACCTCACGCCTGCCAACACCGACAGCGAGACACTTCCTGAGACGAAAAGGCGCAGACGGATGAACTTGCCACAGGTTTCAAGCTGCTCTCGCCTCGCACACAAGTCCCATCTCCCGCAAACGGCTCTTAATTGTTCCTGATGCCTCGCTGAGCCCAGCCTGCCTCTGCGAGAATGTGTTTCGCTGCTGCTGCTGCTGATTTTTCTTCTCTCCTTCCAAGCTGGAGAAGAAGTGGAGCGAAATCCTATTATAAGGTACATGAGATCCTGTGAGCCCCAAAAAAAACACAGAGGAAGAGGAGGAATATCAACCCCGGTGGTAATTGCAAAAATAAGGCACAAGCTCTCTGACGACAGCAAGGATGCAGCGGGAGACCGATAATGTCTGGTGAGCATGCCAGTGTCTGCCCATGGGCTTGCGCCAGCTGATATGACATGTTGGGCGACTCCTGGCATGCTGCTCAATGAACACGCCTGCCTAGAGGCCACAGGACTGCCTTTGAGGTCTTGGCAAGGAAGGAATCCTGATTCTCGAATTTGGGAGGATACAGGACTGGAGGCTATTTGCTTAATGCCAGGATATTGGGGTGGGGTGGGGCATGCCTTCATTCATTCATTTATTTCATAAAATTTATGCACTGCTAGATTCAGACACCCCTCCTCAAAGTGGTTCACAATAAGATAAAGCATGAAAACCAAGAGGGATGCGCAGTATTTTAAAACGTATGGAAAGTACCGAAAGCAGGTCAAAATTCACTCCAGCATTTCCAAGCAACTGGGCAGGCTTGCCTAAACAACAATGCTTTTCGCAGGCACCAAAAAGAGACCAGCGACGGGGCCTGCTTGATCTCAATCAGCAGGGAGTTCCAAAGTGTTGCTGCCGCTGCACGAAATGACTGAGTTTTTACGGGTATCATGTGACGCCTTTGTAGTGCCAGTTCTGCTCATCGAAGTGGTGGAATGGGCGCATTTGGGATGGGGCAATCCCATGAGGAAACTGGTTCCCAAGTTATTAAGGCTAACAAGGACACCTGATCATTTCTTTTTCAGTGACCGCCGAGCTTTCGAAGCAATTGTGAGCTGTCAATTAAGGCAAAGCGCCACATAACATCTGTGGGAGCAGAGAAGGGATGGACAAGAGGCGAAGGAAGGCGGGTGCAGTGGGCGCAGTCTGCCTCAGGTGTCATGACTGAGGGGGGTGACAAAATAGCAGGCGAGTGGGCAGCACACCTGGCGCCCAGCTCTGTTGCTGGGTTGTTGTTGTTGTTATTATTAATTTATTTAAAGAATGTATAACTTGCTGTTGAAATGGAATATTCAGGATGAAACGGTGAAATCTGTTATGATTAAATGGGCACAAGACGTTGGACATAATATTATGATGGCTGACTGGGAACAGTTATGGACCACAGGTATGAAGTTCACGGCATGTAATGCCCTAAGAGAGAATATAATGAAAATGATATACAGGTGGTACATGACACCAGTCAAGCTTGCAAAAATCTATCATTTGCCCGATAATAAATGTTGGAAATGTAAAGAGACCAAAGGTACATTCTTTCACCTCTGGTGGACGTGCCCAAGGATTAAGACTTTCTGGGAGATGATCTATTATGAAATGAAAAAGGTATTTAAATATACCTTTCTGAAGAAACCAGAGGCCTTTCTCCTGGGCATGGTCGGCCAATTGGTGCCAAAGAAGGACAGAAATTTCTTTATGTATGCCACAACAGCAGCAAGAATACTTATTGCAAAGTACTGGAAGACACAAGATTTACCCACCCGGGAAGAACGGCAGATGAAGGTGATGGACTACATGGAACTGGCGGAAAAGACTGGCAGAATCCGAGACCAGGGAGAAGAGTCGGTGGAGGAAGATTGGAAGAAATTTAAAGACTATTTACAGAAACATTGTAAAATTAATAACTGTTAGAAGGATGTTGGAATAATATTATATGATTTTAGCAGGAATGATATAAAGGATTTGGGAATAACTGACTGTTAATTGGTGAAAGGAGGAAAAGTAAAGTTACATTATATTAAGATAATTTACAGGACTAAAATTTTAAAAGAGGGAAAGGATTAGCTGAAATGGATAATTGATCTAGAATACAAAAAGGGAGGTGTGAGGAGGTCAAGGAAATAAGCTAATGAAAGATAAGTAATGAGAAGATTTGCTGTATTTTTCTTTGCGTTTTTGTTTCTGTTTAATGGATTTTATTTTTCTGTTTTTTCATATTGTGATCTGTTGTTTTGTTTTTGTTTAATGTGGTATTTTTACTTTTTCTTTCTGTAACCTTTAAAATTTTAATAAATATTATCTAAAAAATAAATAAATATTATTATTTATTTATTTATACCCCACCCATCTGGCTAGGTTTCCCCAGTCACTCTGGGTGGCTTCCAACAAAGATTAAAAATCCAATAAAACATCAGTCGTTAAAAACTTCATCATTTTCCGAAAGGGAAAATGTCCTGGTTGTTCCAATCAAATCCATTTGTTGCGCTGCCTGAGAGGACAGTTGACTCGGCGTGACTTCTGTTCACTTAAATTTGCTCACTGATTGCATTTATTCCTCAAGCTTTCCTCCAAAGAGCTTTAGGCGAGCTCTCTTCCCCGTTTCTTCCTCCAACAACAACCCTGTGAGGCAGGTTTAGCTGTGAGGCACTCTATAACCACTGCACCACGCTGCCTTTCTATTTGTTGGACTAGCACCTGGGAGAGACCAGTAACAAACAAGCCACATGCTTGAGCATGGATTTCTTTTATGTCCTCCTCAGGGATGGGACGTGGGTTTTGTGGGCTGGGGCTCTCTCCCTATTGTGAGTAAGAGTGCTCAGCCTTAGCCCATGGTGCAAAACGCCACAAAACTAGCAGAAAATGTTGGCACTGGTTTGGAGTCAAATGGACAAGTTTGGATTTGGGGCATTAACTTGTGACCCCAATTTGTTTTGTCAATTACACAGTTTGGGGTGGTGGCGGCACAAAATGTGGTGTTCACAGCACAAAATTATCGCAAAACTTTGGCATCAGGGTTTTTTTTTTGGGGGGGGGGAATCTTGAATTTCGGCTGCGGATGAAAATGATGAAATCCAGGGCTGGTCACCGACCAGCGACCCCCAGAAGCGTCTGACCATGAAGCTCCCATCAAAATGGCATGAGGTGGGCGTATGTCAGGTGTGAAGCTGTATAGTGTCCATTGAGCCTGAGGAAAGTGACAATTACATTTTGAAAGTCCAGCAAGTTCTGGAGGCAGACTGGTTGGCAGCGTTACAGCCTCCGGAAACTAAGATTGAAACTATATGAGCTAACATAGTAATAATACAGTGGACCTTCGGGTTATGTTGCCTTTGGATAACATAACTTTTGGGTTGCAAACGCAGCAAACCAGTAAGTGTATTCTTCCGGGTTTTGCCACGCGCACATGCGCACAAGTGCTCTGCACACCTTGCGCATGTGCAGAAGTGGCGCCTCTACTTGCAGTTTTTTCAGGGTACATACGGGCCCCTGGAGCGAATTACATTCATATCCAGAGGGTCCACTGTAATACTAATATATTTTTATTATTGTTATTGTTATTGTTATTATTATTAGTGGAACGCCCGCACATCAGATGTGAAGGAAATAAGCAGCTATCTTATCTTTAAAAGACATCTGAAGGCAGCCCTGTTTAGGGAAGTTTTTAATATTTAATGCTGTATTGTTTTAACACTCGATTGGGAGCTGCCCAGAGTGGCTGGGGAAACTCAGCCAGATGGGCAGGGTATAAATAAATTATTATTATTATTATTATTATTATTATTATTATTATTATTATTATACCCTACCCATCTGATTGGGCTGCCCCAGACACTCTGGGCAGCTTCCAGCATAATAAAAACACAGCAAACGTCAAACATTAAAAACTTCCCAATACAGAGCTGCCTTCAGATGTCTTTGGAAAGTTGTATAGTTGTTTATTTCCTTGACATCTGATGGGAGGGTGTTTTACAGGGAGGGCGCCACTACCAAGAAGGCCCTCTGCCTGATTCACTTTTGTTTCACTTCTCGCAGGGAGGGAACTGCCAGAAGGCCCTCGGCGCTGGACCTCAGTGTCCGGGCAGAACGATGGGGGTGGAGACGCTCCTTCAAGTATACAGGGCCGAGGCCGTTAAACTATGGAACTCAGGAGGGTTAGACAAATTCATGGAGGATATTGCTATCAGTGGCTACTAGTCATGATGGCTATGGTCTGCCCCAATGATCAGAGGCAGCAATGCTTCAGTACATCATTTGCTGGAAACCCCAGTAGGAGAGCGAGCTCTTGTGTTCGAATCCTGCTCGTGGGTTCCTCCAGGGATCTGGAGAACACGATGCGGAACTAGATGGGCCATTGGCCAGATCTAGCAGTGCTCTTCTGATGTTCCTACGTGGCCCAAGACAGCCAAGGAAACTATGGCGCTAGGCAGAGGCTTCCAGTCTTAAGTGGAACTTCTGAAAATGGCGGTTGGCAATCTGAAGTTAAAAACTCAAAGATCAATCTAATCCAGAGCATCACAAAATAAATCGTTTGAGGGGAGTCCTGGGGGAAGTGGAGCAGGAACCAATTTTTTGTCAGTTGGCTTAACATCATGAACCTCAGGACATCTTATCAGAGGACATTGAAAGGATGCACAAAATCACAGGTATGGTGAGGCCATTTCCCCCCGGACATTGTCATACATTTTGAGCATTAAAGACCACATCTTTAAGGCACTCTGCAATTTTAGCGAATTGAAATACGGGGAGGCAAACAGAGAAGATTTTCAGGAAGTTTGCCCTGAAACAGTGAGGGATTAGCCTATCGTTCAGGCAGTTTTAAAAGAGGCCAGAATCCCCTCCAGTTTTAAAAGAGGCCAGAATCCCCTCCTGCTGGCACAGCTTAAAGGCAAGTTCCTCTCAGTGAGTGATGTTCAACAAGCGCATCTCCTGTTGAAATAGTTAAGTTTCCAGATTCTGGATGACCGTGATTCAGCTGAAGAAAGACCTGGGAGTGGCCATAGCATCCCCCCATACCCAGAAGGCAGTGGCGTAGCGTGGGGGGTGCAGGGGGGCCGGCCGCACCGGGCACAACATCTGGGGGGGCGTGCTCGCCGCCTCCGGAGTCGCCGAAGAGCCTCGGGCGCAGGCTGTAGCAGAGCCCCATGTCTTGTGGAACCGACAAGCTGTGCGCGCGTCCGGGCTGAAGGCGTCTGGCAGGCAGCGGCTCTCAGCGCTCGCCGCGGAGGGCACGCCAGGCAGCCCCTCCTCACAGCCCCGCCGCCGCCGCTGCTGCAGCTGCTGGGCCATGTTGCATTTTCCTCGCCTCTCTGCCCTCCTCCTCCTCCGGGCAAGCGGCGTCGTTTGGGCGGCAGCGCCAGCGGCAACTCGCCTCAGATCACCTGACACGGACCCGCCGCCGCTGCCGTGGCTACCTTACCGTAAATACCCCAGCCCAGGCAGCAGCAAGAAGAAGCTGGCAGCGGCGGCAGGTTAGGGGTTAGGGGCGCAAATTACTTGCCTTGCCCCGGGTACTGACAACCCATGCTACGCCGCTGCCAGAAGGGGAGGGAGATGAGAAAATATGAGTCCCACTCAGCATAAACAAGAGTCAGACATGCTACTGGAATGTACACACAAGATTGCTGAAAGTTCTTTATAATTCTTCTTGTGGCTAATGATCCTTGCGTTAGCGAATCTAGCTCACTGGTTCCCCAACGTTTTAGAGCCTTTGCCCTCTTGGTTCCATGAGCTCATCACCAATGTCCCCTACCGTACCCTATAAAAATCGTTATTCAGAATAGCAGTTTGCTAAGTGTCCACTAAGGAAAATAGTAAAACAGTAAAATTCAAAACACTAACAATTAATTGCACATTTATTCAAACTCCAATGAAAACTATTTACAGTGGTACCTTGGTTCTCAAACTTAATCCATTCTGGAAAAACCAAAGTGTTCCAAAACCAAGGCATGCTTTCCCATAGAAAGTAATGCAAAACGGATTAATCCGTTCCAGACTTTTAAAAACAACCCCTAAAACAGCAGTTTAGCATGAATTTTACTATCTAACGAGACCACTGATCCATAAAATAAAAGCAATAATCAATGTACTGTACTATAAAATAAATAAGACAGTAGATCTGAGTCATATAAAATCTCATTATATTCCATGTTCTCATGCTACTCTTCCAAGCATATGGCATTGTCTGCTTGTCGCGAATTCTTCACGGCGCTTTAGCAGAAATGCTCAGAGCTCCAGGTTCTTCAGTGCAGTATATTTATTGTGAGCTATATATACAAATATCTACAGGCTATAATAATACGCAAGCAGTTCATACAGTCAAACAGAGTACCTCGCTGCACCTGAAGGCAAACAGGAAGACCTTTCTCTCTCTCTCTCTCTGACCACACTCTTCTACATCACCACACTTACTACTGGACAGGTTTCCCTTTTAAACCGATGACAGCCAATCAACTGACAGCACATTACTGCTGAGTCTTTCTGACTCAGAACTTCCATAGAAAGTATTGCAGGCTAAATGCACCAGCCAGTTGCATCAGCTAGCAAACTCAAGCCTGCAACTTACTATCTCACACAGCATTCTGTGAATCCTGACACTGCTAATCCTGTGTGTCTAATTATATACAGTGGTACCTCGGTTTTCAAACGCCTCCATTGACGAACATTTCGGTTTTCGAACCGAAGTAAATGCTTTGGTTTTCGAACATGCCTCAGATGTCGAACATGCCATGCAGCTTCCGCTGGGTGCAGTATCCTGAGGCCTAGCTGTCACCTATCGAGTTTTCGGTTTTCGAACGTTTCAGAACTCGAACGGTCTTCCGGAACGGATTACGTTCAAAAACCGAGGTACCACTGTATATTGTTTGTTTTTGTTAAAATCAGCAGAAACTTGCGTGTGTCTGTGTGTGCATCTACGGTCGCCATATTCTGAAGAGCAAAAAAGAGGACACATTTGCCGACTTCTACTTTTAACTATAGGGACACGGGTGGCGCTGTGGGTTAAACCACAGAGCCTAGGACTTGCTGATTAGAAGGTCAGCGGTTCGAATCCCCGTGAAGGGGTGAGCTCCCGTTGCTCGGTCCCTGCTCCTGCCAACCTAGCAGTTCGAAAGCACATCAAAGTGCAAGTAGATCAATAGGTACCGCTCTGGCGGGAAGGTAAACGGCATTTCCGTGCGCTGCTCTGGTTTGCCAGAAGCAACTTAGTCATGCTGGCCACACGCACTGGAAGCTGTACGCTGGCTCCTTCGGCCAATAAAGCGAGATGAGGGCCGCAACCCCAGAGTCGGTCACGTCTGGACCTAATGGTCAGGGGTCCCTTTACCTTTACTTTTAACTATGGATTGCTATGATGACTCTCATTTTACATGAAAAAAGAGGACATGTCCTGGAAAAAGAGGGCATATGGCAACCCTTAAGAATGTAAGCATTTCCATAGGGGAGCCGAGGCAAAGTCTAGTTCAATAGTCTCCACACAACAGGAACCAGACTGGAAAATCTACAAACAGGCTTTTCTGGAGAGAAACATTCGCCAAGGCCCAATGCATGAATATTGTTTCAAACATTGTAATCAGCTATATAGAATGACCTTTAGAATTTATTTGATTAGTTTACTAAACGCTCTTTACCAATAATCTCTGATGGTTCGAAGATGCTTACTTGCAATGAGCACTGATGTCTGGTGGCTACTAGCTATGACACAGAGGGCTAGAGAGAAATAGAGATGGAGATTTTGAGTCCAGGGCAGCAGGAGCTAAGCAGGTTTTACCACTTTGAGCTCCTTTAAATAAAGATACAAATATAATAAATTCAGCTAAGCTTGAGTTTGGCAGCCCCTGCGAAGAGCTCCACATGGTTCTTGCTCTGGGGCAAGGGTAGTGATGTTTCTTGAAAGACTAGCGCTGTCAGAGTGTGTGTTTGGCTTTCCATGCTCAACTTTCATATCTGCACACAAACACATATTACAGAGCTGCCAGTGCAGGCTCAGTGCATGCTCCCCGCTCCATCCCTGAAGCTCCCTGTTCCTGAAAGAAACGGGAGCTGTGAAACAGTATAATTTGCAGTTTCTATTCTAGGCTGCCTGTACCCACACCACAGGGACAATTGCACTAACCAATCCATACATGAATAGCCCTTTGGCTCGTCTGCCGTAAAGATGCATAAAGGATTCCTGCAGGAGTATTTGACCTTGTGCGGCACACAGGCCTTTTATGGGAGAGATTTCGATGCAAACCCAGGAGCTCTGTTCATTTTTTTTTAAAGAAAAAAAATTAAGGACTGGGTCTGGGGCTCAGATCCTTCTGCAATCTCCACCCTCTGCCTTCCAGCCCCAGGTGTGTCAAGGCTTGCTGCCACATTGCTCTGAGTTTCAGTTATAATAATAATAATAATAATAATAATAATATTTATTATTTATACCCCGCCCATCTGGCTGGGCTTCCCCAGCCACTCTGGGCGGCTTCCAACAAAATATTATTATACAGTAATCTGTCAAACATTAAAAGCTTCCCTAAACAGGGCTGGCTTCAGATGTCTTCTAAAAGTCTGGTAGTTGTTGTTCTCTTTGACATTTGGTGGGAGGGCGTTCCACAGGGCAGGTGTTATGTAGTGAAGTTTCACCCTGGGCCAGCAGGGGGATACTGTATATAGTTTTCACTCAGGTCTGTAGATAGTTTTCACTCAGGTCCATGTCAGTTATTTTAGGCGGAAAACTCTGGGTTGTTGTTGCTACAATGTTGACAGCCGGCTGCCTATAAAAGCAGGCCGGCTGAGCTGTTTGCTGTTCAGTTCTGTCCAGCTTGCAAGTAAAGAGCTGCTCTGGAGAAATCGCTGTGTTCGCTGCTATGTTCGCCCACAACTTAACACTGGCGATGAAGGTGGGATCGATGGACATCAGAGCACAGCCAGATGCAGCCACCTCTGAGCAGAGCTGAATCACTGAGCTGAATCACTGAGCGAAATCACTGAACAGAACCAATTCAGAGCTGACTGTTCTGGCTAGTGCACGGTGTTCCATCCATCGCCCTTCACGCCGGCATCGGAATCATGGCTTCACTTGTGCCTCTACCGCCGTTTGCGCCAGCCTCTGAATCATGGGACTCCTACCTCGTTCGGTTTGACTGCTACCTCCAAGCCAACGAGCTGACACAAGTATCACAGGAGCGTAAGCGGGGCCTATTCCTTAGCCTCTGTGGGCCTGAGGTGTTTGAGACGGCCCGAGCATTGGTTGCACCTGAAGCAGTCCAAGCAACACCATGGGACACGATCCAAGAGAAGCTCCGCAACCACTACGCACCAAAGCTGTCCAAGATTGCTGCCCGCCATGTGTTCTACCACCGGAACCAGGCAGAGGGGGAGTCAATCAACAACTACACCACCGCCCTGCGACAGGCTGCAATGCACTGCGAGTTCCGAGACTTAGACGATGCCCTGATGGATCGAATCGTCTGCGGGGTCCGGGACATCCATCTGCAACAGCGTCTCCTCGCCAAGCCAGACCTCACGCTACAGAAAGCCATTGAGGAGGCTGTGGCCTCAGAAGCTGCTGAACGCTCCGCCCAGGAGATCCGCAAGTCCAGCAGCCCGCGTCTTGCTAGGAAGCCAGTTCCGGTGCATCATGAAGAGGCCAGCAGTGGTGAGGCATCCTCCAGTGAAGACGATGACGTGCACCAGACAAAGCGGGAGTGCAGGAAGTTCCAACAGAAGTCCAAGGGCCAACCGGAATGTGCCGGCTGCGGAGGCAACCATTCCCGTGCCAAGTGTTGATTCAGAGACGCCATCTGTAGGAAGTGTTCCAGAAGGGGCCACATCGCTAAGGTCTGCCGATCGGCTCCGTCTGACACCCCCCCTTCATTGACTCGCAAGTCCAAGTCTTCACTCCAGTCTGCCAAGGAAAGTTGTTTCGCTCTCACCAACTGCCGCTGCCCGTCTGGAACCACGATTGGCCAAACCGACTCGCCTACGCGACGCAAGCTGAACGTCACGGTGCTCATTGAAGGAGCTCCATGTGACATGGAGATCGACACCGGGTCTGCCCTGTCCATTGTGTCTTGGAGCACCATCAAAAGACTGGTACCCAGAGTGTCCAAAAGGCAACTCGACTCTCACCGTGTACACCTGAGAGACTACCAGGGAAACGACATTCCCGTGGTAGGCGTTGGCTGGTTCCGGATCGCCTTCAAGGATTTTTCGGGCCTGCTCTGGTTGGTGGTGGTCGAAGGTCAGCGGCCAAGCCTCCTAGGGCTAGACTGGTTTGATGCCCTCGGCCTGGAAGTCACCGGCATCAACTGCATCTCTAACGCAGAGACTGAGGGTCTGGTCAAAGACTTTGCCGAGGTTTTTGACGGCACCTTGGGGCAATATACAGGTACGCCCATCTCCTTTAGCCTTGATCCACAAGTCGCCCCCATCAAGCTAAAGCCACGCCGGGTTCCCTTTGCTCTCAAGGCTAAGGTGGACGAACAACTGGACAAACTGATCGCCCAAGGAGTTTTGGAGCCGGTTGACCACGCCAAGTGGGAAACCCCCATCGTCACACCTGTCAAGCCAGACGGGTCGGTGAGAATCTGCGCTGACTACAAGTGCACGATCAACAAGGAACTTCAGCAGCATGCTTATCCGGTTCCTGTTGTCCAACACCTGCTGCATTCCCTGGGTGAGGGTAAGGTCTTCGCTAAGCTGGACCTTGCCCAAGCCTATCAACAACTGCCCGTTGATGATGCCACTGCTGAAGCCCAGACGATCGTCACCCACCGAGGGGCATTCCGTTGCCGCCGGTTGCAGTTCGGGGAGAGTGTGGCTCCTGGCATCTTCCAAAGCCTTATGGAGTGTCTCCTGCAAGGGCTTCTGGGCGTGGTACCATATTTTGATGATGTCTTGGTGTCCGCAGACTCACACCAGCAGCTGTTCGAGCGCCTCCGTGCCGTGCTGACCAGGTTCCAAGAGGCCGGGCTCAAGGTAAAGAGGGAGAAGTGCCAGATCGCCGTTCCACAGGTAGAGTTCCTGGGCTATCTTATCGACGCCTCCGGCCTTCACCCGACCACATCCAAGATCCGCGCTATCCAGCAGGCCCCCATCCCAAAGAACAAGACGGAGTTGCAGGCGTTCCTGGGGCTGCTGAACTTTTATAATATGTTCCTGCCCCACAAGGCCACCGTGGCTGAGCCTCTTCACCGACTCCTTAGCACTAAGACGCCTTGGGCCTGGGGTCATCGGGAGACGGCGGCCTTCAACGCGGTCAAGGCTCTCCTTTCATCGGACTGTGTGCTGGTACAGTACAGTGAATCCAGGCCGCTGGTCCTTGCCTGTGACACCTCACCTTTTGGCATCGGCGCTGTCCTTAGTCACCGTTTCCCAGACGGAAGAGAAGCACCGCTCGCCTACTTTTCCAGGACGCTATCTCCGACGGAACGGAATTACAGCCAGCTCGACAAGGAGGCACTGGCACTTGTGGCTGGAGTGAAGAGGTTCCATGAATACCTTTATGGCAGGACTTTTGACCTCATCACTGACCACAAGCCACTCCTGGGCCTCCTCGCCGGTGATCGTCCAACTCCACCGGTCCTCTCGCCACGCATGCTGTGATGGACTGTTTTCCTGGCCGCCTACCACTACCGGCTCATCCATCGCCCGGGGAAATCGATGGGCCATGCCGACGCCCTCAGCCGTTGCCCTCTTCCAGCATTGTGGAAGACCCGGCTCCAGCTTCATCGCTCCTCCTGATTGAGGATCTTCCGGCAGTGCCTGTATCGGCTGCCACTGTGGGCTCCGCGTCTGCCCAGGATCGCACCATCAGCCGGGTGCTCAACTGGGTGTGGAGGGGGTGGCCACAAGGGCCTTTTGCATCGGAGTTCCAGCCCTTCGCAACCAGACAACATGAACTCTCGGCTCATCGCGGCTGTCTGCTGTGGGGAGACTGCGTCGTGATTCCCCAGGGACTCCGTCAGCGCGTCCTGGAGGCTCTGCACGTTGGCCACCCGGGAATTGTCAAAATGAAGGCGTTGGCTCGGTGTTACGTCTGGTGGCCTAATATGGACGATGCCATCACTGCCTGGGTGTCCGCCTGTCAAGCGTGCCAAGAGTCGAGGCCTGCACCACCGGCAGCTAAGGGACACACCTGGGAGACGCCAAAGACACCCTGGTTGAGGGTGCACATCGATCTGGCTGGCCCCTTTCACGGCCGGACCTTTATGGTAGTGGTGGACGCCTATTCCAAATGGCTGGAGGTGGCCCTGATGCCCTCCACCACTATCGAGGCCGTCATCCGGGTGCTGCAAGGCCTGTTTGCAACGCATGGGTGTCCTGATGTCCTTGTCTCCGACAACGGACCGCAGTTCACGTCAGGCACGTTTGAGCAGTATCTTTTGGGACTGGGCATCCGCCATGCCTTAACGGCACCCTTTCATCCATCCAGCAACGGGCTAGCGGAGAGAATGGTGCGCTCGGCAAAAGAGGCACTGGCGCGCCTGGACCGGGGAGACTGGCACGAGCGGGTCGCCGAATACTTGTTCGTGCAACACATCACCCCTCATGCGGCCACAGGGCGGAGTCCTGCTGAACTGCTTATGGGCCGCCGCCTCAGGTCACCGCTCGACCGGCTGCACCCGGACTTTGCCGTGGCCGAACCCCCAGGCTGTGCCAATGCGCCACGGTCATTTGTCCCAGGAAACCAGGTCTTTGCCCGGAACTATGTGGGGGACATCCCTTGGGTGCCAGCCACAGTAGTGGGAGTCACTGGACCTCGCTCGTACCAGGTGGCATTCGAAGACGGACGCTTGTGGCGCCGGCACATAGACCAGCTTAGGCGCAGGGTTGGGGACTTGGACATTACCGTGGTGCCCCCAACTGCGCTCGTGGCTCCAGAAGAGACACTTACAGATGGTGAGGCTCCACCTACACCTCCCTCGCAAACTGCCAGCGTGGAGCCGAACCAAGCCGCTGCAGAGGGTCTGCCAGACTTACCACAGACTCAGACCACTCCACTTGCGGAGGCTCCACCCACAGCAGTGGATCCAGGGGATTTGGTTTCCACGCCACCTAGGGTTGCACCACAGCCTCAGCAAGAACTGTGTGGCCCTCCGGACTTGGCTACCAGTCCCCGGCGGTCTGGCAGAGTTTCCAAGCACCCAACTTATTTAAAGGACTATGTTGTTGGACATGTATCACTGTTGGTCTAAGTATGGGAAATGTAACCGATATGCTTTTGTGCCTAATTGAACCATTACGCGTAGTGCTGTATATAAGGAAAACATTACGATTGTAACTAATACCTTATCTCGGTGGGGAGGGGTGTTATGTAGTGAAGTTTCACCCTGGGCCAGCAGGGGGATACTGTATATAATTTTCACTCAGGTCTGTAGATAGTTTTCACTCAGGTCCACGTCAGTTATTTTAGGCGGGAAACTCTGGGTTGTTGTTGCTACAATGTTGACAGCCGGCTGCCTATAAAAGCAGGCCGGCTGAGCTGTTTGCTGTTCATTTCTGTCCAGCTTGCAAGTAAAGAGCTGCTCTGGAGAAATCGCTGTGTCGTCTGCTATGTTCGCCCACAACTTAACAGCAGGTGCCACCACCGAGAAGGCCCTCTGCCTGGTTCCCTGTAACTTGGCTTCTCGCAGTGAGGGAACCGCCAGAAGGCCCTCGGCGCTGGACCTCAGTGTCCGGGCAGAATGATGGAGGTGGAGACGCTCCTTCAGGTCTACTGGGCTGAGGCTGTTTAGGGCTTTAAAGGTCAGCACCAACACTTTGAATTGTGCTCGGAAACGTACTGGGAGCCAATGTCAGTCTTTCAAGACCGGTGTTATGTGGTCTCGGCAGCCGCTCCCAGTCATCAGTCTAGTTGCTGCATTCTGGATTAGCTGTAGTTTCTGGGTCACTTTCAAAGGTAGCCCCACAGAGAGTGCATTGCAGTAGTCCAAGCAGAGGATAACCAGAGCATGCACCACTCTGGCGAGACAGTCTGTGGGCAGGGAGGGTCTCAGCCTGCATACCAGATGGAGCTGATAAACAGTTGCTCTGGACACAGAATTAACCTGCGCCTCCATGGACAGCTGTGAGTCCAGAATGACTCCCAGGCTGCGCACCTGGTCCTTCAGGGGCACAGTTACCCCATTCAGGACCAGGGAGTCCCCCACACCCACCCACCCCCTGTCCCCCCAAACAGTACTTCTGTCTTGTCAGGATTCAACCTGACTATTAAATTTATTTATTGCTCTACGCATCTGAAAGGGGTTGGTCCAAAGGGATTTGCAAGAAATGTAAAAGAGAGATGTGCATAATAAAATTTCCACCAACGCAATACAAATAGAAGAAAAGTGTTTGTCCCAAAATATCCATAAACATAATGAAACTATAATTAAAGTGTTTATCCAAAATTAAGGAAGACATGAATATTTGCCCCCACCCAATGCTAGGAGGAACACCAGAAACAGCCATTAAAAACTGATAATACTGTCCAAAATGCCCAAGAAAATCACCATCATTATTGCTGCTTGTCAGGTTAATGTTGCAGAAAGGAGATGTGAGAGAAAAGGCCTTTTGTAGAGTTGTTAAGTTGCAACCTTTTGTACCTTTTAAATTCCCAATTGAACCAGCAGGTTTCCACCCAGATTTTGTAATCTGCCCCTCTCCACCTGTTGTGAGGGGAATCATGGTTGCTATAACAAGCAGAAGATAAAAAGACTAAGAAGGGGTTTGGAGGGAGAAGCCTAGGCAGCCACCTCTCTCACTTCCAGGAATGGGCAAATCTGTCAATTTCAGTTTCTCCCAGTTTCTCACTTTCTCCATCTTAAATCTAGTTCTCTGCATTATGTTTTAAAGTCCTCGTGAAAACTTTTTGAGTGAAAGCTTGGTATTTTGGTGTTAAATTCTGCACATTTTTGCAAAGCCATTTCCCTAATAATAATAATAATAGTAATAATAATTCTCCAGTCATTCTGGTCGACTTCCAGCAGAATATAAAAATAAAATAAAATGACAAACGTTAAAAACTTCCCTGTACAGGGCTGCCTTCAGATGTCTTCTAAAAGTTTTGTAGTTCTTAATCTCCGTGACATCTGATGGGAGGGTGTTCCACAGGGACCCTTCTAATGCACCCTTCTATGTTATTTTCACTTCTATGCATTCCTATGCACACACATGCAACAGCAGATGGCGCTGGAGAGCAAATAAACTTCTTTACGATTTTCCATAGCGTTTTCCCCACTTTTGTTATAACAATTTAATTTCTGACTTATTTATAGGGTTCCCCCCCCCCCGCCCGTGTGTAGATCCACCCTATAAACTGCCCTGATGAAGGATGGTTTATAAAATCAATCAATCAATCAAAATTGGTTGTCATAACCAGACCACTATTAAAGCTAGTCTAGTGATGTCTGTTCTGGGAGGCGGCTTTCTGAGATCTTCCACATCATCTGGCGTGTGAGATGCTTTTACCTGGAGATGCCAGACACCCAGCCAGGGACATTCTGCATGCAAAACACACACTCCAGCACTGCACAGAGGCCCACACCCTTCCTGCTCTTATATCTGTAGGACTGGTGTGTTAGTCAATCTCATCTGCCCTCATCACCCAAGGACTTCCCAGGGCTGAGCCTCTGTTTTTAATGCCCTGGATAACTGAGGAGTCAGACTGTGTTGTTGTTTTTTAATGGAATAATTAGGTAATTGTCCATGAGTGGCCTCAGAAGTGGAAGGTCTTTAATGGTGTGGATTTTTCATGCAGGCAGCAAAATAGCCTTTTAGTTTAGAAAAAGAGTGAGAAAGGGGCAGCAGGGTAGAGGTCTGTAAAATTGGGCATGGAGTAAAGGAAGTGGACAGAGAGGAGTTTTTTCTCTCTCCCTCTCTCATACTAGTAAAACCTGAGCCCACCCGATGAAAGATTCAGGACACACAAAAAGTAGGACTTCTTAAAGCTGGTCATGTTGTGCCTGATTATCACCTTCCAAAGCAACTACTCTATTCCGAACTTAAAAATGAAAAGCATAATGCGGGTGGTCAACAAAAGAGGTTTAAAGCCTCTCTCAAGGCAAATCTTAAAAAAATGTAGCATAAACACCAACAACTGGGAAACACTTGCCTGAGAGCGCTCCAATTGGAGAGCAGCCTTTACCAAAGGTGTCATGGGCTCTGAAGACACTCAAACTCAGGACGAAAGGGAGAAACGCGCTAGGAGGAAGGCATGCTTGGCAAACCCTCACCATGATCAACTCCCGCCTGGAAACCAATGTCCCCACTGTGGAAGGACGTGTGGGTCCAGAATTTGCCTCCACCATCACTTACGGACTCACTGTTAAGACTGTGTTCATGGAACACCATCTTACTTGGCTACGAGTGATCACCGAAGAAAAGAAAGAGGAAGGTATAATATGCTCAAGCAGATGGAGACAGAAGTTGCCACCGGGTCTGGTCTGGTGTTGCTGCCAGATGATGATGATGATGAGGGCCTGGAGGATGCCATTGGCCCCTGCCCCTGTGCCACCAGCAGCTTGGGTAGGGAAGACAGTCCCACTGTCTCCCTGTCCGGCTGTAACCATGGAGCAGAGAAGTCCCCTAACCATGGCGGAAGAATGCATTGATCAGCCAGGAAGAGAGACTCAACAGCTGGAGGTGGTGGAGAAGCCAGAGGGGACTGACCTCCATCCCATTGTCAGGAGTTCAGCCTACACTCGTGTAGGACCATGGAAGAGACACATGCCCAACTGGCATGTTCTCTCCCTCCTGGTCGATTCAAAAGCTTTCTTCAGCCCGAACATCACAACGACCAATGCCAACCGACACTAGCACTGTTATGTACTGAAGTTCTCACCCTGGGCCAGCAGGGGGATACTGTAGATAGTTATGCAAATAAGGGATTGAAAGTGACGTTCAGTGATTGGATAGTTTTAGAAAATTGTTACAGTTACATTGTACTGGAGCTCTATATAAGCAGGCTGACTAAACCCTTCAGTTCAGTTCTGTACTGGCCTGTGAATAAACAAGAGCTGTTTGAAGAATCACTGTGTCGTCTGATATGTTCACCCACAACTTAACAGGCACAGTTAGGGATCTGCAGAGTTTGCGCAACTTGTGTAAGTGACCTCAGCAACTCAGCATTTTGGCTAATCTACTTTATTTACATATAAACACACACGGAGCACTGCGACATGGCTCCCTCTCTCTCTAGCATCAGACAGCAAAGAGGAAAAGAACAAAGGACAATAGTCCCACTTCATGAAACACAGTAACGCAAACATCCTGTCTCCGTCACTTCCCACTCTGTGGAGTCAAAACATACACCGTCATGTGAAAGACGACAATGCCATGACTGCAGTCACGGAGCAGGAATTCTAACACCCATCACCAAGAACTCAATGGTGCCTCTGTTTTTTGAGAATAGGCCCAGAGATGGAAAGAAGATAAAGTCCCAACCAGAGAGAAATGGCTGATGAAGATGATGGACTATGCTGAAATGGCAAAAATGACTGGGGAAATCGGAAACCAGGAAGATAGAAATTTTAAGAAGGAATGGGAATTTTTAAATTATTATTTATCTAAGAGAACACTGTAAGCAACTAACCTTTTTGGCAAGATTTGCGTAACGCTTGTGATGTATTAAAAATGAAGATAAAAATGGACTATTTAAAGAAAAATGAGGAATTATGTGATGCAGCGGGAAAAGTTTGATAATAGACTTTATGAAAGGGTGGTGGGAAGTCTAAAGATTCAGGGAATCCTAAATATTGATGGTTATGATTAATGTGTGAATTCAAATGTAGAATGTAAAAACTGAATAAAAATTATATATGTGTGTGTGCGTGTGTGTGTGTGTGAACTTGATGGTGCCTCCATTTTTGGGAATAGTCACACCTCCCCATTCGAAAAAGCACCTGTCTCCGAGCGCACCAGTCTCATAGGGACAAAGATCTAATGAGCGATCACATCGCGCCTCACCTTTGAAAACTAGCAGAAAGAGTGTGAGTATCCTTTTTCTTTTTTAGCTTGGTTTTATTGAAAGATTTTCATGGATAACAAAGGTACATATAATGTCTCTGTTTTCAAGTGCATTTGCAGGTCAGTTACAATTGGTGTGAGACACTTTTGAGAGGCATTGTGAGGTTGGGGAAAGAATGTCTTTGCAGCTTTCTTCCGGTTTAGCTTGTAGCTCAAAAGTGGAAGAGTTTATAGGTATGTACAACAATCTCCAACGTCTTTGTGTGTGGGATAGCCTTAAAATAGGGCAGGAGAACCGGGTATAGCCCTCCAAAATTGTGTTGGGGGGCATTGTTGCTCCCATCAGCCCTCACTAGCATGGCCAGTTAGCAGTGGTGGCAGTTGGAGTCCCCAAAACATCTGGAAAATAAGTCGAACCCTGCAGGATGAAGCCCATGGCCCATCTGGTCCAGCGTCCTGCTCTCACAGTGGCTGTCCAGCTGCCTGTGGGAAAACCACAAGCAGGATTTGAACACAAGGCCAACTCTCTCCTCCTGCCGTTTCCACTAACTGGTATTCAGAAGCCTCTAACTGCAGTGGCAGGGCAGAGCGACTAGCCATAAATTGGCCTCTTCTCCTCCATGAATTTGTCTAATCATCTTTACAGCCATCTAGGTCCTGCACTGCCTCCCCTTTTATTTTAAACATACAGTAAAGGGAGATTTATATTCCGGTACAATTTTAAGGCTTTTCTCCCTATTTCTTTTGCTTCCTTTGATTTTTGCTGCTCCCCCACCCCCTGCTAGGATCACAGTGCCCCCTGTTATTTATGGAAACCTTTCTAAAAGTATATCTATACGTTATTGATTCTTTTTCCTGTAAAAATAAATAAATCCAGGAACATGCCCCAAACTGTGAAAATGTACAGGGGTGTGTGTGTGTGTGTGCGCGCGCATACACACAAACACATTCTTTTGTGTTCGTTCTCTAGTTGATCTCTCAAGCACAACAGTTCGCATGTGACAAACACACTCAATGCAGCTGTGTGCATTTCTTGACCAGCTACAGTGGTGCCCCGCAAGACGAATGCCTCGCAAGACGGAAAACCCTCTAGACAAAAGGGTTTTCCGTTTTGGAGGTGCTTCGTAAAATGAATTTCCTATGGGCTTGCTTCGCAAGATGAAAATGTCTTGCGAGTTCCTGTGGGTTTTTTTTCCTCCCCCCCCCCTTCCTAAGCCGCTAAGCCGCTTATCTGCTAAGCTGCTAAGCTGCTAAAAGCCGCTAAAAGCCGCTAAAAGCCGCTAATAGCGCTAATAGCGCTAATCCGCTAAGCTGCTAATAGGGTTGCTTCGCAGGACGAAAAAACCGCTAGACGAAGAGACTCGCGGAACGGATTAATTTCGTCTTGCGAGGCACCACTGTAGTTGCTTTGATACTAATTTGGGGCAGTCTGCAACACAGTACAGTGGTACCTCGGGTTACACATGCTTCAGGTTACAGACACTTCAGGTTACAGACTCCGCTAACCCAGAAATAGTACCTCGGGTTAAGAACTTTGCTTCATGATGAGAACAGAAATTGTGCTCCGGCAGCGTGGCAGCAGCTGGAGGCCCCATTAGCTAAAGTGGTGCTTCAGGTTAAGAACAGTTTCAGGTTAAGAATGGACCTCCGGAACGAATTAAGTACTTAACCCGAGGTACCACTGTATTAGAAATCACCCCAGAATTGGCCCTACTAAACATCTTCCAAGACAATAATGCCCACTTACACCACAACGAACTCATAACCCACCTACTTTCAGCAACCAGAAACACCATAACCAGACACTGGAGAGACCTGTCAGGAGTAAGCATGGACCAATGGTACCAAATAGTATGGGAAACAGCCTTACTAGAAAAATTAACCAATAAAATGAAACTGACACGGGGACAAATAGAAGAAGACGCCTTCACCCCAGTATGGCTCCTCTTTATCACATACACAGTCCAACAAGACAAGGACAAAAATCCACCAACAGCATACAAATCAATATGGCTAACCAAAACACCCACCCACCCCACTCACACACGAAAACAAAGATCACCACAGCCAACCACAAATGAACAACCACACCCTAGGCCAACCCCAACCTCTCTCACCACCAAAGGAGCACAAGTGAACAGCAAAGAACCTGCACAAGCAACACTGACACCAAACCCTACATTGTTGTTGTTGTTTAGTCATTTAGTCGTGTCCGACTCTTCGTGACCCCATGGACCAGAGCACGCCAGGCACTTCTGTCTTCCACTGCCTCCCGCAGTTTGGTCAAACTCATGTTTGTAGCTTCGAGAACACTGTCCAACCAAAACCCTACATATATTAAGTAAAATAGAAACATCATCACCCGACCCCACCCCACCCATCTCCCCCCCCACCTCTTTCCCCCTTTTATTCCTAATGTCTCAACAAACGAAACTGATTTGTAAAAATGTTGCATGGAAAAAACACGAGAGAGAGACATTACACAAACTTTTGTAAATCAAGATTTTTTTAAATAAAAATACATTTTAAAAAAATGCACTATGTGAAGAAGCAGAGGTGTAGGAAGGGGGGTGAGGTGGGTGCGGCCCACCCCGGGTATCCTGACCGAGGGGAGGGTGACAAAAATGGCAGACAAGGGAGCGGCACACGTCACGACCGGCTCCAGCAGCAGCTCTTCTGACCTGGCAACAGAGAGCAGCGTTTCTCAGCTGTGGTGAGGCGCAAGCGGCCGCAGCATCTATGTTGCCGGGTCATGTCTGAGCAGGCTGCGGAGAGCAGGAGAGCAGGAGGTGCATGAGCCTCAGCTTGCCTGCCCCTCTCCTACCCTGAACAGTGGCGCATGGGAGGGCACGCTCCGCACCCTCAGTAGCACGCCTGCACTGAGCAGCATATGCTCTGCCGCTGTGTAGAAGGAAACATTTTACCTCCAACATCCAGTTTCGTTAGATGCCCATTCGTTCTAGAACTGAGCAAGAAAAACATTCCTCCGTCCACTTTCTTCATGCCATGCATGAACCTCTACCATGCCACTTTTTAGGGCTTGTTCTTACTTGTCCTGTGCCTAGAAAACACAGGTTTAAGGGGCTGGCTTTGCATTTGCCTCACAGCTTTCCCCTGGAAAACACACTCTTTTCAGCTGAATCGGAACAAATGGCAGTCTGCGGAGAACCCAGCTGTCTTGTAGTCAGTGGTAAACTGGGTCTTATGGGACGCAAGTGATGCTGTGGGTTAAACCACAGAGCCTAGGACTTGGCAATCAGAAGGTCGGCGGTTTGAATCCCCACCACGGGGTGAGCTCCCGTTGCTCGGTCCCTGCTCCTGCCAACCTAGCAGTTCGAAAGCACGTCAAAGTGCATGTAGATAAATAGGTACCACTCAGGCGGGAAGGTAAACGGCATTTCCGTGCACTGCTCTGGTTGGCCAGAAGCGGCTTAGTCATGCTGGCCACATGACCCGGAAGCTGGACGCTGGCTCCCTTGGCCCATAAAGCGAGATGAGTGCCCAGAGTTGTCCGCGACTGGGCCTAATGGTCAGGAGTCCCTTTACCTTTAAATTGGGTCTTCCCAGGGGCAGACAGAGGTGTGGATGAGCCCTTGCTCTCCTTTTCTCTAAATTAAAAAATTCTGAAAGCTGCAAATATGGTGGAGTCGCTCCGTCCCCTTTATCATATATCCCTGGTTGCCCTTTTCTGAATCTGGAAGGCCGCAGGTACCTAACCTTGCAATAACACATCATGGACTGAGCCCATTGCTTGGGCAAACTCTTTTCAGTCCATCTGAAGCCCTGCCTGCCAATCACAAGAGGGATTCCAAACCCTGCAGAAGGGGCTCTGTTTCAGTTTCCCCCTCTGCGTTGCCTGTTTTACCTGATTCTGGGTGCAAACTGTGAATATACGTCTCTCTCTAGCTGGTTACCCAAAGCTGGCTTTGGCTTTAAAAAGAGAGAAAGAATAGAGAGAGAAGCGTGAGATGAAAAACACAACCAGTAAACACAACGTGATGTAAGCGGCTGGACCAGAACAACGAACAAGAAAACAGACTTTCGTGCGTGTGGCGATCGTGGGCTGCTCTCTGCTCTCTTCCTCGAGCCCCAGCTGGAGCCCACAATGCACAGCCAGACGCCAAATCCTCAGTCCTGTCACGTCCCTCTCCTTTGTTTTACAGGTGCTAATAAGAGGATGGCTGTACTGCCAGGGACGCCTGACATATTTATCACGATCTCTCTGGCAGCTGCAGCTGAGACCCTCAGAGCCGTGTCCACGGTGAGGGGGCGGAGGGGGGAGGGAATGCTGAAATCATATGCTTGCTCTGTCTCTCTCCTGCCGTGCAGAGACATGACGGAGAAGCGATGACGCCCCCGTGGACGCGCTGATGCAGGACACCTTTCACCCTTCGGATTTCTCCCAGACGCAATGTTCAGAGCTGTATATGGACGTGAGATTTCAAGAAGCAGATACAGCGCCGAACAAACAGCCCTGCAGACCAGGCCCCAGCTCCCTGTGCTGCTGGTTTTGTGCTGCAAACTGCTGGGACAGAAACCCTGAAGGCTAGGAGAACCCTGGGAAGAAAGGTGAGGCCAGAAAGCCACACATAAATCCATAACCTCAACAGGGGTCAGCTTGTTGCTCTGGACAGCAACAAGGCTCTCCCTCTGGCCGGCCGGCCACCCAGTCTGCCAATTGCCCTCTGCGCTCTTTGCTGCTGTTGTGCATCGATTGTCAGATGCTGTCAATCAGGTCTTGATTGTGCCTTCGTCTCAGTTGTCAGAGACCCTTGGCTGCTATTGCAAAAGCACCGAGCGTTCCGTGCCAAAGGTGACCACCAGATGTTTGGCAGGTATTCGCACACTTGGGGGAATATGTCTATCAATATTTGCAGAGCAGAACTGGAAGTGACTGGGAGAGGGATTCATCTCAATTCAATATCCCCATCCATCCTCTGGAACTTTTAACTTGCTCCGTTCTTCCCTAGTCCAGTGTTTCCCAACTTTTCCCCGACCGTGGCCCCCTTCTGACCTCGTTCCCTTCCTGTGCTCATCCACCCCCCATGGACGTAGGCAAGGTAGGGGGGGCAGCTACCCTCCCAAATAAATAAAAATCAATACAATTCTAAGGTTCTGTCCCCCTCATCGTTCTGCCCGGACACCGAGGTCCAGCGCCGAGGGCCTTCTGGCGGTTCCCTCGCTGCAAGAAGTGAGGTTACAGGGAACCAGGCAGAGGGCCTTCCCGGTGGCGGCGTCCGCCCTGTGGAACGCCCTCCCAGCAGATGTCAAGGCAATAAACAACTATTTTACTTTTAAAAGACAACTGAAGGCGGCCCTGTTTAGGGAAGTTTTAAATGTCTGACGCTGTATTGTTTTTAATATTCGGTTGGAAGCCAGCCAGAGTGGCTGGGGAAACCCAGCCAAATGGGTGGGGTATAAATAAATTATTATTATTATTATTATTATTATTATTATTATTATTATTTAAAAGCCTGCTCCCCTAACAAAAATCCTGGCTACGCACATGCCCCCCTCCTAGTGGTAGAAAGATAACTGTTTAAATGTTTTTTTTGTAAACAGAACATGCTTTGTTTATAATTTATACAAAATACAATTACATAAAATGATAGGAACATAATGAAATATTGTTGAAGCAGAAAAACATAGACTCATAGAGCTGGAAGGGACCCCCCCCCAAAAGGGTCATGTTTCTAGTGCAATCCTTGCAATGCAGGAATCTCAGTTAAAGTATCCATGACAGGTGGCCATTCAACCTCTGCTTAGAAACCTCCAAGGAAGGAAAGTCCAGAGCAGGGGTCAGCAAACTTTTTCAGCAGGGGGTCGGTCCACTGTCCCTCAGACCTTGTGGGGGGGCGGACTTGATTTTTATAATGAACAAACAGCAGCAAGAATACTCATTGCAAAGTATTGGAAAACACAAGATCTACCCACCCGGGAAGAATGGCAGACGAAGGTGATGGACTATATGGAACTGGCTGAGATGACTGGCAGAATCCGGGACCAAGGAGAAGAGTCGGTGGAAGAAGATTGGAAAAAATTTAAAGTTTATCTTCAAAAATATTGTAAAATTAAGGATTGTTAGAAAGATGTTGGGAAAAGAAAATTATGTGGTTTTGGCAGAAAGGACATAAAGGATTAAGTAAAAATGAATTGGTGAAAGAGAGAATGTAAAATTATAGTATATTAAGACAAATTATTAAGATAAAAACAAGGTTGGAAGGATTTGCTGAAACAATAATTTGAATTAGAATACAAAAATGGGAGGTGTGAGGAGGTCAAGGAAATAAGTAAAGGAAAGAAAGCTATGTAAAGGTTTGATTTGTTCTTTTTTTTTTTTAACTGATTGTATTTTTTCTGTCTTTTTTATTTATTTTTTCTTTTTTTCTTTTTCTTTTTGTAACCTTTAAAATTTGAATAAATATTTTTTTTAAAAAAAATAGATTTTTATAATGAACAAATCTCTATGCCCCACAAATAACCCAGAGATGCATTTGAAATAAAAGCACACATTGTACTCATGTAAAAACACGCTGATTCCCGGACTGTCTGTGGGCCGGATTGAGAAGGCGATTGGGCTGGATCCAGCCCCCGGGCCTTAGTTCACCTACCCATGGTCCAGAGCCTCCTGAGGGAGATTCATCTTCCAGGTATTATAAAAAGTAAACAACACTTATTTGACTCCAGTTATTTGACACAGAGGGGGGAACCTACAGAATCAGCCGAAAAGCCGCACAGGGAGTTCTGTATATATGGGAGAATTTTCAAAAGCAAGTGGTTCTCACTGACTTGGTGCAAAAAAATCTTGTCATCCGGAGGAACCCTGGCTGCCTAGATAAAACACTGTAGCCCCACACACCCGTACCTGGGAGTAAGGCCCACTGAATTCAGTGTGGCTTTCTTCTGAGTAGACACTTAGCTATTTACTAGATGCAAGTCAGCAGCACCAGATGTCTCCACTCGGCTAGGCGCTGAGATGGATTTCACCCCGTGCCTTGTAGAGCTGGGCCGATGCTGCTAACAGGCTCTGCGCCCCTCGGCAACATCCAAAGGCCCCGATCCACTAGGCGCTGAGGCGGATTGCACGCTGTGCCTTGCAGAGTCAGGCCCAGGCTGCCACCGGGCCCAGCACTGGCGGCAGCAACAAGCAGCTCTGTCTCGCCCAGCCCTACCCATTGCCACTCCAGCACTGCGCTTGCCTGACGTGGGGGTCCTGGATCGTGGCCTCCACTAGTCAAAACCTCAGCGATCGCCCTCTTCTGCCAGAAACAAACAAGAACTGCTCCAAGAAAACACATATGGTGGGCTACCCCTTTACCCACTTGGGATTGGCCAAGCGGATAGCCAGGCAGTCAGGATTTTTCAAATTAAAAAATGATCCCCCCCCCGCACTTCTCACTGCCCTCTATGGCCCCCTAGTTTTGTACTTATGCAATTTTCACCCATGGCCCACTTGGAATATCACTGGCCTAGTCCATCTGCCCCCTTCTCAATTTAGATTGCAACCTGCTTGGGGCAGGGAACTGCCTTTTGAATATGTTACACTGATGGCAGATCATGATTATCATTGCAGTAGACGTTCGGGTTGGAAATATGATCCATGCGGGGCGCACATTTGCAACCCGCAGCTTTCGCAACCCGCAGTGGCACATCTGCAAGCGCGCAGGTTGTGATTCAGTGCTTCTGCACATGCGCAAAGCGAGATTTAGCGCTTCTGCGCATGCGTGACCCCAAAACCCGGAAGTAACCCCTTCCGGTACTTCCAGGTTTCGGCGCGTCTGTAACCCGAGTTATGACTGTATTAAATTGTGAGGTTACTATCTCTGATAGGTAACGGTTGGCAATGGCCAGTGAATGAACCTAGATAAGGGCAAAAATGTTACTGAACTGGAACTGCATCATGGCTTGTTTGTTCTTGGAGGGAAGACATTCATCAATCAAAATAAAAATGCACATGAAAGCTCATACCAAAAACAAACTTAGTTGGTCTCTAAGGTGATACTGGAAGGAATTTTTTTATTTTGTTTCGACTACGGCAGGCCAACACGGCTACCTACCCGTAACTATTCATCAGTCAGATGTCATGGCAGAAACCTCCGACAGATCTCAGTTTCTCCAAACTCCGAAATTCAATTCCACAAGTGAGCCCCATTTCCCAGCTCCCAGTTCATGTTTTTCTGCCCTCCCACTTGCTTGATCTGTTTGGACTCCCATCAGAATGGCAGGGCTCTGACCCTGCCACACCCTGCCACATACAAGGTAGCAAGGATGGGCAGATTTGTCAGTTTTGGTTTCTCATTTTCCCAGTTCAGTTCTCCACATTTCTGCACCAGCTTGTGAATTTTCTCTTCCTTTCTTTTCTTCTGTTAAAAAAAGTCATTGGTCTCAGCTACATTAGTAAAAAAAAAACCCCCGTGTTTTGAATGCTTTATATTCAACACCAGATGGCACTGGAGAGCAAAGAAAAATTCATTGTGATTTTCCAAAGCATTTTTTCTTGTGTTATAGCAATTTAATTTCTGACTTATTTATAGCGTTTTTCTCCCTGTGTGTAGATCCACCCATTGTGAAAATTCTTCAGTCTTGCAGAGCACATTTCTCTTAATCTGCACATTTTTGTTTGCATTTTTGCTTAACAATTTCTCCAAATGCAATGCATTTTTTCCTTTCCCCCAATCACAAACTGTTGCACGTGTTATTCGGCTGGAAAACCTAATCACAAAATCCAGGAAAATCTGAATTTTTAAGGGTTGCTGCTTATTTTGGTTGGCTTATTGTTTTGCGATGCATTGGTTCAGTGGGTTGGCAGCAGAATGCAAACCAACCCCAGTTCCTCCCCCATACCTGGAACTATGCATCCATCTGTCTGTCATCTGAAGCTGTGTTGCACCGAGGGAAGCCCAGTGCCTTGTCTGTGTGTAACACCTTGATTCCCTTTTCCTCTCTGCGCGCTGAATTTATCCTGAATTGCAAAGTGTTATCTCGAAAGTGCTTCCATTATCAACTTTGCAGATAATGCTCTTTTCTAACTCCCCCTTGACTTGGCCAGTTTTAGCTTAATCCTGCCAGGTTTTAGCAATAAAGGTTTTCAGCTAATTCCCAATTCTGCTGCAGTTACCTAGGAACATGGGAACCTGCCTGAGTCAGGCCACTGGCCAATTTGCAAGGATGGGCAGCAGATACAGGCAGGGAATCTCATGCCAGCCCTTCCTGGAGATGCTGGGGATTAAATCAGGGACCCTCTGCGTGTGAAACAGATGCTCTACCGCTGAGCCACGGCCCTTTGCTGGCTGATGTTGATTGCACAGAATTATCAATGTCTCGCCACCACCTACACAGGGACGCTTTTTCTGCTAGTGGCGACAGGGAGGTATCTTGGAAAGCAAATTCGCTGCTTGGTATAGGCAGTAGCAGCAGCAGCTTGGATCGGCGGATGACAGCTGTTGATTGGTCCATGACAAGTGAGAGCGGTGAAATTATTTCTCCCCAAGTGGCTCTTCCGGGGCGCCTGCACAGCAGCGCAACCTTTCGCCCAGCTGTTCAATTGGGCACTTCCAACAAGAGCCAAGTTGGTCCCCAGTCAATCAGGGCTGATATATTTATTTCCTGGCAGTATTTCCCTGCCTTTTAACAGCAGCTGCCCAGACCATGGTGAAAAGAGGCCTTTCCCCGAGAATAAGGAAGAGGTCTTTGTAGGGGCAGAGGAGACTTACGGGCTTGGAGACAGGTAATGAGTCAAAGCAGCTGCTATGCTCAGGCAACATCATTGAACTATGGAATTGTGCAGTTGGAAGGGATCACCAAAGGCCATCTAGACCAACCCCCCCCAAGAAAAGTGAGGTCAGCCGGGCTGAGGGCAGTGGTCCAAAGGATGCTCAGAACTGCACAGAAGCAATGGAACTGTCCCAATGGGTGAGGCATATCCACTTGCCAAACTTTTAAAGACAGGGCAAAATGTGCTTACTCACAAGATTCCCTTGCCTCTTGAGACTGCCAAGTCTGCAGATGCTCACTGTATTGCGGGCGGGCAAGGTGTGTGTGTCTGCACCCTTGGTGGGGAAACAGGACAGGGCCTTCTCGGTGGCTGCTCCCAGACTTTGGAACTCCCTCCCTAGAGAAGCCAGACTGGCTCCCTCCTTGCTATCCTTCTGCTATTCACAGAAGACTTTCTCGTTCCACCAGGCCTTTAGGAACTGAGTGCATTTTAAGGGAAAGGCTGTGTCTTTTTATTAGCTTAGATTTGGTTTTCTTGACAGTATATTGATTTAATTCTGCTTGAGTTTAATTGCTTTTTAAAGATTATCTGTTATATGTTTTTAGTTTTTGCATATTATCTGTGTTGTTTTAATTTGTGGAAGCTGCCTTGAGTCCCGGTCTGGGAGAAAGTTGGGATATGGATAATAATAATAATAATAATAGTAATAATAATAATGCATCTGTTTCCAGCAACGAGGACCTTGATAGGTCCTGGATGACCAGGCTGTGCCTTCTCCTTCTCTCTGGCTCCTGCACCCCTTCTCATCTCTTCTTTGGCGATCCCTCGTAGCTGAGTAAGATTGTCTTCTATGAGCACAGTCTTAGCAGTGTGTCCGTAAGTGACTGTGGACGTCACTTCTGGATCCACACGTCCTTCCATAGCGGGGACATAGGTTTCCGGGTGGGAGTTGATCATGGTGAGGCTATTCTCCAATTGGAGCACTTGCAGGCCAGTGTTTCCTAGTTGTCGGTTTTTATACTACCTTTTTAAAGATTTGCCTTTAGACAGTCTTTAAACCTCTTTTGTTGCCCACCAGCTTTACGCTTTCCATTTTTAAGTTCGGAATAGAGTAGTTGCTTTAGAAGACGATAATCAGGCATCAGCACAACATGACCAGTCCAACAAAGTTGACGTTGAAGAATCATTGCTTCAACACTGGTGATCTTTGCTTCTTCCAGTACACTGGTATTAGTTTGCCTATCTTCCCAAGTGATGTGTACAATTTTTCGGAGACACTGATGATGGAATCTTTTGAGGAGTTGGAGATGGCGTTTATAAGTGTTCCATGTTTCGCAAGCATACAGTAAAGCTAGTAATACAATAGCTTTGTAAACAAGCATTTTTGCTTTCCTGCGAATGTCCTGGTCCTCAAACATATGCTTCAATTGGGAGAAAGCTGCACTTATAGCTAGGCTGACTCCCTTCCTAGATTCTGTTGCTGTGTTGTCTCCTCTGGGAGCAAATAGGAGAAATGGGAATCCTCTTTATCCAGCCTCCGGCCCACCCACCCCCATGTCATCATTCTGTTCCCCCTCCTCATTCATCCAGCTGGCAGAAATTCAGTATCCTTCATTTTTCTGGTGTCACAGCGAAAACTGCATTGGTTGGATTTCTGCCTAACACAGCTGTTCTGCATAGATGGAATTCTGCTAGATTGCTCAATAATTCTGCTTCTGCCTTCTGGCATTCTAGTCCAAGAGGTCAACAGCACCAGGACAATTGACGAGGTCTTGTTCTTACCTTAATTAAGACACATTCTTACTGGATCCTGCCTGTGGCAATCTGCTCCCATCTCTTTCTATTTCTCATCTGATTAACAAGACTGAGGGACCCAAAGCAGAGAGTCAGACGAAAGAATCCAGGCACTTTAATCAATCAATCAATCAATCAATCAATCAATCAATTGATTCAACCAACAGACCTCACAATAAAGCTTTACATGAGTTAACATACAGAGATAGGAGACAAATTATTAAGCATATTAGCAAATGGGGAATCACGAATACATTTATTAGGATTTTGTTACTTTTATCATGCCCCTTCATTGCTCTCAATTTGTGACAGCTTCTGTAATAATCTTAGGCAGGTGCCCTTGCTAAATTGTATTAGACACCTGCTGAAAACTTGCTTATTTCAGCATGCCTACCGAGACAATTAATTTAGGCATATTATATAAAATATATTCATTTAAAAAGTTATATTTGCTTAGAAAGGTTTACTTATTTTATCTGTGAAGGATAATTATTTAATGCATAGGCTTTAAAAAAATAGTGTTGTGGATTTAAGATGAGTTTTATCTACAGGTTTTATTCTATACAAGGCTTAGGGAGCTCTTTGGTGTAGCAGATGATACATTTTCCTTAAAAAATTAAAAATAATAACCTTCCAGAATTTCTTTGTGTAACTCTATGTCCACCACATATGGCAGTGTTCCATTCTGCTTTTTGCACCTCCAACATATTTTTGAATGCAATTTATTTATTGCTCCAATAATTACAGGAGTCAGATGCCATCGTACCATAACTGTGAAACAATTTTGTCTTATATTTGTGTTCAGAGAAAATGTATGATATTTTCTCCATAATTTCTCACACATGCCCATGCTTATTTCCTATGTTCTGAGACCAATTTATCATAGAATCCTTTGTTCATTCCCATTTGCAATGAACTTTAGCAACACATCTTAGGTAATTTCTTTACGATTACATTTTCAAAGTCTGGTGATTTTCTCAGCACCCTATTCTTCCTTATAAAAGTTAATACTATATTTCAGACTTGTAAATATTCACAACAACGTATCTTATCATTCTGCATTGCTTCTTCGACTACTGGAAATTGAGTAATCTTTAATCAGTTCTCTGAATCCTTTATTCCCCAAATATGAAAACCATAATCCTGCGGAACTTCATCGAAGAGATTGCCAGGCTTATTAATAGCTTATAATGATCTCAGATTTGTAACTAGTTATATACCAGAAAAGTTTCTAAATGAATAAATAAATTTGGATCAAGGGGAGGAGGAAATATCAAATAGTCAGACAATCTTCAAGGACACAAGGTTGTTAATGGATTGATCATCTGCCGGGGGGCAAAGATTGTCCCCATCTTCAAAAACAGGGAAAATAAGACCAGGTAGCTACCAACCAGTCAGCCTGACATTGATACCAGGAAAGGTCTCAGAACCGATAATTAAACAGTCAGTCTGGGAGCATTAAAGAAAGGTTGCTGTGATTCCTAAGACCCAGCATGGTTTTCTCAAAAACGAGTTATGCCAGACGCATCTCATTTCTTTTTTTGATAGAGTTACAAGCTTCGTGGATCAGGGAAAAGCTGTGAATGTGGTGCGTCTTGATTTCAGGAAGGCTTTTGACAAAGTTCCTTATGACATTCTTGTGGAAAAGCCGGTAAAATGTGGTCTAAATGAAGAGGCTGTTGGGTGGATTTCAAGCTGGTGGATTGACCACACCCAAAGAGTGCTCACCAATGGTTCCTCGTTGTCAGGGACTGGGCAGACGAAGAATGGTGGAGACCACCTCCCCATTCTGACCCTTCCAGAGAGGAAGAAGAGGAAGACAGTACAGTGGTACCTCAGGTTACAGACGCTTCAGGTTACAGACTCCGCTAACCCAGAAATAGTACCTCGGGTTAAGAACTTTGCTTCAGGATGAGAACAGAAATTGCGCGGCAGCAGCGGGAGGCCCCATTAGCTAAAGTGGTACCTCGGGTTAAGAACAGTTTCAGGTTAAGAATAGACCTCCAGAACGAATTAACTTCTTAACCCAAGGTACCACTGTATAGATTTACAACAGGGGTTTGAGGGAGGTAGCAGCTCACAGGGGGAAAGCTGGGAAATCATGAGGCAGCCAGAACAACACACAGCTGACACGCTGTCATTAGAAAGCATTCCAGACCCTCCATCTCCCAGAACCTGGCGAGCCTTGAAAGTAGGAGAGCAAAGAGCTCAAAGACAGAGGGCACGCAGCAGTACCCGTCAAAGAGATGATGACAATGACGAACGAGGAAATGGGAGAGATGGGGAGGGGTGGAGATTCACTTGGGACAAAGCCATTATCCAAGAGGCTGGGTTCTATAGCCTCTCTCTGTAAAGGCTGAAATGAAAAAGGACTGTAAGAAACTTTCCCTTGTCTTTACCAGTTGCACTGGCTCCCAGTGGAGTATCGGGTCAGGTTCAAGGTGCTGGTCTTGACCTTTAAAGCCCTTTGTGGCTCAGGGCCCTTGTATTTATGGGACCGCCTCTCCTGGTATGCCCCACAGAGGACCTTAACAAATAACCATAATTTAGAGGTCTCAGGCCCTAAGGAAGTCAGACTATCCGCCGCCAGGGCCAGGGCCTTCTCAGTGATGGCTCTGACCTTGTGGAATGCTCTGTCGCATGAGACTAGGGCCATTCAGGATTTAACCTCCTTCCGTCGGGCCTGTAAGACAGAGCTATTCCGCCTGGTCTTTAATTTGAATTCAGCCTGATCTTTTATTTCCCTTCTCTTCTCTCCCCCTCCCCTTTTATGAAGATTACCCGCTCTGAAACCTCACTGCTAATTCTCCCCCAGCCTCCTCGCTGGCCCAAGTAGGACTAATTCAGCTAGCTAACCCTGGTGATTATCTAATGCTTATTAGATGGATTTCCCCTAAATTGATTTCTGAACTTTGACTTTTATTGTTCTTCATGTTTTTATACTGTATTTTATGCTGCTTTTACAATTAAGTGTTTTAAATTTGTTGTTAGCCGCCCTGAGCCTGTTTTTTGAACCGGGATTTTTTAAAAAAAATATTATTATTATTATTATTATTATTATTATTATTATTATACTTTCCTGGGCAACCAGCCGGGAGCCGCTGACAACATCCTGATGCTCAGCATCCTGGGAAAACGTGCGATGCTGCAAGGTTCTGTCCTGGGCAGAAGGAAGCTGGGGACCTTCATTCCTTGAAACTGCTTAATTGGAGCAAGACCTCCTGGGAAGAGTTCCTGAGACCACTAGACCTGAGCTGTGCTTTGTTTCCTTCAATTAACTGTTAACCTCACTGGTCTTGGGTGTTTTAGTGTTTTACTGCGGACCTATGCGGACCAGTGCCCCGCCACTGGCTGAGACAATTTTGGAAGCCCTTTCTACTGGAGGCCCTCAGCTGGGATCGAACCTCGCACCTTCTTTCTACACAGTCAAGCTGGCAAGAAATTTGTTTGTTTGTTTCATAAAATGCACACCGCACTTGATTGTAAGACAAAAAACGATCAGAACGGTTTACGGATACAGTAAAATTATCAGTAAGATGTACAGTGGTACCTCGGGTTACAGACGCTTCAGGTTACAGATGCTTCAGGTTATAGACTCCGCTAACCCAGAAATAGTACCTCGGGTTAAGAACTTTGCTTCAGGGTGAATGCAGAAATCGTGCGGCGGCAGCAGGAGGCCCCATTAGCTAAAGTGGTACCTCAGGTTAAGAACAGTTTCAGGTTAAGAACGGACCTCCAGAACAAATTAAGTTCTTAACCCGAGGTACCACTGTTTCAGTAAGACTGATTTAAACCTTTAAAAAGTTAGAATGACAACTAAAGGTAAAAGGTAAAGGTACCCCTGCCCGTACGGGCCAGTCTTGACAGACTCTGGGGTTGTGCGCCCATCTCACTTAAGAGGCCAGGGGCCAGCGCTGTCCGGAGACACTTCCGGGTCACGTGGCCAGCGTGACATCGCTGCTCTGGCGAGCCAGAGCCGCACACGGAAACGCCGTTTACCTTCCCGCTAGTAAGCGGTCCCTATTTATCTACTTGCACCCGGAGGTGCTTTCGAACTGCTAGGTTGGCAGGCGCTGGGACCGAGCAGCGGGAGCGCACCCCGCCGCAGGGATTCGAACCGCCGACCTTTCGATCGGCAAGCCCTAGGCGCTGAGGCTTTAACCCACAGCGCCACCTGCGTCCTAGAATAACAACTACAAACAGATTAAAACTCACACCAGCTTCCTAAGCATCTGAGGAGGCAAATGGTTTCAGCAAAAAGAGGACAGTGAAGGTGCCTGCTTGGTATCAGTAGGCAAGGAGTTCCAGCATGTAGGTGCTGGCAGGGGCAGACCTTGGTAATGTGGTGCCCTGTACAAGGCCAAAATGTGATACACATCCCAGCCCTTGGGCTTTGGGAAGGAGGCGCAAGGGCTCTGGCAGGGTCCTAGAGCCCTCCCGTTTCCTTCCTGAAGCTGGGCTTACCAGGGTTTGGGGAGGAGGGGGACAGCAACCCTCCCCCCCGGCTCGGCACCCTGCTGTGTCACCCTAATATCTGCCTCTGGTGCTGGCACACTAAAAGATCAAATGCAGAACGGGCATTATGCAGAAGCTGTAACAGTGTCAATTCCAACAACTGAAGCAGTGAAGTGGGAGCATATGGGTAAGACGATCTTGTAGGTGAACTAGTCCCTCGCTGCATTGCAAGGGGATTGGACTATGTTATGTACTGAGTTGAATAGGATCCAAAAGGCAGCAGTCTGATTGGTCCTAGAACAATAGGGTCCAGAATGCAGCAGTCTGATTGGTCCACAGGAGCCACCCAATCCAGCTCCAGGTGACAGTGAATCCGCAACCTGATTGGCCTACAGGAGAATCCCAGAATTAGCCAATCACATGGGGCCCATTGTGTAAATAATGTATAGAAAGCAGACATTCTGGGGGAACTTCCATTCCTCCTTACCACTATGAGCTGAATAAAGAACATGAAATCCACTCTCGACTCCGAATATATTTCAGACTAGATGATCCTTGGGTTTCGCTTCCAACTCTAGGATTCTGGGGTCCCAAGTTGTTAAGGGCTTTATAGCCTAATAGTAACCCTGCCCAGAGGCCCAAGTGAAATTCTAGAGGGTGGGGAGGTACTGGGGTGAAGAGAGGAAGACGAGTCCCTTTCCTTTTCACCCTCCCTTCTCTCCTGCCATCACAACGGAGGCAAATGAAACCCAGCAATTTCTCCCCACCCCACTCTGAAGAGTGTATCATTTCACTTCCAACTTCCGCCTGACCATCAAATGACATGGCTGACGCTTGAGTGAACCCAGGATTGGCATGGGGTGTTTTGTCACCGTGTCAGATCGTGCGCGCGGGATGATATTAGCAGGGGACAGCAACTCTATTACTGGCAGAGATAACAGTCACAGACGTTGGGTGCTCAGCCTCCGTATCTAATACGGTGTTGTTAAGAATGCAATTATGCAGTAACTGGGGGCGTCTCTGGGAGAAGCAGCACAAGTGACAGCTGGGCTTGTTTGCAACGCGGAGAGCGTCGGCGTGCCGTCAGATTCCCCTATGATCAAATTGGAGAGTTAGATCCCACGTGGTTCTCTCTCTCTCTCTCTCTCTCTCTCTCTCTCTCTCTCTCGTCACATGAAACCCATCAAGAAAGGCGAGGGGTGGCAGCTCTGAACTGCACCACTTCGCTCCTCCGCATGGCTAGCCTTTGACACATGCTAAGCAACTCCAGGCAGAGTGGTTTGCAGAAGACAATTCCATGGATGTTGACCCCCCTTGGGTAGGTGGGTGAGCTAATGAGGGCGCAGGGGGTCAAGCAATGGCTTTCAAAAGCCACTGGGCATGTTCATAGGGGCATCAGGCAGTCGGAGCAGGTAAAGCCTTTGTTTTCTTCCTTGTGGAAATCCTCTTTTGAAAGATCTACAAGGCACCATTTCCCCTCATGCTTCAAACGCATGAGGGTCACCCGTTGATTAATATTGAGTGATTACACACCCACTCACACGTATACTTGCTACAGTTAAGTCTTCTAAGGCAAACGCTATTCTAGGCTGCATCAACAGAAGTCTAGTGTCCAGAACAAGGGAAGTACCGTGGTACCTCTGGTTGCGAACGGGATCCGTTCCAGAGGCCTGTTTGCAACATGAAAAGAGTACAGCCTAAAGCACTGTATCTGCGCAGGTGTCACATAGAGGAGGGAGAAAGGTTGTTTTCTGCTGCTCCAGAGAAGCGGACACGGAGCAATGGTTCCAAGCTACAAGAAAGAAGATTCCACCTAAACATTAGGAAGAACTTCCTGACAGTAAGAGCTGTTCGACAGTGGAATTTGCTGCCAAGGAGTGTTGTCAGAGCTGCCCGAGGTCCCAGCTCACAGAGGACCAACGCCAGGTTGTCGTTATATACAAAAGTCTTTATTGAAGTTCAGTTTCCATTCCAAAGCCGTAGCGCGCAGCTCTACGTCTTAAACCCTAGACCGCCGAAGTTCCGTCTGAATCTCCTCCCCCCTGACACCAGTTTAAGACTCTAGCCCTGCTCCACCTCTTCCTCTGCTCTCTTCTCCTCTGGGTCCTCCTGTCCGCTGGGGCATTCCCCTTTCTGGACTCTTCTGACGATGAGTCCCCTGACTCCTCCCCCTGTCTCCGGCGGGCTTTAGGACCCGGCTCCCAATCCTCGTTCTCTGCTGCCCCGCGCGCCTGTACTTTTGAACTTGGCTCTCGCGCCAACCCAGTGACCTTCCTCCTGACCGTTACACTGCTTCTGTCACTGCTTCCCTCTTCCGGGATGCTAGCTGGACCTGACCTCCCCTCCGTTGCCTGACTCTCCGATGGAGGCGTGGTCAGCCCTGACTCCTCTTCTCTCCCTGCTGGGGGAGACGCTACCCCCGATACCTGGGACTCTTCCCCCCCACTATGCTCAGGTGGGGAAGCTGGTCCTGATCTCCAACTGCTGCTCTGAGAGTCCCCGCTGGCCCCTTGCTTCTGGAGTGTCCCCCTTGGGACCCCCCTTGCCCTGGCCACCGGCGCCCCCTTCTGTGAATCTTCCGATTCGCTGGAGAGGCTCATGGAATCTCTCGGGCCACTGTCATCTTCTCCTACGCTGCCCTCAGATTCTTCCCCTTCGCTCTCCATCTCCCCTCTTCCCTGTGCTTCTGCTCCTGAGCCCCTGACAAGTGTGGTGGAGTCTCCTTCTTTGGAGGTCTTTAAGCAGAGGCTTGACAACCATATGTCAGTAGTGCTCTGATGGTGTTTCCTGCTTGGCAGGGGGTTGGACTCGATGGCGCTTGTGGTCTATTCCAACTCTATGATTCTATGATTCTATGAATAGGACAAAATTAATTTGCTTTGCTCAGACCAGGACATGTGACATCAATGACTTCATACAGTAGCATTTGGGTGCCCATTTCCCAAACCTTTCCCAACTCTGCAATATCATTTTTTGTGGTGAGGTTACCAGAAAGGTACAGAATATGCCAAGTGCCAACCCACCATAAATTTGTAAATGATATTACAATATTGGCTGTGCTATTTTCAGTTACTTTCCTAATGATCCCAAGGATGGAATTCACCTTTTTTTTTAACGGCTGCCACACAATGGATTGCCATCTTCATTGAGTTATCTGCCACCATCCATTAGGATGACCAAGGCTGATTCAGTCCCAGAAGCACAGCTGAACCCAGACTGAAATAGATGGAGGTAATTTGTATCATTTATGAACTCCTTGACCACGCCACCCTATCAATCGCCTTATCACAAATACAACTATTAAAAATATTCAGTTATATCTTATGCAACACGGGTTGCATAACTGTCAACTTTTCCCTTTTCTTGTGAGGAATCCAATCAGAATAAGGGAATTTCCCTTTAAAAAAGGGAAACGTTGACAGCTATGGCGGTTGTGTAGCCATGTGTTTTTAGAATACTTTTTATAGTTTATGAAACACACATCTTGCAATCAGATGACTGGTGTTCTCGCATTCCCATAAAAAAACTGTAAATAATTTTGTAAGCACTATAAATATTCCAACAAATCCCACATTCATAGGGGTGTTAGGTAATTTTTTGCTTTGATACCTGAAGAAATGGTTAAAAAACAGGTAAACTTCCATGCAGGTGATGACTCTGGTCCAGGGGGTCACGAAGAGTCGGACATGACTAAACCCTTAAACAACATGCGTTGTACATATTGAACCTATGCAGAAGTGCAGCTTAAACACTCCAACGATCAGCCAAAGTCTCCTGCCCCTACTTCAGATCTTGAGGGTCCCTGAAATGTTTACAGAGCCCAGGTTCAGTTCTTGGTGCCTCTCTCAGTCAGCCTCTCAAGCTGCCATCTCTTTTAATGCAGAGAAAGCTGGATTGCATCCTTATCTGGGCAGTGCGGGGGGGGGGGGGAGGGGAGAGGTCTTTGTTTTGGCCCCCTTTCAGGTATTTCCTAGGCATTCATGGAAATGGCCTAACAGTTCGTTCCCATGGAAACACCAGGCTATTAACGCTCCTTTGTCAAGTCCAGGTATTGCCTCTGAGCAGCCCACACTAACCGCACCTCAATTATCTGAGTGTTGATGCTCCAGGAAGAGTGTGGGGAACTATTAGCCAGCCAGACTCCAGCATGCATGGCCGAGGGAGGTTGCAATTCTCTCTTTAAAAAAGGGGGGGGGATTGACCCCTGTATTGCAGGGGGTTGTACTAGAAGACCCTCAGGGTCCCTGCCAACTCTTCTATGACTGGAAGCAGCTCTTCTGGATTTCAGCTCTCCAAGTCCCACTTGTGGGATAAAAAAATTCCTTCCAGTAGCACCTTAAAGACCAACTAAGTTAGTTCTTGGTATGAGCTTTCGTGTGCATGCACACTTCTTCAGATACACTGAAACAGAAGTCACCAGACCCTTCTATAATACTACAACCAGACTTAACACGGACACTGGCACCAGAGCCTGCAATAAACCCAGATGCCAACTTTGCTGCCACATACACCCGGACAACACCATTACTGGCCCCAACAACATCACACATACCATCTCGGGACTATTTAATTGCTCATCGTCTAACATTGTGTATGCCATCAAATGCCAACAGTGTCCTTCAGCTCTCTATATTGGGCAAACAGGCCAAACCTTACGCCAAAGAATAAACGGACATAAATCCGACATCAGGAACCACAAGACAGAGAAACCAGTAGGAGAACACTTCAATCTCCCAGGACATTCTATACAAGATCTCAAAGTAGCTGTTCTATTACAAAGGAATTTCAGAAATAGACTGGAAAGAGAAGCTGCTGAATTGCAACTTATTACCAAACTTAAAACCATGGAGAGACCTGGTCTGAACAAAGACATTGGATTCTTATCTC
The DNA here is from genome assembly GCF_951804945.1 of Podarcis cretensis. Lineage (NCBI taxonomy): Eukaryota > Metazoa > Chordata > Lepidosauria > Squamata > Lacertidae > Podarcis > Podarcis cretensis. The sequence continues at coordinate 5,230,490 of NC_137175.1, read as the reverse complement.
ATTATACATGACAAAGCCATTTTTCACCTTCTCACCCCTTGCTTTTTCCTGTAAGACCTATTGCAGTCGTTAAGAGTCGTCAACAGGCTCATCACAGCTATCTGCCAATCACCCAATCCCACCACCCTTCTGAGTAATACCCCTCCCCACCTTCTCACTATATAGAAGGGTCTGGTGACTTCTGTTTCAGTGTATCTGAAGAAGTGTGCATGCACACGAAAGCTCATACCAAGAACTAACTTAGTTGGTCTTTAAGGTGCTACTGGAAGGAATTTTTTTATTTTGTTTTGACTATGGCAGACCAACACGGCTACCTATCTGCCACTTGTGGGATGTAATCCATTGGTTCAGTCAGATGCAGCATTCCTTATTCCCCTAGAGTGGGCACAGGCAGGGGGACATCCAATCAGTGTAACTTCCTCTTAGACTGGTCTGGAACTTCCTCTCCCTGCATGTGACCTGGGAGATGAGCGTGGCTCTGGCAGGCTCCACAAAAGAGCCACGTCACAAAGCCATGTTCTCAGTTCGTCTGTCTTCTCCATACTGTCTTGTTGCCATTCTTTTGCTGCCATGCTGCTCACCTGCAGCCATTTTGTTGCCTTAATGTAATTTTGCTGTCTGCTGGCTCTCGGCCAGCAGCACATGAGTTCAGTCTCCATATCAGATGAACTCACGGTTTATTGTGCAACTACAGTGGTACCTCGGGTTACATACGCTTCAGGTTACAGACTCCGCTAACCCAGAAATACAGTGGTACCTCGGGTTACAGACGCTTCAGGTTACAGACTCCACTAACCCAGAAATACAGTGGTACCTCGGATTACATACACTTCAGGTTACAGACTCCACTAACCCAGAAATACAGTGGTACCTCGGGTTACAGACGCTTCAGGTTACAGACTCCGCTAACCCAGAAATATTACCTCAGGTTAAGAACTTTGCTTCAGGATAAGAACAGAAATTGTGCAGCAATGGCGCGGTGGCAGTGGGAGGCCCCATTAGCTAAAGTGGTACCTCAGGTTAAGAACAGTTTCAGGTTAAGAATGGACCTCCAGAACAAATTAAGTTCTTAACCCAAGGTACCACTGTATTAAGAAAAGCCTGCCTTTCAGGAATCATATTGTGAACTGAAATGTGAGTAAACTTTTTGTTACTTTGCTGAGAAAGGCTCTTGTGTCCTTATTCTTTTAAGAGGGATCAAAGGAGACACCAGGAAATAATCTTAATTAAGAGATTCAAATGAATCTGCAAACTAGCTTCCAGCTATAATGAGGGGCATTTGCTCTGCTACGTCACTCGCTAGCATGAGTGAAGGAAGGCTAACACTTATTCAATATATCCTTCCCTACTATCCTTAACATTCCCACGCTACCTGGAAAATTTGGGGACTGAACATGAGATTTTCTGCATTTACAGCAGATGCTCCACCACTGAGCGATGGTTTGCCCCCAGATTCCATTGTTTCCTGAGCACTCAGGAAACACTGGAGCAAATGGGAGCTGTCTTCCTGTTTCCGGAGTACACGACGCTTCCTGGTGGGCAGGAAGGCAGGAGCTGGGAATTGTCCTTTTCTGGCTTTCCCCTGATTTCATATTAAGAACAGTGCGCAGTTTCAGGTGCTGCAACCAGACCATTCACCTGTCAGGAGGAACTCATACACAAGGTGCAAAATTCCAGGTAGTGGGTCTAATTAAATCAGTACATTTTTTTAAAAAAAGGGTGGAAGGGTCACACTCAGGGCTGTCACCAAAGGCCTTGACTTCATAGGTGATTGGTAAAAATAAGGGACGGCGGTGGGGCTTAAGGAAGGTGAACTGAAGCCATTGTCCTCTGATGGCTGTTTTTAAAATAATTGTATGGAACAGGCAGGCAAAGAGAAAAGGTAAGAGTCATGCTGTTCGGCAGGTATTTTTGGACTTGAAAAGCCCATCACCCACGGAGGATGATATTTCCATCTAAGAAATAATACCGCTCAATACGCGCTTGATCTTTATTTATTTTTTAATCACTACAAGCGTGGCTAATGAAACCGGGATTCCAATCAGCTCCTGGAAGAAAGAGGGTCAGTAGGTGAAGAAGGAACAAGATCTGCTTTAATTAGAAAGCATACCTGCTTGCTATATAGTGCAGAATGGCTTCATAATATGTGGGACAGGTCAGCCCACCTCCTCATGCAGGCCAGCACAAATTGCGACCCGCGAAGCTGAGCGCAGACACGGTGGATTTTGCATCCCTCGCCCCAAGTTCTGTCATGGTAACGCGGCAGAGTTAGCGGGTGGATGGACCGGTCTGTTTCCACTCTGCATCAGCTTTGCATATGCTAAACCATAGGAACTTGCATAGGAGCTTGCAGGGCAGCAGCTGAAGAAGGAGCAAAAAGGGTTTTCTCGTGTGTGTGTGTTTCTTTGTGGCTGATTAGCTGCTCTCCCCGTGCAAAGGTCAGAGGGGGCAGGGTTTCTGTTGAGGCAGGTGATTAGCTGAGGCTCCAAGACTTTGGCCACCTCATGAGAAGAGAAGACTCCCTGGAAAAGACCCTGATGTTGGGAAAAATGGAGGGCACAAGGAGAAGGGGACAACAGAGGACGAGATGGTTGGACAGTGTTCTCGAAGCTACCAGCATGAGTTTGACCAAACTGCGGGAGGCAGTGGAAGACAGGAGTGCCTGGCGTGCTCTTAAATTTCTGAAGGAATGTTGCATGAAAGATGAAGCAGGCTTGTTTTCTCCTGCTCTGGAGGGCAGGACCAGAACCAACGGATTCAAATGACAAGAAAAGATATATATTCTGATTAAACATTAGTAAGAACTTTCTAAAGATAAGAGCTGTTCGACGGAGGATTGGACTCCCAGAAAGATAGTGGACTCTCCGTTACTGGAGGTTTTCAAGCAGAGGTTGAATGGCCGTCTGTCAGGGATGCTTTGGTTGGGATTCTCGCATTGCAGTGGGTTGGACTAGATGACCCTTGGAGTTCCCTTCCATTTCTGTAATTTGATGAATTAGCCTGAGGATGGAGCAAATTTCCCCTCCGTCCCTAACCAGAGCCGAAACACTTCATTCGGAAAGAAAGCACACCTGTCAGCTTCTGCGCCACAGACTCCTCTTGTTACGCAGCGGGAGATGGACTGGGTTGACTGGCAGATTCAACAGATTAAAACTCATTTCAACACGAATCCTCCGGCGGAGGACTCTTGAATCAGGTCTTGCAAAGAATCCTGCCTTCATGCCGCTGGGTACACACGTAACATCACCGACGATTCGCTTTTGTTCTTGCCTGGGAGCTCTGACATTTCCACGCTTCCCTCGTCACTGCGAGAGAGTCACTTCTTGGGCTGCAATCCCAGCAGTGACTAATAAATGGGGTTAACTACTCACGTTCTGCAAGAGTGACTCACTTTAAGGCAGCGATGATTTCTTTTCCTAATCCTCCAGGCTACTCAGAGTTCCCATGTAGCTAACTGGGCAGATATCATCTCTGCGCATGGCTAGCGTCCGCAGCTTAAAGAGGCCACAGAATTGTTGCACCGTTGAGATTCCTGGAGGTGATGCCCATGGCCTTTGGGTCTTCATCTTGCAAGTGTGTTATTTTGGTGGGCAGCTCCACCACCTCCCTACAGACTCCTTTCAAAAGAAGCCCATGCATGTATCTGTGCAGCAAGCAGGGATGAAGGAGAAGCAGTGTGGTGTAGTGGTTAGAGTGCTGGACTAGGACTTGGGAGACCAGGGCCACTTGGCCATGAAGCTCCCTGGGTGACCGTGGGGGCCAGTCACTGCCTCTCTGCCTAGCCTAGCCATGAAGACCATCCATGGGCAATAAATCATGGCATATGCCTCCTACGCTCAGCAGACAGTAAAAAGGTAAAGGGACCCCTGACCATTAGGTCCAGTCGTGGCCGACTCTGGGGTTGCGACGCTCATCTCGCTTTATTGGCCGAGGGAGCCAGCGTACAGCTTCCAGGTCATGTGGCCAGCAGGACTAAGCCGCTTCTGGCGAACCAGAGCAGCACACGCAAACGCCGTTTACCTTCCTGCCAGAGAGGTACCTATTTATCTACTTGCACTTTGAGGTGCTTTCGAACTGCTAGGTTGGCAGGAGCTGGGACCGAGCAACGGGAACTCACCCCATTGCGGGGATTCGAACTGGCGACCTTCTGATCGGCAAGTCCTAGACTCTGTGGTTTAACCCACTGTGCCACCCGTGCCAACCGCAGACGGTACCACACTTCTAAAAAATAAAGAAGCTATTGCACTGCACTGGAAAGAACATTACTAACATCTCCTTAACTGCAACTCCCCTGTGGCTGCTGAGGTCCCCTCACAAATTCCACAAAACCAAGTTAGAGATGAGCTTGCAGTATCTCCAAATCTGGGAGAGTTGTGTACAGCTATTAACCAAATGAAAAACAACAAAGCCAGTGGACCTAATGGGATACCTGCCAAAGTCTTTAAAGTGGGTGGAACTGAACTTACACAACAATTTCACAAGCTCATCGAAAAAATCTGGGAGAAAGAAGAGATCCCAGCAGACTTTAGGGATGCCAAAATTATCAATCTCTTTAAAAACCAGAGACATTTCTGTTAAGTATTGTTGGCAGGGACATCCCAAAGGCCTTTAGAGAGGTATTTTTTATGCAACGGCCTTTGGTGGCAAAGGGGTGGAAGGAAGAAGCCCCGACAATAACGGACTGGCATAATAAACTACAAGAATTTGCTGAAATGATACTGAAGCTGAGGCTCCAATACTTTGGCCACCTCATGAGAAAAGAAGACACCCTGGAAAAGACCCTGATGTTGGGAAAGATGGAGGGCACAAGGAGAAGGGGATGACAGAGGATGAGATGGTTGGACAGTGTTCTCGAAGCTGCCAGCATGCGTTTGACCAAACTGCAGGAGGCAGTGGAAGACAGGAGTGCCTGGCGTGCTCTGGTCCAGGGGGTCATGAAGAGGTGGACACAACTAAATGACTAAACAACAACAACAAAGAAATATACAATAATAAGAGTACATTCATTTGTAAAAAAAGAAAAAAAGAATATACAATGAGATTGATAGGAAGTCCATAGCATTGGTGCAAATATTATTTTGAAATGGCTTTATGTCTTTGTTTTTTCTTTACGTACATAAATTGGGTATATAAACTTCGTATATAGGTTGGAAGTTATATTATAATATGCCCTGTAATGTAATATGATAATGTATACATATGTGACATAAGAACATTAATAATAATAATGATTTTTAAAAAAGAAGTTCAGATCCAACCAGAAAAATAAATAAAATAAAATAAAAAGTTGCCAGAACTGATTGTGGAAACTATCTAAGAGTGATTGCCAAAGAGAGAGAAGAGCTTAGCCTACCTCACAGGGTTGCTGTGGGCATTTAAATTAGGTGGGTGAGAAAAATGTATGTCACTTTGATCTCCTTGGGTGGTGGGAAAGGTGAGATAAACGCAATGAATGAATGAGAATGAGCTCATCAGTCCTCTCCTCGCTTGTGATTCTCACCAACCAGAGGAACAATGTAGAAGCAGAATGCAGTCATCATGCCTAGAAGCCACTGACAAGGCAGAGAACAATGATTTACCCAATCCCCAAAGCTAGGGGCTGTCCCTGATAAATAGCAGCAATTAGAACAATGTCTGGTGTGTATGCAGCCATACAACCTGTGACCCAGAAAGTCAAATGCACATCATCCCTTCAGCCACGTACGGAGACCTGCCAGGTGTTCGATAATCCCTCGCTCCCACTCCTGTTCCGGCTGTTTCAGGCAGGCAGCGGAAAAAGAAGATTAATCAAAGGCCTTGCTGAACCAGCAGACGTGTCAGAGACTGGCAGGACACTGACAAGTGTGTATCGGGGGAAGCAGGGCTGGAGTCAGAATCGGGAGAGGGGGGACAGCGATTTGTGGGGAAATGTATCGGCCGGGAGGCAAGGGTCACAGGCAGAGGGGTGGAGCACAGGGTAGGTTGGGAGAAGAGGATGAAGAGGCAGGTCAGGCAAGTGAAAGGCTGCATGCTTCCCCACCCTCTCCTGCACTGTCTCCCAGAACCAGGAGGGGGCTGAAAAGGGATGAGCAGAGGAAGTTTCCACGAAGGCACAGTCTCCGCTTGCATGTGCACAGTTCGTTGGGGGGGGGAGTACATAACCTGGTGAAGAGGGAGTGGACCCCTGTTGCTGCAGCAGCTCCAACAGAGCACAGACCTGGGAATAGCTGTATGCATAGAAATGCAGAGCTGTAGGACTGACTACAGTCATAAAGGACCCTGACCATTAGGTCCAGTCGTGGCCGACTCTGGGGTTGCGAAGCTCATCTCACTTTATTGGCTGAGGGAGCCGGTGTACAGCTTCCAGGTCATGTGGCCAGCATGACTAAGCCGCTTCTGGCGAACCAGAACAGTGCACGGAAACGCCGTTTACCTTCCCACCGGAGCGGTACCTATTTATCTACTTGCACTTTGACGTGCTTTTGAACTGCTAGGTTGGCAGAAGCAGGGACCGAGCAGCGGGAGCTCACCCCATTGTGGAGATTCGAACCACCGACCTTCTGATCAGCAAGTCCTAGGCTCTGCAGTTCAACCCACAGCGCCACCCGCATCCCTGACTACAGTCATACCTCGGGATAAATACATTTCAGGATAAGTATTTTTGGGTTGCGCTCGGCAGCGACCTGGAAGTAATGGAGCATGTTACTTCCGGGTTTCACCACTCATGCATGCGCAGATGGTCAAAATGACATCATGCGCATGTGCAGAAGTGGCGAAACACAACCCGTGACCCGTGCACACACACGCGCGTGGTCGCGTCTTACGTTCCATTCGGGATGCGAACGGGGCTCCGGAACAGATCCCGTTCGCATCCCGAGGTACCACTGTATAAGTGTTAACTTTGACGATAAAGAGTTCACTCTCAGCCATGTGTTTTCCATTGGCTGGGAAGTGTCTTTGACAATACAGTGGAACATATGTTTTTGAACGTAATGTGTTCCGGAAGTCCGTTCGACTTCCGAAACGTTCGAAAACCGAGGATCAGAGATATTTCAGCAAGTTCAATGGGGGAGACTAAGAAATGCGTCTCGGAAGCCGTTTGACTTCTGAGGCGTGTTCGAAAATGGAAGCATTCACTTCTGGGTTTCCGGCATTCGGTTTCCGAAACGCTTGGCAGCCGAGACGTTCGAAAACCGAGGTTCCACTGTTATTAGGGTTGCCATATTTCAAGACCTGAAAATCTGGACACGAAAGGTAGCTGAGCTTTCTTAGGATCTCCGCCACCGAGCCTGAACTGCCCACACCAGAGCCCAAGCCTGAACCACACTTTAAAACAAACAAACCAACCCAAAATCCAGGGCATTTGCTTCAAAATGTAAAATTCCCCTCCAGATGGGCATGTAAAGGTAAAGGACCCCTAACAGTTAAGTCCAGTCGCGAACGACTCTGGGGTTGTGGTGCTCATCTCTCTTTACTGACCGAGGGAGCTGACGTTTGTCCGCAGACAGTTTTTCTGGGTCATGTGGCCAGCATGACTAAGCCGTTTCTGGCGAACCAGAACAGTGCACAGAAATGCCGTTTCCCTTCCCGCCAGAGTGGTACCTATTTATCTACTTGTACTTTGATGTGTTTTCAAACTGCTAGGTTGGCAGGAGCAGAGACTGAGCAACGGGAGCTCACTCCGTCGCAGGGATTTGAACCGCCAACCCCACTAAACCCCCCACGGTTGTCTAGGCAACCCTAGACAATACAGGACAAGTGGCAAGGGCTGCAGGTGCAGGATGGAACACGTATTTTGAATGCAGAATGTCCCAATGCCCAATTGCAGGCATCGCCAGGTGGGGCTGGAGTTGAATGCACCTCTATGTGCAACCCTGGAGGGGTGCAGCCAGTCAGTGTGGGCTAGGGATGGGGAAGCTCAAGTGAGGCCCTCCAGTAATCTCTATGTGGCCATTGGGACTCTCCCCAGATCACATCCATCACCTGTCTTGATTTGCACCCTCCTTGAGGGGTTTGCCTATCAACGGTCAAAATGGATGGGGAGGTGTTTGTGTAAAAACTAACCCGCCATACAAAGGTAACATTGACATTCGTTGCTCTGTTCCCTCTTGCCTCGGGCCTTGTCTGTTGCTGGCCTCCGTCTAGGCAAGACTGATCTGGATGGATGGTCTGGCTATAATAATAATTTATCATTTATACCCCGCCCATCTGACTGGGTTTCCCCAGCCACTCTGGGCGGCTCCCAACAGAACACTAAAAACAGAATAAAACTTCAAACCTAAAAAACTTCCCTAAACAGGGCTGCCTTCAGATGTCATCTAAAAGTCTGGTAGTTGTTGTTCTCTTTGACATCTGGTGGGAGGGCGTTCCACAGGGCGGGTGCCACTACTGATAAGGCCCTCTGCCTGGTTCCCTCTAACCTTACTTCTCAAAGTGAGGGAACTGCCAGAAGGCCCTCGGAGCTGGACCTCAGTGTCCGGGCAGAATGATGGGGGTGGAGACGCTCCTTCAGATATACTAGCTCTAAGGCAGCTTCCTATGTGGGCCACTGATCTCCCCATAGTTCAGCGGAAGGGCGGACGCACTGCATGCAGAAGTTCCCAGGTTTTCGACTCCTGGCGACTCCAGTTCAAATCATCTCAGGGCCAGGATAATTGGCCGTCAGCTGCATGAACGCAATGAAGGTGTTTCTGGTTTTGTAAAAAGCAGCCGTGGGGAAGCTCTGCCGTTAGAAAGGAGCAGAAAAGTAAATTATTGGACAAATGAGGAGGCACTGTGATGTGAAGAGTCCGGGAAGGTCTCCTGGGCCCGAGTTGTCTAGGGCTTTTTGAAGGAACACAAGAACTGTGAACATTGCCCAGTAGCAAATCGGCAACATGTGTAGCTCATTCCGCTGGTTGCAGAGTTCACTTCGGTCTCTAGTGACAAAGATGGATGAAGGGAAGGGAAGAAGGGAAGTAGGGGGCTGTGTGAACAGGAGCATACAAAAAAGCAAAGCGGCTGAGGAAAACAAGTTCTACTGGCACAAAGGCTAACTGTTTTCAAGTGGCTTTGGGGAAACTTTAGAAACCCTCTTTTTTATGTGCATCACTTTGAACCCTGAGGAGATTTGGCGCAGCGCTTGCAATGGAGCAAAAGAAAACAATCTCATGTCAGCCACAGAGCAAATGAAAATCTCCCACCAGGGGAGCCCCCTGACTCCCAGCTCAAGAAATAATAAAACACGACCGAAATAATCTCTATGTTGTTGCTGCTTTTCGCTGCTGTTGTTGTTGTTTTTTAATTTCTCCAAGGGTAAACAGCCAGATTTTGGCCTCCCCGCTTATGTACAAACTACCTTTTTTGGCAATTCTGCTTGGCTACAACATTCCAAAATAAATTTACACATGCATAAACTGCAGCCAAATGTTACATTAGCCGGGGAGGGAAGGAGGGGAGAATGAAAGGCACACCCTCCCCTACCGCATAAACAACTTGCTCTTTTCAATAATTGCTTCTGACAGATCCATTTCTTCCACAAGGTTCAAGCATAATTTTGTAATAGTATTGGTAACTATAGCAACGTATACGGGGAGTGTGGTGGGGGACGTATCCTGCAGCAAAGTGAATTCACAGTAAACAGCTCTTATTCTGATGAGCACACACACACAAAAAAAAAAAATTAGGGAAAAGGAAGGAAAAAGCAGTGGGTCTGTCTGACACAGCAAGGATGTAGAGCCGGCAGTAAAATACTGTCTGTCCTCAGCTGCGTCTGTGATCAGAGCAGCCCATAATAATAACCCTGGGGAAGACACGCTTGCTAGCGCTGAGCAGGTTAGCAAAAAAAATATATTAAAAAATAAATTACACCTTTCCCCAGCTCTGCAATCTGTCTCAGATGTCCCACATTCCTGCAAAGGGACAGAATCAACCACATTCAGGAAATATGAGCATGTTTCTTTATTAAAATCTGAGGCTCATGCTAAGTCCAGTAGTCCATAGAACTGGTCAACAGTAGAAAGCTCAAAGGATAAATGGACAATGGAAAAATGGAATGACCATGTTTTTGAATAAATACAATCCGATATATTTAAACAGGTAATGGCGGAAGATACATGGGAAAACAAACGTCAAAAGGCAAGTTATAGGAACTGGATAGCAGGGCGGGGGGGGAGCCAACCCAAGCATCCAAATTAGAATGAATAATCTGTGCACATGGTTAAAGATCTGAAGAGAGAACAAGTTTTGGGGGGAAGGGTTAAAGGGGAGGGAGGGAGGTGGGAATTAGGATAAATGAGTAGGGACAAAAGTATATACTGTTATGTATAACTAATAGGAGGGTGGCTTTGATACATGTTATTGTTAGATTTTTATGGACCATAAAAAAGGCTGATCGCTGAAGAATTGATGCTTTTGAATTCTGGTGCTGGAGGAGACTCTTGAGAGTCCCATGGACTGCAAGAAGATCAAACCTCTCCATTCTGAAGGAAATCAGCCCTGAGTGCTCACTAGAAGGACAGATCCTGAAGCTGAGGCTCCAAGACTTTGGCCACCTCATGAGAAGAGAAGACTCCCTGGAAAAGACCCTGATGTTGGGAAAGATGGAGGGCACAAGGAGAAGGGGACGGCAGAGGACGAGATGGTGGGACAGTGTTCTCGAAGCTACGAACATGAGTTTGACCAAACTGTGGGAGGCAGTGGAAGACAGGAGTGCCTGGCATGCTCTGGTCCAGGGGGTCACGAAGAGTTGGACATGACTAAGCGACTAAACAACAATTGTTAGATTTTCGACTGGATGATTTTTTTTGTAAGTTATTTGGCATCCATGGATGAAAGTGTGATCATAAAGAATGGGGTCAAACAAACAAACAAACAGTAGAAAGCTCTCCCACGGAAGGTGGTGGACTTTTTAAGCAGAAATTGGATGGATCTGTCAGCTGTGATTCCTGGGCTAGATGACCTCAAGAGGTGCCTTCCAACGCCACAATTCTGTGATTGGATGCATGTGACTCAGACTCTCAGCCCATCCCCAAAGCCTCCTAGGCCTGCTACCTAGTTGTTGTTCTGCAACTTTCTGTGCCTCCAGGCAGCCAAACATTTGAAGCGGACTGAAGCAGCGCTTTGTCCCTCCACCTCTGCAAATCTGCTTTAGAAAAGGAACCGGGGTTTCATTTGGGTTTGGGGGGTTGTTTTCATGCGGTTCCCCCCCCCCCCCAGCTACGAAAGTAACAAGGAGATGGCCCGGGAAGTGTCGGGGTGAGCAAATGATGAAAATGGGAAGATGCTTTAAAAGCGCCCCACGAACAAATCAGGAAGAATGCTGATTGCTGTATAAGTGCCCTATAAAAAGATCAGAACGGATGCTCAGTAAAGACCAGATATAATCAGACCTCGGCATAAACTGTGTGCAAGCAAACCAGGATGAATGCTCAGTAAATGGGCTGTCTGGGGGAGCCACTTATTTATTTATTTACAAGTGGGCCTTTCGGTAGTAAGCATTCTTTGTCCCCTGGCTAAGGCCGGTTTGTGTTTTCCTTTGGTTTCGCAGCGCCGTGGCAATGAATCATCATAATCATCACATTTGTTAATAATCACTTTTCTTACAGAATAACCCAAAGCAACTTACATGAAAACCAATATAAGAGCAGCAATAAAAACCTAAAAAGCACAAGTATGCAAATAAAAAGGCAGGGCTTACAGATCTTGGCCCTGTCAAAAGAGGCCACAAGGCCACCAGGCAAATTAAAGGCTTAAAGTGTTATGTACTGAAGTTCTCGCCCTGAGCCTGCAGGGGGATACTGTAGATAGTTTTCACTCAGGTCCACGTATGCAAATAAGGGATTGAAAGTGACATTCAGTGATTGGATAGTTGTTACTGTTGCCTTGTAGTTGAAGGCTATATAAGCAGGTTGGCTGAACCCTTCAGCCCAGTTCTGTTCTGGCCTGTGAATAAACAAGAGCTATTTGAAGAATCGCTGTGTCGTCTGATATGTTCACCCACAACTTAACATAAAGCCCAGGTAAAAAGAGAAGCCTGGTGCCTAAAACTGGGTAAGGATGGGGCCAGGCAAGTCTCCCCGGGGACAGCATTCCACAAGTAGGGGGTCACCACTAAAAAGTCCCATTCTCATGTAGGAGTCTGAAGTTTTAACAAACTTTTTTTTACTGATTTTGTTTTTTTATGTCATACACCATAGATATATATATATACAGACGCAAATTATAAATATATAAATAAATAAGAACGGAGATGAGAAGCTGGAGAGGGCAACCAAGATGATCAAACTGAGCTTTAGGAGGAACGTTTGAGGGAGCTGGGCATATTTAGCCTGGGAAAGAGGAGATTGAGAGGAGATGTGGTTGTTGCTGTTTAGTCATTTGGTCATTTAGTTGTGTCTGACTCTTTGTGACCCCATGGACCAGAGCATGCCAGGCACTCCTGTCTTCTACTGCCTCCCACCATAGCTGTCAACTTTTCCCTTTTCTTGCAAGGAATCCTATTCGGAATAAGCGAATTTCCCTTTAAAAAAGGAAAAAGCTGACAGCTATGCCTCCTGTAGTTCGTTCAAACTCATGTTCGTAGCTTCGAGAACACTGTCCAACCATCTCATCCTCTGTCGTCCCCTTCTCCTTGTGCCCTCCATCTTTCCCAACACCAGGGTCTTTTCCAGGGAGTCTTCTCTTCTCATGAGGTGGCCAAAGTATTGGGAGTCTCAGCTTCAGGATCTGTCCTTCAAGTGAGCACTCAGGGCTCATTTCCTTCAGAATGGATAGATTTGGTCTTCTTGCAGTCCATGGAGATGTGGTAAAGATAAAGGTAAAGGGACCCCTGACCATTAGGTCCAGTCGTGACTGACTCTGGGGTTGCGGTGCTCATCTTGCTTTATTTGCCGAGGGAGCCAGTGTACAGCTTCTGGGTCATGTGGCCAGCATGACTAAGCCGCTTCTGACGAACCAGAGCAGCACACGGAAACACCCTTTACCTTCCTGCCGGAGCAGTACCTATTTATCTACTTGCACTTTGATGTGCTTTTGAACTGCTAGGTTGGCAGGAGCAGGGACCGAGCAACAGGAGCTCACCCCATCATGGGGATTCGAACCACTGGCCTTCTTATCGGCAAGTCCTAGGCTCTGTGGTTTAACCCACAGCGCCACCAGCCATCTCCAAATACCTAAAGGGCTGTCACGTGGAAGACGAAGTCAGTTTGTTTTCTACTGCTCTGGAGGGTAGGACTCAAACCAATGGCTTCAAGTTTCAAGAAAGGAGATTCCAACTAAACATCAGGAACAACCTTCTGGCAGTAAAACCTGTTGTATTTTTACACTGACCTTCAGCCAAGGATCACAGGGCAGTTTACAATATAAAAACAGAAAAAGTACATTTAGCTCTATTCCTACAATTATTCCTATTGATCATCCCTATTAAACATCAATTTGATATTTTATTGTGTTTTCCATTTTTTGTTGGGAGCTGCCCAGAGTGCCTGGGCAACGCAGTGAGATGAATGGAACAACAACAACAACGACCATACAATTCAGTTAACATAGCACTGTCAGTCTGCCAAATGCTTTGCAAAGAGTAACAAGCAAAAGGAAGAGATGCTCACCATCTAAAAAATTTCTCAAGGGAGGTAAGAGAGGAAGATGGAAATAAGCAGGGGAAAAGTCTACATTTAGGCCAGTTGTTTATGTAGAGCCCCTCTGGACTGGGTTTTTAAAAAATGTAATAATAATTGGTGGGTATATTTTGCAACATGCCACTGACACAATAAAAGCACTTTAGTAACAGATTTATACTGGGCCGTCCAGACATCATTCCAATTTATTAGTTGCTCAGCAAAGCTTCTCCAATGTTGATGGAATATTGTAATCTTTGGATGGGTACGGTTGCCCTATAATCAGCTGTGGGTTTGGACTAGATGGGAAGGGGTATAGGGGACCTCAGCCCTGGCTTTATTTAAAAATAGATTCCTCAGCAGATTCCATGCTCCTTCAAAGTCCCAGCTTTGAAGGCCAATGCCAGGCCTCCTGAGTTCAGGCGAGATTGTTTCCACTTGACATCCTGTGACACATTTTGATGGGCAGGTGGGTGGCCCCATCCACCTGCCAAATGTGGCCTGCGGAGGGTTGGCCACTCTGGCCGCAAAAGGTTCTCCATCCACCATCGCTGCTGAACCCTGCCTTGAAGCTACGTTATAATAAATAATAATAATAAAAATAATAAATAATTTTTAATTTATACCCCGCTCTTCCTGGTTCAAAAACCAGGCTCAGGGCGGCTAACGACAAATTTAAAACACTTAATTGTAAAAGTAGCATAAAATACAGTATGAAAACATGAAGAGCAATAAAATTCAAAATTCAGAAATCAATTTAGGGGGAAACGCTGTGGGTTAAACCATAGAGCCTAGGACTTGCCGATCAGAAGGTCGGTGGTTCAAATCCACGTGACGGGGTGAGCTCCTGTTGCTTGGTCCCTGCTCCTGCCAACTTAGCAGTTCGAAAGCACCTCAAAGTGCAAGTAGATAAATAGGTACTGCCCCGGCGGGAAGGTAAATGGTGTTTCCGTGCACTGCTCTGGTTCGCCAGAAGCGGCTTAGTCATGCTGGCCACATGACCTGGAAGCTGTACGCTGGCTCCCTCGGCCAGTAAAGCGAAATGAGCATCACATCCCCAGAGTTGGCCATGACTGGATCTAATGGTCAGGGGTCCCTTTACCTTTACCTTCAAGCGTTTGATAATCCCCAGGGCTAGCTGGCTGAATAGGTCCTACTTGGGCCAGCGAGAAGGCCAGGGGAGAATTAGCTGTGGGGTCTCAGAGTGGGTAATCTTCATAAAAGTGGACGGGGAGGGAAGAAAAGGGAAATAAAAGATCAGGCTGAATTAGAATTAAAGGCCAGGTGGAATAGCTCTGTCTTACAGGCCCGGCGGAAGGAGGTTAAATCTTGAAGGGCCCTAATCTCCTGGGACAGAGCATTCCACCAGGTTGGAGCCATCACTGAGAAGGCCCTGGCCCTGGTGGAGGATAGTCTGGCTTCCTTAGGGCCCGGGGCCAGTCTAAACTATGGTTATTCATGGACCTTAAGGTCCTCTGTGGGGCAGACCAGGAGAGGCAGTCCCATAAATACAAGGGCTCTAAGCCACAGCACAGATTTCCAGAGAAAAATGGGGCTTCTCAGCGGTACGCACCACATGGAAACCTCAGAGCGGAAACCTCCAATCAGTGAGTCACCAATGCATACGAAGCCTAATGGCTGGAACAGATGGATGTCTTAACGAGCTACCAAGGGAGGTTGTGGGTTTTCCATTTTTGGAAGCCTGACAAAATGAGGTTGCCTCAACATCTGCCAAGGTTGGCTTAGACTGATTTCCCCTTGTTACAGGAGGATGGAGGGGATGAGAGTGTCAGGTGTAGATGGTATCAAGTGGGAGAGTTACGCTAACAGGGTACCACGGAGCCTGCAACATTTTCACCTGTGTTGAAATTCCTCATTTGTGGCCACAGCTGCTTATAGAGGGGCATAATGCACAGGCTGAAGGGACATTGTCTGAGCACGGTGGGTAACAAATAGATAACATGCTCTTTCAAGCTGTGGATGAGAAAATGTCAATCACTTCTCCTGTCTGGGCAGTTATCTTTCCACTGATGGCAAAATCCAGCATGGCCTGAGCTCTGTGAGTGTGGCTTTCTCCCAATTGAAGTGCAGAGTGTTTGAGGACTGGGACATTCACAGGGAAAACAAAATGCTTGTTTACAAATTCAGGTAGGTAGCCGTGTTGGTCTGATGCAGCCAAAATAAATAATAATACTAATAAATTGTCCAGTAGCACCTTAGAGACCAACTAAGTTTGTTCTGGGTATGCATGTACACAAAAACTTGTTGTCCAGTTGTGTCCAACTCTTTGTGACCCCATGGACCAGAGCACGCCAGGCACTCCTGTCTTCACACAAAAACTTAGTTGGTCTCTAAGGTGCTACTGGACTTTTTTTTAATTGTTATTTATTTTGCTTGTTTACAAAGCTATTGTACTACCAACCTTTACTGTACGGTTGCAAAACATGGACCACTTATAAATGCCATCTCCAACTCCTTGAAAGATTCCATCAACGGTGTCTCCGAAATAAATTACACATCGCTTGGGAAGACAGGTGAACTAATGCCAGTGTACTGGAAGAAACAAGTATCATCAGTGTTGAGGCAATGATTTTTCACCATCAACTTCATTGGACTGGTCATGTTGTGCAGATGCCTAGTTATCATCTTCCAAAGCAACTACTCTATTCTGAACTTGAAAATGGAAAGCGTAATGTAGGTGGTCAACAAAAAAGGTTTAAAGCCTCTCTCAAGGCAAATCTAAAAAAAAAAAAAAAGTAGTATAAACACCAAACTCTGGGAAACAATGGCCTGCGAGCACTGCAACTGGAGAACAGTCTTTGCCAAAGGTGTCATGGGATTTGAAGACGCTCAAACTCAGGACAAAAGGGAGAAATGTGCTAAGAGGAAGGCATGCTTGGCAAACCCTCTGCGTTATCAACTCCTGCCCCGAAGCCAATGTCCCCACTGTGGAAGGATGTGTGGATTCAGAATTGGCCTCCACAGTCCCTTACGGACTCATTGTTAATACTGTGTTTATGGAAGACAATCTTACTCAGCTACAAGTGAGCGCCAAAGAAAAGAAAGAAGAAGGTATAATATGCTCAAGCAGGTGGAGACAGAAGTTGTCTTCTGCCGAATCCACAGGGTCTGGTCTGGTGTTGAGTCCCAAGATCCTAATGTGATCACCAAAGTAAAAGAAGATTTACTCCAAACATAAAACATTAAAAAGTACACAACTATTTAAGCACAATTGCGCATTCCTACCCACCAAGTATATCCCCAGCAAAAGGGAGCTTATTGTTTGTTTTTCATTGGAAGTGTGGACTGGAAGTGTTTAATTGGGAGAAAAAACACATTGCTAAAAGGGCGTTGACTATAGAAACATTTTTTTAAAGAATAATTTTAAAAATTAGCGTTATAGTGTTATAGTGCTGTGACACCCTTTCGTTTAAGTAGCGTTTTGCAAGGATTTTAATATTCTTTTTTAAAATAAAAAAATATTGTCGCAGCAAAAGTTTTCGCACTAATTAAAAATTGATTAAAACTGGCATCAGGGTTATCAGACAGTTATGGGGGATGTGTGCCAAGCTGAGATCAGTTCACATGCCTGGTATATCACTGCCCCCTTCATAGGCAAAGCCCCTTTGAAGACAGAAAAGGAGTTCAAAGGGCATCAGTGGAAATGGCTCGACTCTTTGCCCCTTCTTAGAAAAGTGGCACGTTCCGCAGTAAGAAAAGAGAAGGAAGTCACACCAGAAAATATACGAGAGGCTTACAAATGGGTGATGATGGAGCCCACAACCCCAGAAAATACGGGTGAATGGCTCATGCCCCAACTAAACACTTACGTAGGTCTATGGCCGCAGAAGGCACTGCAACCTTCCAGCAATTTGACTTCACCCCCAAAAGCGCTCTCTTCCATCCCCTCCCAAGACAGACAGATGCCAACAACAAACGCATTCCAAAAGAAAAGAAAAAAATATTGCAAATAAGGGGCTTTTAGTGCTGCCCCAAATTCCAGTTATTCTCTTGGGGGGAAATGTAAAAAGTCTTTGGGAAAGAAACCAATCTCTTTCCACCCAGGTTTAATTCTTTCCCTTTGCTTTCAGAATGCCAGCTTTTGTATCAAAATCACATTTCTAAGAGTTTAGGTAACCAAATATAATCATCCTTTCTATTTCCCGCACCGCATGGAATCACAATGCGATTACATTTGCTTCCTTTACGATGAAAACTGCAACAGCCGTGCATTCACCGTCCTAGAGAACGGTATTTTCTAACTTCCTACCCTGATGAATAACAGCTGGTTTCACAAAACCTCCCCTCAAACAAACCAGAATGGATGTTCATTAAATCGCCAATTTGGGGGTGTGCTTTTAAATGGTTTTAAGAGAGCTCAGTCCCATTTTTAATAGGGTTACTTAATTATTATTATTATTTGTTGTTGTTTTAAAAATGAAAATATTTATATTTATTTGTGGTTTTAGGTGTATTTCTTTTAACTTACATCTTGGGTCCTGCGCTGGGAGAAAGGTGGAAATAAATAAAATGAAACAAAATAAATAAACATAATCAGTAGCCAAAGCCATCTAAGCACCTGGAAAACAAATCAGGACAAATGCTCAATTAGCTCAATTTTCTAAGGGTCCTTGTTTTGCAGTCCCTTGTTAATCTCAGAGCAGATGATTTCTTCTTTTAAATTAGGGGTGGTGAACCTTTAGCCTGCAGGAATCAGCAGTCTCTCTAGTCCTCAAAGGTTGTCGTGTTTTATGTCCATCTTACCTGGGCCTGATAGAATTTCAGGGTGAAACTTGAAACTTCAAGCCTTTTAAAAAGAAAAAATGAAGTGTGCTCCTGATTCTTCCTTTGCAGGCAAAATAATGCCGTGTTTTGTATCTGGCCAGTGCTGGATTTAAAGGTAAAGGGACCCCTGACCGTTAAGTCCCGTCGCAGATGACTTTGGGGTTGCGGCACTCAGATTTACGTATAAGCTAAACAAGCTATAGCTTAGGGCCACACTCTCTTGGGGCCCCCCAAAAAAATTTAAAGGAAAAAACCTGGATGTACATTTCCAAAATATAAGATAAAAAACAAATAAAATAAAACCTACATACAGCAACAGTGTTTTGTGTTGTGTAGGCTCCTATGATGTAAGTCATGGGCCCCGCCTGCTAGCCTGCTCCCTAAAATATCACTGGTTTGCTCATTTCTATATCAATTACTTTGATAGAATACATATTTTGTTATGTGCAAATGGCTTGAGATACCTATGAGGTCCATAAATTACCAAATAGCAACACAGAAAACAGCAACAATTTGTTGTTGACAAAGGACAGCTGGACATATAAAGGGCCCCATTACCTTCAGTAGCTTAGGGCCTCATCCAACCTAAATCCCGCCCTGAATTTGGCGCTTTCCCCCATCGCTCCTCACAGCAAGAGAAAAATGGTGTCCAGCTGACAAGGCACCAAACCACAAGTGTACTTAGAACCGTAGAATCATAGAAGAGACCCTGATCATCATCTAGTCGAATCCCCTGCGATGCAGGAATATGCAGCTGTCCCGTATGGGGATCGAACCTGCGGCCTTGGTCTTCTCAGCACCACTGACAAGGTGACCTTACAAGGTCTGCAGTGATTGGAAACGAAGCTGTATCTTCTGCCCTGAATCTTTCGCAGGTGGAAACAGTATGGTAAGCGAAATTGCATATAAACACCCTGACATCATCGTGAGAGCAAATCATCGTGAATGAACACACCGCCCTGATATTTTATGACATGGTGGAACTTTTGCAATCGATGTCCCTACCACCTGCCAAGGCTATAATAAAAACTAGGTTGTGGGATATTGAACACCAAGAACTAACAGTAGCAGCAGAGAGAACATGTTCCCCTCTTTATTTTCAACTTTCTTGGGCACATGAAACTAACCACAGTTACCTTGAATTTCTGCTTAATCCTCAAGAAAGAAGGGCATTTTCGCTGGCCAGGTTTAATTCAAATCCATCAGACCTCCTTTGGGGTAGGTTCTCAGGCAGGGTAGAAGGAGAAAGAACTTGCCTATGTGAAGACCACCTGGTGGAAACCCTCACACATATGGTTCTTAATTGTAAACTATATGCTGATCTCCGTCAGCAATTTCTAGATCAACTCTGCATCCCCAAGTGGAAACCAGAGTTGGAGGTCATACATTTACTATTACTGGAGAATGATCAGGAGCTCATCAAGTTAGTGGCTAAATGTCTCTATTTGGTTTTTTGTCGTTGAAATACACTGCAGACGTCTGATCTCCCTGGAGACCAAGAGATGTGACAATAGACTGCTCTGCTCCTTTCTTTTAGCAAATGTTTTGTGCCCCTGGGGAAGTGGTAATTCTGTATTGATTTGTTTTGGATATATGTATATATATATAAAATAAATATTTGGAGGGCCCCAACTTTTGCTTCGGCAGCAATGACACTTGAAGCCCAGTATTCAAAAGATTGTGGGCTGCCCGGCATCTTCCTTGGTCATCTTCCTGGACGGCTTAATATTTTGGAGGTTTTGCTGAGTTGTAAATATTCCCTTTTATCTCTTGTAAAGACAGGGAAGGATTTATTTTATTTGCTTTTAGCCCGGGTGGGTGAGGAGAGCTAGCTGATAGCGGTACTGAAATGGCCACGTTAGGCGTTGGGTTTTCTATATTAGTTTGTGGGTGTTCTGGCTCCTTTTACCTTTGAATTGCTGTGCCCTTTGGCTCGAAGCAATCAAGTTCGCCCACAATTCTTATGACTATATTGAGAATGCACAGCGCAGGCATTTAAAACTGCAGGCTCTGCAAGACGGATAAACCACAAACACAATTTATTGTGCTGCTAAAAACTTTGACCTGTTGGCGAGTCGCAGGAACGGCCTGCTTTCCTTTTTTCCTTCCTCGCTTACATTTTAATCTTCCAGCCCCTGTAAAGTTTGCATGGATGCTCAGAGCTCCAGAGGAACGCCTGCATGGTTGGTGCCCAGGAGACATTAAACTCTCCCCCCATAGCCTCCCCCCCCCCAGTTTGTGCTAAGTACATTTTGTGGTCATTCACAGCCAAACAAAAGCAGAGTTGCGTCTGCATTCAGGAATTGCTTGCAATACCACGCTTGGCTTCCTCTTCCGACTTCTGGGGTTTCTTTTCTCTCTCTCCCGCTCCCCCCTTCACTCTTTGCTTGCACTTCTCTAAATATTTTTTCCCCCTACAGTCTCTTCGGAAGGGTAGTTGTGACTGCCTGGGAGAGGATGCCAACTTCACGAGGCGTTCATCCAAGACAGAGCCAAGTTTTAAGGAGGTTCCATATGGAGCCGCTCTAATAGCTGCTGGAACAATCACGCTGTGATGTTCTTGTATGCACAAAGGGACTTCACATCGTCTCCTCTCCAGAAGCTGGCATTTATTTATTTATTTGTTCCCGAGGGCTGGGGGGGTGGGGGAACAGGCGAGGACCAAAGCGGAGCGTTTGCGCGCGCACACACACACACACACACACACACAAACACACTCCGGAATGCAGAGAGCGCCCCTTTCTGTGCAACAGGGCAAAACGAGCTTGACTGATGGGTGGAACAATGCAAAGCTCTGCCCTTTGGTTTAATTAATTTATTCAGACTGCTGGCATTCCACCAGGCTTACACGGAAAGGGGCCTTGGATCAAGTTAGGCCATTACTGTCTATCTCCACTATTGACTACACTGGGCTGACTCATCCAACTGACTCATTCTGTCTGTGCAAGGATGCAACCCTTGCCCAATGGAAACTCTCCTGTTTCTCCACCCCCTCCAGATCTGTTTTAGGGGTTCCGCAGTACCAGATTACCAAATAGGCAGAGTAGGCAACGGCCCATGGGCCCTGCAACAAGAGATCAGAATAGTATTGATTTGATCTTGAAAGAAAATAGCAATCCACCTTATTTAGTTCAATGTTATCCCACTAGAAGAAGAAGAAGAAGAGTTTGGATTTGATATCCCGCTTTATCACTACCTGAAGGAGTCTCAAAGCGGCTAACATTCTCCTTTCCCTTCCTCCCCCACAACAAACACTCTGTGAGGTGAGTGGGGCTGAGAGACTTCAGAGAAGTGTGACTGGCCCAAGGTCACCCAGCAGCTGCATGTGGAGGAGCGGAGACGCGAACCCGGTTCACCAGATTACAAGTCTACCACTCTTAACCACTACACCATACTGGCTCTCGAGCTTTGTTGTTGTTTAGTCGATTAGTCGTGTCCGACTCTTTGTGACCCCATGGACCAGAGCACACCAGGCACTCACTCCTGTCTTCCACTGCCTCCCACAGTTTGGTCAAATTCATGTTGGCCGCTTCTGTAACACTGTCCAACCATCTCGTCCTCCGTCGTCCCCTTCTCCTTGTGCCATCAATCCTACCCACTAGAGCAGGCATAGGCAAACTCAGCCCTCCAGATGTTTTAGGACTACAACTCCCATCATCCCTGACCACTGGTCCTGCTGGCTAGGGATGATGGGAGTTGTAGTCCCAAAACATCTGGAGGGCTGAGTTTGCCTATGCCCACACTAGAGCATGGTCATGTGGGGCCCCCCAAGATTTTGACTGCCTAATGGCCTCCACAGTGTCTAATCCAGCACTGGGTACCCCTAACCCTCTAGAGCAGATTTAGTGAGCTTGCATGGTGCATTGGGGGAGGGGAGAAAGCTTCACTGCACAACAGTAAATCCTTCCACTGACGGGACACGCCATTTGGGTACCACCTACTGACTAGCTGTGGCTCTGCAGAATTTAAAATGGGGTGCTCCCAGCTCTACCTGCGGTTGTTGCAAATTTAACCTGGGGTACTCTGCCCCTGTATATTTTGTTGTTGTAACCCGCCTTGCGTATAGTAATATAGAAAAGGCGGTACAGTGGTACCTCGGGTTACATATGCTTCAGGTTACATACGCTTCAGGTTACAGACTCTGCTAACCCAGAAATATTACCTCGCGTTAAGAACTTTGCTTCAGGATGAGAACAGAAATCATGCAGTGGCGGCGCAGCAGCAGCGGGAGGCCCCATTAGCTAAAGTGGTGCTTCAGGTTAAGAACAGTTTCAGGTTAAGAACAGACCTCCAGAACAAATTAAGTTCTTAACCCGAGTTACCACTGTATACAAATTAAAAGTGAAATTAAGAAATGATATGACTGTCAGGTCTTATAGGCTGCTTAAAAAATTGCTCCATAAGACCTTGCGGCAGATCCATTGGAGATCAATTTTCAGGGGCCTTCTGAAGACCCAACAATCAGCAGATGGATCCACAAGTCTTTGCAATCTCTCCTCGCATGTTTGATTTTAAGCCATGCAAGCCCAGAGGCCATGCAATGTCATTGGGACATCAAGTGATTGATGGATGCGTCACCCCACCTGCCAAATATGGTCCACGGAGGTGAGGGAGATAATGATCTGGAGCTCTCACCCGATCCTGTTCTCTGACCCGGCTCTAGACGGAGGTGGAGAATGGGCACAGCTATGGTTTTCCAGATCAGATTCCTGGCAAGCCTTCCCCAACCTGATGCACATGTTTGGGACAATAACTCCCATCAGCGCCAGTCAGCAAGAACACTGGTCTGCCCAGTATGTTTGAGAGCTCAAACCATCATTGGGGATCTAAATTATGGTTAGTGCAACCAAACCAGGTTTTGGCATGATGGCAGATTTTTTCCTTGGTACGTTGGGTCCACCCTACTCAGTGTGATATGACAACTGCAGAACTGGATGAAAAAAAAATTCATTTCAGCTTTCCTCCCACTGAGCTCTTTATCTCAATGTCAACCAGGAGGCAGGACAACGATGCCAGCTTTGTGTTCGGGGCCTTGCATTGCCTCAACAAGTAATTTGTCATTTCCGATGAAGATAAGGCCTTCTATTCTCCCCACAGCTGATACGAGCTATGATCCCTCCTCACTGATCAGCATGGGAATATCCGAGTCACAGGTGCCTCAGAGAAATCTACCATCTGAGCAGGACGGATAGGATCAGGCGTGATGCGGAATTTCTCGAGACTCAAGTCCGGAGGTGGGTGCAGCCATCTCCCAAGATTAGCATTAGGAGGAGAAACCAGTCTTGTCTCGAGTTCTCAATCCCCATTAAAGAGAAGAGAAGGGATCCTCGTTTGAACCCCACAGCTTTGTCTACACTGGCTGCAGGAAATAAAGGGCGACATTAGATGCAAAGTGTGCTGGGTCCGGGGGTTAACCAGAGCCACGTGGTCCAGGTCCGGCCCCGAATCCAAGGATTCTGCGAGGAGTCATTCCAACCCGGCCAAGGCAAAAAACTGGGCTAGGTCAGACATAAGGTCTCAGGCAGGTTCCAGCAATGTTGCTCCCGCAACCTGGGATGGGGTCCGGCAGCTTTTTATCTCTGACAGGGTAATGGCTGGTCCTGATCCCCCGGCGACTCACCTCCCTATTTTGCCTGAAGGTGAGCACTTCTCCTGCAAGTACTCAGGTCTCTCCTTCTCTCAGACCCGAGTCTCTGCAGCTCAGGAGATGTTGGTGGGTTACTAGACCCAGAAGCCGCCTCAGCCTCCCCTGACCCAACCGGTAGTGGAGCTGCTGTAAGAGATGGCCCAGCTGGAGGCAACGAGGTAATCCCTGCATCTGGAGCCAGGGCAGGCTCAGGCCCCGGACTCGGCCCAGCGGGTGCTTGTTGCAGGGGAACCTGTGCAGACTGGGGCTCTTCAGGATCAGGCCCCAGACCTGGTTCAGATGATGCCTGAGGCAAAATATCCGGTGCAGACTGAGACTCCTTTGGCTCTGAGCCCGAGCCTGAGTCCCAGGCCATCACACCAAGGCTACCAACGCCTTCGGCGCTGTGTAGAACTCCAGGCTCCTCCCTCCTGCAACAGGCAGAAGAAGAGTTTGGATTTGATATCCCACTTTATCACTACCCAAAGGAGTCTCAAAGCAGCTAACATTCTCCTTTCCCTTCCTCCCCCACAATAAACACTCTGTGAGGTGAGTGGGGCTGAGAGACTTCAGAGAAGTGTGACCCAGCAACTGCATGTGGAGGAGCGGAGAAGCGAACCCAGTTCACCAGATTACGAGTCCACCGCTTTTAACCACTACACCACACTGGATCTGCTATTCCAGCTCCTATTCCGTGAGGCTCTGAGGCAGGAGAGATGAGAAGCAGGGCCACTTCAACTGCTTAAATTCGGTTCTCCGCATTGCCATAGCACCGAGGTTTTCAACCTTTTTGGGTCCACGGCTCCCTTGACCAACTACATTTTTTCTGCGGCACCCCATGGGGCTCAGGCGCCCAGTTATGTCCCCCCTTGCCTGCAGAGCTGGCAGCCCCTCACCCCTTTTTCAAACACCTTCCCTTGCGGAGGGTTCCCTCAGCCTCCTCCCCTCTACTTGGGGGTCCTCTGTGCAGCCACTACTGCCGCCCCCAGTCTCTGAGTTGCCCTCCCCTGCCCCAAAGAGAGGTGCCTTCTCACACTGCCCCACAGGGGCCTAGGAAGTACTCCTTGGCCAGCCCCAGAGACACCATTTGCCTGGGGAGCTTGTAGCCAGGGCTGCTGCAACAAACAGCTGTGCAAGCCTTTGGGAGGCCGAGAAGCGAGAGGGCATCAGAGGAAGGAGGGAAGGAAAGAGGGACAGAGGCCAATGTTGCCCGTGGCACCCCTGACCATCATTTAAGGCACCCCAGGGTGCCTTGGCACACTGGTTGAAAACCACTGCCATAGCATATAGCATTAAAAAAAACAAAACTAATGAAATTTTGTCAGCATTTCAGTGCAAATTTCTCCTAAGACACACATTTTTTTCTATTAAGTTTTGGCATTTCTGCCAACGATTCTTCCTAGTACAGTGGGTTTGTGTATGCTATTTTCTGCAACACATGGATTTTGGGACACATTTCGGTGCTGGAGAAGTGCATCGCAAAATTCAGAGGAGTGTTTCAGTTGGCGAATTGGTTTGAGAAGGGTAAATTGGGGTGTTTCTTGTGAAAATACCACCTATTTTCTTTTGCTCCATTTCTCTCTTCTGGAGTTTGCCTCTAAAATAATTTAGAGCTCCGAAAGAGCCATTTTAGAATCTGAGGAAGCCATGGCTGGAGAGAACAAGTCGGAAGTGATACAAGGCACATCACTTGGAGTACCTGGAGCTGGGAAGGCATTATAGAATCATAGAGTTGGAAGAGACCACAAGGGCCATCGAGTCCAACCCCCTGCCAAAGGACTTAATTCCCTTCTGGAACATAAATCACCCCATGGGTGAGATAATCACAGGTGCAAGGTCAAAGGAGACTGGTGGCAAAGCAATGAAACTACTAGCACATTTGAAAAACTAACAGGGTCTGGTATGGTTTCTAAATGGATCGGGAATCACACATTGAGATTCCTGCACTGCAGGGGGTCCCTTCCAACTCTACAGTTCTATGATTCTATGAAAAGCGAATTTCCTCCCCACACATTCCTTATCACCCCACCTGCCAGGACTTGTTCTTCCACCCTCCCCCCAGAGGCCACGGTACTTCAAGGAATCCATGCCAAAGCCTCATAGACTCCTGGACTGAATCTCCTATAGAGCATCCTGGATCAGGCCAGGCATTTATCTAGTCCAGCATCCTGTTCTCTCTCTCTTTTTAAATATTTTTAGTGAAAAATATACATGCAAAATGCAGCAGGAGTCAGAGTAGTCTACAGAACAGGAATAACAAAACACACACACACACAAATAAAAAAAAGCGAGAAAATAAAGAGAAGAGAGAAAGAGAAAGAGAATATCTATAAGGCCCTTCACTGTATTTATATCAGATATACCGGTATCCTGTCCTTTCGTGGGTGGCACTGTGGGTTAAACAACAGCGCCTAGGACTTGCTGATCAGAAGGTCAGCGGTTCGAATCCCTGTGACGGGGTGAGCTCCCGTTGCCCGGTCCCTGCTCCTGCCAATCTAGCAGTTCGAAAGCACGTCCAAGTGCAAGTAGATAAATAGGTACCGCTTCGGCGGAAAGGTAAACGGTGCTTCCGTGCACTGCTCTGGTTCACCAGAAGCGGCTTAGTCATGCTTGCCACATGACCCGGAAGCTGTACACCGGCTCCCTCGGCCAGTAAAGCAAGATGAGCGCTGCAACCCCAGAGTCAGTCACGACTGGACCTAATGGTCAGGGGTCCCTTTACCTTTACCTTTATATCCTGTCCTTTATCCACATACAGGAGGTAGACCCTCCCATCTCCTACCCGGGAGCCTACTTCGTCTCTCAGTCTCTCACCCTGGGAGAACCTTTAAAGCAGCCTTTCTCAACCTGTGGGTCCCCAGATGTTGTTGGACTACAACTCCCATCATCCCTGAGCTCTGGCTTGCTAGCTAGGGGTGATGGGAGTTGTAGTTCAAGAATATCTGGGGACCCACAGGTTGAGACCCACTGGTTTAAACCCTTTCTTCTTCTTCTTCTTCTTCTTTCTTCTTCTTTCCCACCCATCTGTCTGGGTTTCCCAGCCACTCTGGGCAGCTTACAGCATAAACATTATAAAGGTTTCCAGTACTGAATAATAATAAATACAAAGAGAAAACAAGAGAAATAGAAAAGGAAAAAGAGAGAACATACAGTACAAAAAAAAAAAAAAATAAAAGGAGGAGGAAAAACAAAGAAGGAGGGGGAAAAACCAGAGGTGTACTTCCACATCTCTGTCGGCCAATTGTATGTATTACAGTTATTCAAAATACTTAGCATATACAGTGAAGAATAATTTCTCACGGTAGTTAGTAAATCAGCTTTTCTCCCAAGGTGCTAATGGGATGTTCCTTCGTTTCCTTCACAGCTCATCCTATTCTCACAGTGGCCAAACAGATGCCAGAAGCAGCACACGAGCTCAAGAGCCCTTTCTCTTTCTGTGCTTTTCAGCAATTGGGATTCAGAAGTACAGTGGAACCTCGTGTTACGGATGGGATCCATTCCGGAGGCCAGTCCGTAACAAGGAACTGATGCAAGCCGAAGAGCGGTGTCTGTGCATGCGCGCAGCCTGATTTAGCACTTCTGAGCATGCACGAAGCGTGATTTAGCGCATCTGCACATGTGCGAGTGGCAAAACCCGGAAATAACCCATTCCAGTACTTCCGGTTGCCACGGGATGCAACACGAAAAACACATAACGTGAAGCAGAGGCAACATGAGGTATGACTGTATTGCTGCCTCAAACCGTGGATGCAGAGTGCAACCATCATGGCTAGTTTGATGACCTGGGTCTCGAGCTCGGACTCGGACCAGAGGAGTCTCAGTCCACACCGGATCCTTTGCCTCAGGCATCATCTGAACCAAGTCTGGGGCCTGATCCTGAAGAGTCCAGTCTGCACAGGTTCCCCTGCAACAAACACCCGCTGGACCGAGTCCGGGGCCTGAGCCTGCCCTGGCTCCAGATGTGGGGATTACCTCATCGCCTTCAGCTGGGCCATCACTTAACAGCTGCTGCACTACCGTTGGGTCAGGGGAAGCTGTGGCGGCCCCTGGGTCTAGTAACCTACCGACGTCTCCTGAGCTGCAGAGGCTGAGGTCGGAGAGAAGGAGAGACCTGAGTCCCTCGCAGGAGGAGTGCTCGCCTTCGGGTGAAACAGGGAGGTGAGTCGCCAGGGGATCAGGACCGGCCGTTACCCCAACAAAGATAAAAGGCTGTTGGACCTCACTCCAGGTTGTGGGAGCAACATTACTGTATGCCAGACCCTGCCTGAGATCCTGTACCTGTCCTTGCCTGGTTTCCTGCCTTGTGTCCTGCCTTGACCCTGTCGAACTGACTCCTAGCAGAACCTTCAGATTTTGGACTGGACCTGCACCACGGTTCTTGGGTTACCCCGGGCCCAGCACAACTAGCAACCAACAAGAGCCCTCTCCTGTGTGAATTTGCCAGATCCTCTTTTTAAAGCTACCGCTGCCTCCAGTGGCAGTGAGTTCCATAGTTTAACTTACTGCCCCCACCCGTCTTGCCTTCCCTTGTTCTTAGCGTGTCGAAAACGGAGCCCCACATATTTGATCTCTGCAGCAGCCTGGCAGTTTGGCTGGAGACAGGGCTGCCTGTTAGTGTTTCTGAAATGTCAGACGAAGGGGGCACGAAAATGGAGGCACCCCCGCCTGTCTGCTGTAGCCCACGGAATTTTGGCTTAGCTCACTGCCTGCTGTGCGATGGGGGGCTCTGGGAGAAGGGGAGGTCCTCCCCTCTTGCGCTTGGCTTTGGAGCAGGCAGAGGCCGAGGCGTGACGCCGGAGCCCAGCGGAGTGACAGTGAGAGCCACCCGCACGCTTTTCTGTGAGGTGGGGGGAGCCTGATGCCAGGCTGAGCCTTGGAGGAGGAGGAGAAGGCAGTCGCTGCTCGCTGTGGAGCTCAGCATGATGCACAGACCTCTACAACCTGCAGAGAGAGGATTGGCTGTGCATCGTACTCAATGCAGGTCCAGTGGCGTGGATGTGTCAACACCTCCTCACATAGACAGTGCAGTGCTGGAAAGTGCATAAATGCTGCTGCTGCTGCTGCTGCTGCTGCTGCTGCTGCTGCTGCTGCTGCTGCTAATACAACGCCAATAATATCATTATCAGTATTTGTCTTGCCTTGCCTCCCGGAGACGCAGCAATAAAACTTCGAGCACATTTGCAAAAAGCTATGCAGGGTCCGGTATGGTTTCAAATTGGACAGCTAGTAGCCATTCGTAGCCTTATCCTGCGTTGCAGTGAAGAGACAGGGGCACACATAGAAACATGCCTTGTGTAGGGACTGGTGGAGCTATTTGCTCAACGAATTTTCATTCCCCAAGCCAGTAAGCGAACCAAAACATACCCACCCTTTGAAACTCTCCATTCGCCGAATTTTGCAACGCAGTTCCCGAACCCAAGAAATGCAGACAAAATTGCTCATTTTACTGTAAGCAATGTCCCAAAATGCACCAGGCAGTCTTTGCCAATCTGGTGCCCTCCAAGGGGTGTTTTGGTTGTTTTTTTGTGGTTGTTTTTTGAACAATGGGCAAGTCTATACATTTGAAGCACATTCAGCACATATTTAAAGTGCCCAGTTTTCCCCAAATTATCTTGGGAGCTGTGGTTTGTGGACAAAAGTGCCGGATCAACCTGAAATTGTTGTTATGTGGTTGAATCCCACCCAAAAGCAGTGACAGTCTGGAAATGCCCCCTGTCTCACGTCACACGGCAATTCTGTCTCTAAGCTCTGGAGGGATGGCTCAGTTTCAAATGAGGAGGAGGAAAGACCCCAGCTGGCAGATAGCATTTACAGACATTAGATCCCATTGCTCAAAAAAACAACAGATCGTCTCGGTCAATTAGCAAGCCGTCAGCCTAAGGAAGGAGGGTCTGTAATTTACAGTGTTGTGGGCTGAGAACAGGCAACGGTGGCCCTGAAGCTGAATGTTGCAAAATTCAGGACAGATTTTTAAAAAAGGACTTCTTCACGCAGCATACAGATAAACCATGGAACTCACTGCTGCAGGATGGCCAATGACTTGGAAGGCTTTAAAAGAGGATTAAACCAATTAATGGAGGAGAGGGCTATCGATGGCTGCTAGCCATGATGGCTATGCCTCTGCCCAGTGGCATAACATGAGTTGTCAGCACCCAGGGCCGTGCAGAGGAGTGGAAACAGATGAGCCACAGAGATGATGATGATGATGATGATGATGATGATAATAATAATATTTATACCCCGCCCTCCCTGGCCAGAGCTGGGCTCAGGGCAGTTAACACCAGTAAAATTACAATAATTTTTTTTTAAAAAAATACAGGTATAAATGTAATTTAAAATGCAGCCTCATTTTAATAGTAGCCCATAGATCAAAACCATAAGGGGAGGGAAACATAAGGGTCAGACTGAGTCCAAACCAAAGGCCGGGCGGAACAGCTCTGTCTTGCAGGCCCTGCAGAAACTTGTCAAGTCCCACAGGGCCCTAGTCTCTTGTGACAGAGTGTTCCACCAAGTCGGGGCCAGTACTGAAAAGGCCCTGGCCCTAATTGAAACCAATCTAACCACCTTGCGACTTGGGACCTCCAAGGTGTTGTCATTTGTGGACCTTAAGGTCCTCTGCGGGGCATATCAGGAGAGATGGTCCTTTAGGTACGTGGGTCCTAGGCCGCATAGGGCTTTAAAGGTCAAATGTAAAGGTAAAGGGACCCCGGACCGTTAGGTCCAGTCGTGACTGACTCTGGGGTTGTGGCGCTCATCTCACTTTATTGGCCAAGGGAGCCAGCATACAGCTTCCGGGTCATGTGGCCAGCATGACTAAGCCACTTCTAGCGAACCAGAGCAGTGCATGGAAATGCCGTTTACCCTCCCGCCGGAGCGGTACCTATTTATCTACTTGCACTTGACATGCTTTCGAACTGCACCTTAAACCTGACCCTGTACTCCACTGGGAGCCATTACAGTTGGTAAAGCACTGGATGAATGTGATCTCACAGCAAGGACCCTGTAAGGAGCCATGCCACGGCATTCTGCACCTGCTGGAGTTTCTGGGTGAGCTTCAAGGGCAGCCCCGCGTAGAGCGAGTTACAATAGTTAAGCCTGAAGGTGACCATCACATGGATTACTGTGGCCAGATCCGGGCGACCAACTGCTTAAAACGGCAGAGATGGAAAAATGCCACCTTTGTTGTGGCTGCAACCGGTTCCATCTGGTATACAAACGGAGACCCTCCCTGCTCACAGACTGTCTCGCCAGAGTGGTGCATCCTCTAGTTATCTCCCGCTTGGACTACTGCAATGTGCTCTATGTGGGGCTACCTTTGAAGGTGCCCCAGAAACTGCAATTAATGCAGAATGCAGCAGCTAGACTGGTGACTGGGAGCGGCCGCCGAGACCACATAACACCGATCCTGAGAGATCTGCATTGGCTCCCAGTACGTTTCCGAGCACAATTCAAAGTGTTGGTGCTGATCTTGAAAGCCCTAAACGGCCTCGGTCTAGTATACCTGAAGGAGCATCTCCACCCCCATTGTTCAGCCCAGACACTGAGATCCAGCTCCAAAGGTCTTCTGGCGGTTCCCTCATTGTGAGAAGTGAGGTTAAAGGGAACCAGGCAGAGGGCCTTCTTGGAAGTAGCGCCCGCCCTGTGGAACGCCCTCCCATCAGATGTGAATGAAATAAGCAGCTATCTTCTCTTTAAAAGACATCTGAAGGCAGCCCTGTTTAGGGAAGTTTTTAATATTTAATGCTGTATTGTTTTTAACACTCGATTAGGAGCCACCCAGGGTGGCTGGGGAAACTCAGCCAAATAAGCAGGGTATAAATAATAAATTATTATAATATTATTATTATTGTCTGGAGAGGTCACTTCCTGGTTTGCATGGAGAAGCCGTTTTTAGCGGAGCCCAGCAATAGACGTGTGCAGCTGTATTGAGGCAGCACTGGGTGTTGGAATTTTGCACCCCTAACAATTTTACACCCAGGGCAACCACCCCTGTGTCCCACTATGCCACTAGCTCTGCCTCCATGGGAACTGCAGGAGGAGAGAGTTCTCTTCTAAATTCAGATTTTGCTTGAAGGTTTCCCGCCAGCATCTGGTTGGCCGCTGTGAGAACAGGATGCTAGAGGGTCCATTGGCCTGATCCAGCAGCCAACTCTTCTTACGTTCTCATGTTCTTAATTCCTTGTGGGAGAGTATCTGGATGGCATGCGGTAAACAAGCAATCATGCGCATCTACTGCGCATTTTAAGAGTGCACGCCGGAAGAGCCCAAGGGACCACACAAA
Organism: Podarcis cretensis; assembly: GCF_951804945.1. NCBI lineage: Eukaryota > Metazoa > Chordata > Lepidosauria > Squamata > Lacertidae > Podarcis > Podarcis cretensis. Next base: position 5,198,224 of record NC_137175.1, on the reverse strand, counting down.
AACTGTCAAAAATATATTGCGTGCATTTACACAAGTAATTCTCTCTTTAACCTGGGAAGGTATTTGTCTCCCCGAAGTGTTCTTCTTTTCCAAAGCTATTATAGAATTTTACACCACTAGCTGTGCGAAGCCTCCTTGGGAGAGTTTGTGGAAAATTGGATTATGAAAATATTCATTTTTCCCCTCTCTCGTTGTTCTGGAAGCTCCCTTTGCGATGAAAGCGGAAACTTAATAGGCTTGGCCTGCTGGTTATAAATGCTGTGTGCTATGGGGAGGGTCGAAGCTCAGTGGTAAATCGTCTGCTCCCCATGCTCAAGGTTTCCAGTTCAATCCGGGTAGCACTGGAAGAGGTCCCTGCCTGAAATCAGTGTTGACAGGAGTGACCTGGCTGTTAGAATTCCTGCTCCATGATTGCAGTCATGGGATTGTTGTCTTTCACATGGTGGTGTATGTTTTGACTCCACAGAGTGGGAAGTAACGGAGACAGGATGTTTGTGTTACAGTGTTCCATGAAGTGGGACTATTGTCCTTTGTTCTTTTCCTCTTTGCTGTCTGATGCTAGAGAGAGAGAGAGCCATGCTGCAGTGCTCCATGTGTGTTTAGATGTAAATAAAGTAGATTAGCCAAAATGCTGAGTTGCTGAGGTCTGTTACGCAACTGGATCCCTAAGTGTGCCGGTGTCAGTTGGCATCGGTCGCTGTGATGTTCGGGCTGAAGAAAGCTTTTGAAGCTCCTGAACCATTGACCAGGAGGAAGAGAACATGCCAGTTGGGCATGTGTCTCTGCCAGAGTCCTACTCGAGTGTAGGCTGAACTCCTGGCACTGGCTTGGTATCAAGCCATTTCCTAACTTCCTAACACATCTGTATGCAGGATTCGGTGTGTGGCTTCATCATGAAACCCAATTTTTTTTATGGGAAGGCTCAATGTTGGAGACATAATGTGACATAACAGCAGGCTGCATCCGAGGGACAAGACCCTGTGGAAAATCCCCACATCCCCATAGGCTGGCCTTTGCGATGGCACTTTCCTCTCAGTACCGTTGGGCCTGCCCTCACTTAAATATAGTGCACCCACCTCACAGAACACCAATTCCACAAATTTCTTCAAACTACTCCAGATTATCTTGTGGGGGACTTGTGTGAGGGAAAACTTCACAGTTTGGAGTCCCAGGCAGGATTTGATCAAATAAACAAGAGAGATTTTATTTAGCAAAGGAAGTTTATGACACAAAGTGGGTAAGACATAGGATACTTCAGATGACAGTGGTACCTCTGGTTGCGAACAGGATCCGTTCCGGAGCTCCGTTCGCAACATGAGCAGAACGCAACCCACGTCTGCGGGTCGTGATTCACCGCTTCTGTGCATGTGCATGATGTCATTTCGAGCATCTGCGCATGCGCGAGCGGCGAAACACGGAAGTAACCCTTTCTGGTACTTCTGGGTTGCCGCGAGACGCAACCTGAAAATGCTCAACCTGAAGCAAACGTAACAAGAGGTATGACTGTATAATGTTATTTTCACTTCAGTTCTTTCTCAGTTGTTGCACAGCTGTTGCTGCTTAATACTGTGGTTCTTAAACAAGGTGGTATTTTCAACCCTACTCCTGAGGTACTCCAAGCAACAGACCCAAGGGATCTCCACAGACATCTTAATTGGTTTGGGAGTCTTCTCTTTTTGTAGGAGAATCTCTCCCCTCCTGACGACTGGAAGGAGGCCCAAGTAGACTAATGAAATTTGCAGATGACACCAAACTGGGAGGGGTGGCTAACACCCCAGAGGACAGGATCACACTTCAAAACGACCTTGACAGATTAGAGAACTGGGCCAAAACAAACAAGATGAATTTTAACAGGGAGAAATGTAAAATATTGCACTTCGGCAAAAAAAAAATGAGAGGCACAAATACAAGATGGGTGACACCTGGCTTGAGAGCAGTACATGTGAAAAGGATCTAGGAGTCTTGGTTGACCACAAACTTGACATGAGCCAACAGTGTGACGCGGCAGCTAAAAAAGCCAATGCAATTCTGGGCTGCGTCAATAGGAGTCTAGCATCTAGATCAAGGGAAATAATAGTGCCACTGTATTCTGCTCTGGTCAGACCTCACCTGGAGTACTGTGTCCAGTTCTGGGCACCACAGTTCAAGAAGGACACGGACAAACTGGAACGTGTCCAGAGGAGGGCAACCAAAATGGTCAAAGGCCTGGAAACGATGCCTTATGAGGAACGGCTAAGGGAGCTGGGCATGTTTAGCCTAGAGAAGAGGAGGTTAAGGGGTGATATGATAGCCATGTTCAAATATATAAAAGGATGTCACATAGAGGAGGGAGAAAGGTTGTTTTCTGCTGCTCCAGAGAAGTGGACACGGAGCAATGGTTCCAAACTACAAGAAAAAAGATTCCACCTAAACATTAGGAAGAACTTCCTGACAGTAAGAGCTGTTTGACAGTGGAATTTGCTGCCAAGGAGTGTGGTGGAGTCTCCTTCTTTGGAGGTCTTTAAGCAGAGGCTTGACAACCATATGTCAGGAGTGCTCTGATGGTGTTTCCTGCTTGGCAGGGGGTTGGACTCGATGGCCCTTGTGGTCTCTTCCAACTCTATGATTCTATGATTCTATGACTGTATCTTTCCAGCTTCTACTTCTCCTGGCTCAGCCTCCCAGTTAATTCCTGACCCGTTACTCTTACAGGACACCACACACTGTCCTTCACCCTAAGCTCAGAGACTCCTTTCTCTAGCTTGGGATATGATATATTCCTCAGAGTGGATGTTTCCACCCAGAACCAACTCTCTCTCCTCTCACTCCCAATCTCCCAACCTATTCTCCCAACCTCTATCCCAGGGGCCAGCAAACTTTTTCAGCAGGGGGCCAGTCCACTGTCCCTCAAACCTTGTGGGGGGCCAGACTATATTTGGGGGGGGGGGGAATGAACGAATTTCTATGCCCCACAAATAACCCAGAGATGCATTTTAAATAAAAGTACACATTCTCCTCATGTAAAAACATGCTGATTCCTGGACAATCAGCAGGCTGGATTTAGAAGGTGATTGGGCCGGATCCGGCCCCTGGGCCTTAGTTTGCCTACCCATTTCTTAAGGGGGGGGACGCGGGTGGCGCTGTGGGTAAAACCTCAGTGCCTAGGACTTGCTGATCGCAAGGTTGGCGGTTCGAATCCCCGCGGCGGGGTGAGCTCCCGTTGTTCGGTCTTTGCTCCTGCCCACCTAGCAGTTCGAAAGCACCCCTAAGCGCAAGTAGATAAATAGGTACCGCTTTATAGCGGGAAGGTAAACGGCGTTTCCGTGTGCTGCTCTGGTGCCGGTTCGCCAGTTGCAGCTTTGTCACGCTGGCCACGTGACCCGGAAGTGTCTTCGGACGGCGCCGGCTCTCGGCCTCTTGAGCGAGATGAGCGCGCAACCCTAGAGTCGGTCACGACTGGCCCGTACGGGCAGATGTACCTTTACCTTTATCTTAAGGGGAGGGGGGCGGCATTCTCTCAGTCCCTCCACCATCGCAGGCATGTTTGGTGGAGACGGAGGACAGGGCCTTCTCGGTGGCTGCTCCCAAACTTTGGAACTCCTCCCACCCCAATAAACCAGACTGGCTCCCTCCTTGTCCTTCCAATGGCAGGTGATGATTTTCTTGTTCTAAGCTGCTTTGGGGGACCGACTGCTTTTAATAAAATGACTGGCGTTATTGCACTTATATGGATGACATGTGTAGAACCATAGAATTGTTGAGTTGGAAAAGATCCCATTAATTAACGCCTCAGTTAGTGGGAGATCAACAACCTTTTTCAGCAGGGGGCCGGTCCACTGTCCCTCAGACCTTGTGGGGAGGCCGGACTATATTTTTTTTGGGGGGGAAATGAATGAATTCCTATGCCCCACAAATAACCCAGAGATGCATTTTAAATAAAAAGGACACATTCTACTCATATAAAAACATGCTGATTCCTGGACCGTCCATGGGCCGGATTGAGAAGGCGATTGGGCTGGATCCGGCCCCCGGTCCTTAGTTTGCCCATCCATGCTCTATCCCAACCTACCAACTGTCTCTCCAAATCCTCTCCTTTTCAACTCCCCCTCTCCTGGAACCCCAGCCAATCAGAGGCTGCCATTGGTTAACCGTTTGCTGGCAGGTAAAAGGAAAAAGAAAACACTTGTTGACCCATTTCTCAGCATAACAAACTTTTCCGTCACAGGCTTTGCTTCCAGAACAAAAGAAGAGCCCACTGGATCAGGCCAATGGCCCATCTGGTCCAGAATCTTATTCCCATGGTGGATGACCCATTATGGGAAACCAGCAAACAGGATCCAAGCACGAAAGCCTTCTCCCCCCAGGTGGTTTACAGCAACTGGTATTCAGAAGCAGCTATCGTGAGCCCTCTCTGCCATGGATTTTTCTAATCGTCTTTGAAAACCACCCAAGTGGCTACATATAGAGAGCTGCCAACTGAAGTGGAACATAAGGTGAAACTGAAAGATTGTGAAGAGATGAGAGATTTACTAACGGATTGATTACAGTTTCGCCAATTAAATGATATTTTTAAGGCAGACAAAATGAAAGGTTTCAGTTACGAGACCTCAAGATTTGAAAAAGATTCATTAGAAAACAAGATAAAATTACTGTCGAAAACATATACAAAAGATGAACAAGTTAAATCTGTAATGATACACTGGGCAAGGGATCTGGGGCATCATATTCAACTTTCAGAATGGGAAAGGTTATGGAAAACTGATTTAAAATTCTCGGCTTGTTGTACACTGAAAGAAAACTACATGGAAATGATGTATCAGTGGTATTTGACTCCCAGTAAGTTCACAAAAATGTATAAGTACAAATACCTGCTGGAAGTGTAAAGAGAAAGAAGGCACCTTCTATCACATTTGGTGGTGATGGAAGGTAATGAAAGCTTTCTAGGAAATGATATATAATGAATTGAAAAAAATGTTTAAAATAACTTGTGTGTGTGTGTATAAAAAGTTATTTTTAATATTTTTTAATTCATATATATATATATATATATATATATATATATTCATATATATATATATTCATATATATATATATTTAATTCATATATATATATTCATATATATATATATTTAATTCATATATATATATATATATATATATATATATATAAATTCATATATATATATATATATATATATATTATATATATATATTCATATATATAATATTATAGATATATAGATGATAGATGATAGATAGATAGATAGATGATAGATAGATAGATAGATAGATAGATAGATAGATGATAGATAGATAGATAAACACCCAGAAGCTTTCCTGTTAGGAATTGTAGGTACTGAAATTCTAAAGGAGCAGAAAAGACTTTATGTATGCGACAACAGTCGCATGGATGCTGAATTTAGAGTCTGTAGAAATGGCAAAATTGACGGCAATTATTAGAGGCCACTCAAATCAGAGAATAATCAAAGAGTGGGATGGAGTGAAGGAATACATGAAAAAATATGGTTCTGGAATTGAAATATTAATAGATAATGTGTAAAAGGGTAAGCAAAAAAAAAAAAACCAATAGAATCAATAGAATAATTATTATATTATAACAACACAACAAGATGGAAGAAGTAAAATGTTGAGCTCACACATGGGTGTGTTATTCTAAAGCAGCAATGGGAGCGGGGGGCATGTGGGAATCTATAATATTATTTATAATATAGATTTCCTAACTGCGTTGTATTTACACACAGCAAAGGGAAGCCTAGAGTAATTATGTATATTTTAATTTAGGTAATCTATGTAATAGGCTTATGTTAGAAAACAAATATGGATTTCGAATTTGATGCTTGTAATTTTTTCTTTTTTGGTTTTGAAATAAAATTTATTGGATCTTTGGCTCTACTAAAACCCCCCCAAAAAAACAACAACAGCCGCACGGATGCTACTAGCCCAAAGATGAAAAGAAAACAAAGTCCCCACAAGAGAGGAATGGCAAATTAAGCTGTTTTAGTACGCTGAAATGGCAAAACTGACCGCAAAGCTCGGGAACCAAGAAGTCAACAACTTCAAGAAAGAATGGGGGAGATTTATAATTTATTTAGGAGACCACTGTGAGCAGATGAAAACATTGGCAGGATTTTAATATCGCTTGTAATGTAACAAATACAATGGATAACATGGAAAGATATAAAATATGGATTAGGTAATAATATGCAGGTGGAAATGTTGACAGCAGGACCCACAGAGGGGAAGGTAGGAAGTCGAGGGATTCAGAGAAATCTCCATCAGGGCCTCCCTCCTGTGGCAGAGAGTTCCACAGTTGAACTATGTGCTGTGTGAGGAACGTCTTTCTTCTATCTGCCCTGTATCTTCCAACATGGGAAGGGTTAAGCACCCCTTCCTCCCCTCTACTGCTGGTTTTGAAGGAATGGGGAAGGAAAACCCTTTTATGGTTAAGAGTACCGGAGCAGGGACATCTGTGATGTCAACCTGCGTGCACAAGCTGATGTGACTGGATTCCTGGGGAAGGGGGGAGAGGGTGCCTGGAGGATATATATACTGCATGAAATCTCTCATTTTTTGGACTTGCTGTGGACTGACCACGCAAGTGCCTTTCTGCAGAAATAAAGAACTCTTTCTCTGAACCAACCCTTGGTGTCATTTGACTTCCTTCCTTCCATCCAGGAGCAACGCAGAGCCCACCAATCGGTAAAGTCTAATAAGGCTACAGTTTGACAACAGCCGTGTTCGCTGCCCACAGAGGTGCTAAAAGCTATGGCAAGCTGTCTCCCTAGTTGGTTTGGGGGTCGCCCTTAGTTCTGGTGCAGGTCAAATAGATGTGCCCCCATTGTAAAGAAAAGGAAGGGACCTTTTACCATATGTGGTAGGAATGTACAGAAATTAAAAAATTCTGGGAAATGATATACATTTGAAGAAAATGTTTAAAATGACATTTGTAAAAAAAACAAACCCAGAAGCATTTTTGTTAGGGATTGTTGGATAAGTCCCACCAAGAAAAATAAAGAATTTGTTTATGTATGCAACGACGGCAGCAAGAGTCTTGATAGCACAAGGATGGAAGAATGAGGAAACCCCGACGAAAGAACAGTGGCAAGAAAAAATGATGAACTATGCAGAACTGGTGAAACTGACATGTAAATTGCGAGACAAAGACCACAGTGACTTTAAAGAAGAATGGGAACCTTTTACAGTCTATTTTAAAAGACAACAAAATGAACTGGAATGCTTGGCAGGTTTTGAATAAACATACACAAATTTATTGGGTTAATATGGTGGATAGATAATATAAGGATGTATACAATTTTATAATATACAGAGAACAATATGAGATGAGAAATCAGAGAGAGGAGCTCAGGGAAGTCTTGGGGGGGAGGGAGGGTTTTTGGGGAGGTGGGGAAATGGGAGGGGGGAAACAATGAAGATGATTTGTATTGTTGATTTGTTATGCTGAATTTGTTAATAAAAAACCAAGCTGCTCTTTCTTGCAGCTTGTAAAACAGTGATTGAATTGCCCCCCCAAACCTCAGGCTTTTATATACATTATTTACACAATGAGTCACGTCTGATTGGCTGGTTCTGCTTCCCTCCTGGAGCCTGATTGGTCTTTCCCTGCAGGCCAATCAGTTGTTGCATTCTACGATCCTACCAACCTAATAGGCTGATTAACTTCTTCCTGGAGCCTGATTGGTCTTCTTCTGCAAGCCAATCAATTGTTGCATTCTAGGATCCTACTTGCCTATTGTTCTAGGTTCCAAGGTTAGTACATAACAAGACCCAAATTCAAACCAGAGAAGAATTTGGGTAGCACAGTCATTGGGCCATTGATGGTCATCTGGCCCAACCCTCAATTAAATGCAAGATCCTCAGTGCAGGATGAAACTGCCACCCCCTGAACAAATGTCCGCCCAGGTGTTTGCTTCTCCAGCAAAGGAGAGCTCACTTGTTGAGAGTCCATTCCACTATCAAATGGCTCTGGCAGTAGGGACCTTTCCCCTAGGGTTTAACCAAAATCTGCTTCCATGACATTTTCGCCCATTGATTCTAGCCCTGGTTCCCTGGAGCAACAGAAAACAAGCCTTCTCTATGACATGACAGCCTTGCACATATCTGAATAATTCATATGTGAAATTAACATCTCAAGTCCCTGAAACTCGCTTTTCTGGGCTAGGAAGTCTTCAATGTGGCCTTAATGTATAGATCAATAGATACATAGATAAATATAGATGTGCATGCACAATAGATGCGTCCACACAGTGAAGACTCAAAGGAAGAAGAGTCACCTGGGATTTTTTTTTTAAGGTGCCCCCAAAACACACACACACACACACCCAGTGATCTACCAGAGACAGGTCTCTGGTAAACAAAGACCCCTGGCAGATATGCATGCTTCAGCTGTCTCCAAAATGAACACACAGCCTCAGGGGAGTCGTGACTCAGAAGCTCAGTGCCCCAGCGCATTAGGAATCACCCCCATTCCTTCCTGAGCATTTTAATTAATCAGAAACAAACCAGTGTCCTTAGAGCAGGCAGGAAGTCTGTGTGATCATCCCATTGATCTCTTTTATACATCCCATTTATTAAAATCTTATTTCCCTACCCCCTACCCCCCGTTTTCTCTCTTTCCCTTTTAACTGGCTTGTTGCAAAATTTGATGAAGAAGGATAACTGGGTTTGGGGATTTGGGGTTGTCATAGGAACAGACTTCTCTGACAGTAACTCTCTGGCTCCCAATAGATGTTTCTCGTTTTTGGTTCTACGCTGGTGATTTGAGGGCAAGCAGTCGGGGGCTGGAGAGGGCACTGTGTCCCTCGCACAAATGAAGTATTTTTTTGTCCCTCTCTACTACAAACATATAAGCCTGGCCCGTGCAATTAAAAGTGCCCATTTTGGGCAGGAAGCAAATGGCAGCTACTCAAGGTCTCCCTCTCTCTCTCCCCCCCCTCTTTTACAAGGATGTCCTGATGTTATAAATGTGTGTTTCTGTGGGAAAGAGCCATGCATGGCTGGGTATCCATTTCAAGGGCTGGGAACTCGGAGCAAGTGCCGACATCAGCAGAACTGTCGAACTAAATATCCCCTTGTAAAACATAATCAGAGAACAGGGAGTTGGGGAAATACTAAACGGCTCGTTCTGGGCTTTCGTTTCAGCTGCAGCGGAGGGAGCAACAGGTTGGGGGGGGCAGAGGCACAATCTATTTATTTGACAGAAAGTGCCATCGGGAGTTTGCAGACTGTCTTTCCCTGAAGGTTTTTAAGCAGAGGTTGGGTGGCCATCTGTCAGGAATGCTTTAGTTTGTGTTCCTGCATAACAGAGGGTTGGACTAGATGATCCTTGGGGTTCCCTTCCAACTCTGCAATTCTATGATTTATAAGAACATTCAGAATCCTGTTCTTATGCCGGCCAAGCACAAGAACATTCTCCTCTCCTCCAGCAACTGGTATTTAGGAGCCAGGATAGAGCCATCTTGGCTAAAGCCATTTCCACCTTGAGGAAGAGGTGGGGTTGTGGGCTTCACTGCCCCTCCGTGTGCGCAGGGGGTGGGAGGCCGGCCCCTGCATGACTGGGTGGTTCCCGGCTGCGTCATCCACTAGCTGGCCAATCGGGTTGGTCCGGGGTCGTGGCCTGCCCCATAAAGGCAGGACGCAGCTGGGGATCTCCCTCATTTCCGCCTTCCAGCTGCTCCGGTTCTCCCACCCTCCCGCCCTTTAAGGTTTTCTTTTCTTTGACCTTGCTTTGGACTTCGGTCGGTCGCCGTTGAGGGGCCTGGTAAGAAATTTTCCACTTGGCAAATTGGCACCAGCCACTTGGTTTTCATCTAGTAAAGGTAAAGGGACCCCTGACCATTAGGTCCAGTTGTGGCCGACTCTGGGGTTGCGGCGCTCATCTCGCTTTACTGGCCAAGGGAGCCGGCGTACAGCTTCCGGATCATGTGGCCAGCATGACTAAGCCACTTCTGGCAAACCAGAGCAGCTCACGGAAACGCTGTTTACCTTCCCACCGGAGCGTTACCTATTTATCTACTTGTAGTTTGACGTGCTTTTGAACTGCTAGGTTGGCAGGAGCAGGGACCGAGCAACGGGAGCTCACCCTGTCGCGGGGATTCGAACTGCCGACCTTCTGATCAGCAAGTCCTAGGCTCTGTGGTTTAACCCACAGCGCCACCCGCGTCCCATGGAAGATAGAGCAAGCTTGTTTTCTCCTGCTCCAGAGGGCAAGACCCAAACCAGTGGATTCAAGTCACAGATTCCAACTAAACATCAGGAAGACCTTTCTGAGTAAGAGCTGTTTGACAGCGGAAGTGTCTCCCTCAGGAGGTAGCAGACTTTCCTTCCTTGGAGGTTTTTCAGCAGAGGTTGGATGTCCATCTGTCATGGGTGCTTTAGCTGAGATTCCTGCATCGCAGGGGGTCAGACTAGATGACCCTAGGGTCCCTTCCAGCTCTACAGTTCTCTGCTTCTACATTTGCTTGCATAGCTGCCAGAGAACTTTTGTCATTGAGTGATGCAGAAAGACTGAGAATAAATGACATAATGGGGTGAGCCAAGGGACATATTTCCAGCAGGCTGTGCCTCAGCGCACCAGACAGATTAATTCCCTGGGAAATGCAGCTCTCCTGAGGGTACCATCACAGGGGGCCTTGGGGAAACTGCATTTCCCTGGTGCTACTGGTGCCTGATGTGCTGCATCAGAGCACAGCAGGCACTGGAGAGGAGGTGGGGAGACTTATTCCCCTCCCTCTCACTGCTGCCCAGGCACCTACAACAGATGAGCGAAGTACGCAGAGAGGGTATCAGGGAGCAGGTGTGTAGAACTAGGAGGCGAGGCCTGGCAGAGATGGACTCTGAAAGCAATTCACACTGCCTTTGGAGATAGGTCGAGCCATTTCCCCATTTGGGAAATTACACAAAACAAATGAAATACTGTGAAAATCCCTGAAACGAGACATTATCAAATAGAAATATTATCTTATAGAAATAAACTAAATCAAAAAATCAAAAAGTTTAAGGGAAAATTTAGAAAAACCTAGAATTGCACAAAGCCTTAACAGGATGCCCGCTACAAACCTCGTTTCACTGAACTGTTCAGTTTCCTCAGAAGGAAATAGAAAAATCATAAACCTTAAATGACCAAAATTCAAAAAAGGGAGTTAAAACTCCCAAAAATTCTGAAGTATTATAATACTGGGCTGGGGAAACTCAGCCAGATGGGTGGGGTAAAAATAATAAATTATTGTTATTATTATCCTAGCTCAACCTTTTTTGTAAAATTAGTATTAGAAAATCCTTTATTACTGTGCTTTGCTTCACCTAGGTTGAGCTAGGATTATGCTACTTCAGAATTCTGGGGAGTTTTAATCCCCTTTTTTGAATTTTGGTCATTTAAGGTTTATGGTTTTTGACATTTTGGGTCCACGGCTCCCTTGACCAACTACATCCTTTCTGCAGCACCCCTGTGGGGCTCAGGAGCCTAGCTATGACCCCCCTTGCCTGCAGAGCTGGCAGCCCCTCACCCTTTTTCGAACACTCTCCCTTGTGGAGCGCTCCCTCAGCCTCCTCTCCTTGGGAGTCCTCTGGGCGGTTGCTGCTGCTGCCCCTGATCTCTGAGCTCCCCCCGCCTGCCCCAAAGAGAGGTGCCTCTTCCCACTGCCCCACAGAAGCCTGGGACTTGTCTGTCTATTCCCAACAGCAAGGGCTGGCGGACTGGCTGGCTGGGCTCCCTCGCCCACTTGCTTGTTTACTCCATGGCTGCCTCAGCTCCTGGCAACCAGCACCCCCTGGTCAGCCCCAAAGGAACCATTCGCCTGCGGAGCTTGTAGCCAGGGCTGCTGCAAGAAACAGCTGTGGAAGCCTTTGGCAGAGATGCGAGAGGGCATCAGAGGAGGGAGAGAAAGAAAGAGGGACAGAGGCCAGTGTTGCCCAGGGCACCCCTGACCATCATTCAAGGCACCCCAGGGGGCCACTGTGTTAGAATTCCTGCTCCATGATTGCAGTCATGGGATTGTTGTCTTTCACATGACAGTATGTGTTTTGACTCTACAGAGTGGGAAGTGACGAAGACAGGATGTTTGTGTTACTGTGTTCCGTGAAGTGGCACTACTGTCCTTTGGTCTTTTTCTCTTTGCTGTCTGATGCTAGAGAGAGAGGGAGCCATGTTGCAGTGTTCTGTGTGTGTTTATTTGTAAATAAAGTAGATTAGCCAAAATGCTGAGTTGCTGAGGTCTGTTACGCATGATGCACAAACTCTGTGGGTCCCTAAGTGTGTCGGTGCCTCTTGGCATTGGTCGCTGTGATGTTTGGGCAGAAGAAGGCTTTTGAAGCTCCTGAAAGACCAGGAGGGAGGGAACATGCCAGTTGGGCATGTGTCTCTGCCAGGGTCCTACTCGAGTGTAGGCTGAACTCCTGACACACGGCACACTGGTTGGAAACCACTGTAGTATACTATCAGGATGTTAAGAGACTTTCACAGGGCAGCATTTTCACTCAAACAGGCTTTTTCTGATGCCTTTGCAGCTTCTGGATCTTGCCAAGAAAACGCAGGAGAAGGAAGAGAAATTCAATTAAGTTCCAGTTTCAAAGCAAACCTTCCTAATTTGCAATTTCCGAAACAATACACAGACTGAAGCATGTCCACAAATTTTGCAATGCAGTTCGCCGGTGACATAATGAGCACACACACAAAAAATGTGTTACTGGGGTAAAGTAAGGATAAAAATGCATATACTAAAATACATTATGTTACGGGGAAAGGTATAGATGATGAAGATGATGATGATGTGGAAATGTGGAGAACTGAATTTAAGACTGGAAAAATAGGAAATGGAGAGAGACTCAAAATGAGTCACATTGGCCCTTCCTGTGTATTCCCTGTCCTCCATTCCTTGTTTTCCCCAATTCCAAAGCCAGCTTGTTGTTATTTTTGTTTATTGCATTTCTCTCCCACCTTTTCTTCAAGAAGCTGTGTGTGGCACACATGCTTCTCCATTTTACCCTCACAACAACTTTGTGAGGAAGGGCAGGCTAAGAGACAGTGACTGGCCCAACGCCATCCAATTCAACAGATAGGCTTGCCGCCTTCTGTATGTTGTTGTTGTTTAGTCGTTTAGTCGTGTCCGACTCTTCGTGACCCCCCGGACCAGAGCACGCCAGGCACACCTGTCTTCCACTGCCTCCCGCAGTTTGGTCAAACTCATGCTGGTAGCTTCAAGAACACTGTCCAACCATCTCGTCCTCTGTCGCCCCCTTCTCCTTGTGCCCTCCATCTTTCCCAACATCAGGGTCTTCTCCAGGGAGTCTTCTCTTCTCATGAGGTGGCCAAAGTATTGGAGCCTCAGCTTCACAATCTGTCCTTCCAGTGAGCACTCAGGGCTGATTTCCTTCAGAATGGAGAGGTTTGATCTTCTTGCAGTCCATGGGACTCTCAAGAGTCTCCTCCAGCACCATAATTCAGAAGCACCCATTCTTCAGCGATCAGCCTTCTTTATGGTCCAGCTCTCACTTCCATACATCACCACTGGGAAAACCATAGCTTTAACTATACGGACCTTTGTTGGCAAGGTGATGTCTCTGCTTTTTAAGATGCTGTCTAGGTTTGTCTGTCTAGGTTTGCCTTCTGTATGCAGTGTGCTTAAAAACAAAACAAAAAATAGTTTGATTCCTTCGTCAGAAATAAACTCACACGGCAGCAAGAGTTTTTGAAAATCAAATTCCTCTGCACGTCCCTTCGAGCAAAGATTTCAGAAGAGCTCATCATGCTCGGTATACAGTAATTAAAATTAATTAACTAAAGTAATACATTATCAACTATATTACTGTTAATTCGCTTAACTGCATTTCGATTTGATTCAGATAAGCCTGTTTTTGCGTTGGGGTTGTTGTTGTTTTATTTTATTTTATTTTAAAAAATATCTAATTCAGACAGTTGAGGTTTTGTTGCAGTTGCAGATCTGAATATTCATTATGAGCAAATGAATATTCAGACTGAAGCTGAACTTCAAAAACTGCTCTTCTCGGGGCAGGTGAGCTGAAAGATGGGGAGAGCAGCCACAGCACCAGGATCCAAATATAAAATTCAGAATTGTTAGACACTTCCTTTCTGGTCACCAGTGCATTTTCACGGGGGAGCCAGTGTGGTTTAGTGGTTAGAGTATCAGACTAGGACCTGGGAGTAAAAAGTAACGGGACCCCTGACCATTAGGTCCAGTTGTGGCCAACTCTGGGGTTGCAGCGCTCATCTCGCTTTACTGGCCGAGGGAGCCGGCATACAGCTTCCGGGTCATGTGGCCAGCATGACTAAGCCGCTTCTGGCGAACCACAGCAGTGCATGGAAACGCCGTTTACCTTCCCGCAGGCCGGTACCTATTTATCTACTTGCACTTTGACGTGCTTTTGAACTGCTAGGTGGGCAGGAGCAGGGACCAAGCAACAGGAGCTCACCCCGTCGCGGAGATTCGAACCGCCAACCTTCTGATCGGCAAGTCCTAGGCTCTGTGGTTTAACCCACAGCACCACCTGTGTCCCTTTAGGACCTGGGAGACCAGGGTTCAGATCCTCCACTCGGCCCTGAAGCCCACTTGGTGTGACCTTGTGGCAATCACTGCCTCTCTCAGCCTAACGGGGTTTAACTGAGGAGAGGGTAGAACCATGTGTGCCCCTTTGAGCTCCTTCAAGAGAAAAAGCAGAACATAAATACAATAAAAAATCTCTCTCTCTCTCTCTCTCTCTCTCTCTCCCCCCCCCCATCTAAATTCATCAACATGGTTAATTCCAGGTTTGTGCCTTCTGGTGGCCTCCCTCCTCCATCACTGGCTCCTGGCGGGCTTATTAGACCATGGTGATAACGCTCCATACAGTCCTCAGCAGTCATGCCTAGCCTCCCTTTCAATTTCCCGCTAGGTTGGCCAGGTAGGGACGTTCTGCGATGCTGCGGTCCCAGATCGAGACCCCCTCATCTGAAAACCTCGAGAGCTGCTGCCATTTCATTCCGTGGGAAAACCCTGCTGTGAAAGTGAGACCATGCGTATGCCTTTTGCAAAGCGGTACGTCAGCCTCCCCCAACCTGACGCCCTCCAGATGTTTTGGACGTCAGTGGTAAGAGCTGCTCTCCAAAAAAATCTGCAGAGAACAGGCTGGGCAGCAGCACAGTCTGTCTTTTTAGTTCCACCTGAAATCTGCAGCCCACCGATATCCTTTGGGTGACCTTGAATTACAGCATTGCAGGAAAATCTTCTCCTCTGCCTCCTGTCTCCACACCACGCAGGATTGTATATTTTCCAGTTATCTTCCCTGTGCATCCCCCGTGAGATTAAAAGCCTCAAAGGTATCGGCCACAACAATAAGCTAGTGGTTTGCATGGCAAAAGGGTTTTCTGCTGGTGTTTGTGCAGCAATGGAGACCCTGAGTTTGAAGGTTATGCAAGAGAACAAATCACATTTCTCCATGGGCCCGCCCCACACCTTTTCATTTGCATAGGGATTTGCATGGAAAGCCATTGGCTGAGTGGCGCCTGTCAATCCACTTCTTCCAAAGGATACCTCCACAGACTATCTTGGTTGTGAGTCCCGGAAGACCTGCTGCCTGCCTTGCAGGCCTTTTTCCACCTGGCCTTGGAGGGTGGAGCCCTGACTGACTCCAGCTACGAAAGTTGAGGCTGCTGAACAAAATCTGCTCACAAGGTTCCACTGAAAGCAGCTTCTCTATGCACACCAGGAAATAACCTCTCCAAACAACTACTTTCTCCTCCTTATCTCTTCAGCTACGATCTCCTGGGTGACGTGAGTGATATTGGGCAGCTAAATGAGAGGCACAAATACAAGATGGGTGACACCTGGCTTGAGAGCAGTACATGTGGAAAGGATCTAGGAGTCTTGGTTGACCACAAACTTGACATGAGCCAACAGTGTGACGCGGCAGCTAAAAAAGCCAATGCAATTCTGGGCTGCATCAATAGGAGTATTGCATCTAGATCAAGGGAAGTAATAGTGCCACTGTATTCTGCTCTGGTCAGACCTCACCTGGAGTACTGTGTCCAGTTCTGGGCACCACAGTTCAAGAAGGACACGGACAAACTGGAACGTGTCCAGAGGAGGGCAACCAAAATGGTCAAAGGCCTGGAAACGATGCCTTATGAGGAACGGCTAAGGGAGCTGGACATGTTTAGCCTGGAGAAGAGGAGGTTAAGGGGTGATATGATAGCCATGTTCAAATATATAAAAGGATGTCACGTAGAGGAGGGAGAAAGGTTGTTTTCTGCTGCTCCAGAGAAGCGGACATGGAGCAATGGCTCCAAACTACAAGAAAGAAGATTCCACCTAAACATTAGGAAGAACTTCCTACAGTAAGAGCTGTTCGACAGTGGAATTTGCTGCCAAGGTGTGTGGTGGAGTCTCCTTCTTTGGAGGTCTTTAAGCAGAGGCTTGACAACCATATGTCAGGAGTGCTCTGATGGTGTTTCCTGCTTGGCAGGGGGTTGGACTCGATGGCCCTTGTGGTCTCTTCCAACTCTATGATTCTATGATTCTATGAAATGCACCTGCATACTACGTCCATTTCCCTCCTTCATATGCCAGTTTCCCTACTTCCCACCAGTCCCCTCCATGTGGCCCTGGCCACTGGCAACCCATGCTACACCACTGTTGAAAAGGAATAAAGTCAGAGCTAAGAGCAGAGAGTTGGTAGCCGGGGTGTGAGCTAGAAGTAAAGCAGTAATTATTGGAGTATTACAATATATCCAAAACAATGGGAGAAATTGGAAGGGTCTCGAAATAGAAGATAGACAAGGACTGGAAGGTGTTTAAAGGATACTTGCAAAATTATATTGAAAAATCAGAACTCCTGTTAGAATAAACAAGTTCCTTTATAAATACTGAAATACTGAATAAGATGGATAACAATGTGTACCGGAAAAAGAAGTAGAAAATTGGTTTAAAAGTGTGTGAAAGAAAGTAATAGAAGTGGAAGGAAATTGCAATTGAGTAGAAGTCTAACACCAGGGCGGGGTGAGGGATGGTGGTGGGAAAAGGAAGTATCTGTGGGATTTAGTGTGGGTATGTATGAATATTTTAAAGGATTGTATGAAATGTATGTTTGTATGTTTGTGTATTCGTAACATGTATGTATTAATGTTGAATTAAAGGTAAAGGGACCCCTGACCATTAGGTCCAGTCGTGGCCGACTCTGGGGTTGCAGCGCTCATCTCGCTTTACTGGCCGAGGGAGCCGGCGTACAGCTTCCGGGTCATGTGGCCAGCATGACTAAGCCGCTTCTGGCGAACCAGAGCAGTGCACGGAAACGCCGTTTACCTTTCTGCCAGAGCGGTACCTATTTATCTACTTGCACTTTGACGTGCTTTTGAACTGCTAGGTTGGCAGGAGCTGGGACCGAGCAACGGAAGCTCACCCCGTCATGAGGATTCGAACCGCGACCTTGTGATCGGCAAGTCCTAGGCTCTGTGGTTTAACCCCATAGCACCACCCGCATCTCTGGTAATGTTGAATTATTTTAATAATAAAAAATTAAAAGCGGTTCTGCTGCCATGCCCCGGTTGAAGCCTCCCATATCTGGGTCATGCTGCAGCACCCCAGAAGCAGTGGGTTCCACTGAGGTCTTGGAGAGCAGGGGCAACTTAAGCATATCCGGGACCGTGGTGCGAAGATCCCTCTGGCGCCCCCCTTTTCCCAGAGTTGCTGACCTTTTTTAGGGAGGACGACGCTGCCGGCAGTGCGCCCAGCTGGAGGAGGCGGGGAGTGGCTGGAGGGCAGCTCCTCTGGCGGGGAAGAGGCAGACTCTTGGACGTGGCGGCTCTTGGCTCAGCTGGCCACTTCGTGCCATGGTGGCCACGGCAGGTGGAAGCTCCGGGCGCGGTGCTGCCTCGGTGCGGCATGGCGGAGGCGGGCAAGGGTGGCGAGCTGATGCCTGGAGGTGCCACGTTCAGCCTCTGCCTCTTTCCTGGTGCCCTCCAGAACTTGGCACCCTGGCGCTCTGCGCCACTAGCCTCTATGGGTAAGACGCCACTGTTGGGGAGCTCTCATGAGACCTTGCCGAGCACACGAGAACTTGTGAGATCTCGCGAGATTTCGGTGAGAGCTCGTGATATCTCACCAGAAGCCACTGCCACCCCTTCTCTGCCAAGAAAAAAGCACACCAAGAATTCTGGCCAATTTAAGTTTCAGCAGTGGGAGTGGTCCCTACTTGCAAATCAGTAGTCAATTGTAACAAAAACTAATCCATTCAAAAGTATGTATTCTGACAAGGATTACAAACTCAAATACATATTACAAACTCAAACAAAGATTACAAACTCAAACTCATAAGGATATGTATAACACAATAATTCATTACAGAATTAGAGATAAGAGTATATGAGTAGAGATAAGTTCATGTTAGTCCATAGTCAGGTTCAACGTGAAGGTCTTAGTTTCAATCATTAAGCAGAAATCAGAAATCAATTATGGATCAGAAACCAGCACAGGGCCTTGTTTCGATGTATTCACCTTCATCAGCTGGAAGTATCAAACATTACATGAAAATACATTTAAATTCTAAATTTTCATAAGTTATAAAACAGTCATAAATTATAAAACAGTATTATACAACATTTGGTTCCTTACCTAATTTTAAAGGGGTCGTGTAAGTTTGAAGAATTTGTATAAATATATCATGCAATTTTCTACGTTTCTCAGAGATAACAACTGTTGCTGGCAAACTAGAAAACATCCTCTCCAAAATCTCTATGCGTTTTTGCAAACCTTCCTCCTAATATGCACATTAATATTTTTTTGTAAGTGAATCCCCTACACTTGACACATTTTCGTTCATTGTTTCCACTATTTGTGCATTTTTGGAGCATGCTTTGCCCAAAATGCGAACAGCATTATTTTTGTTCCTCATCCCCGGAAAGCAGCTGCAGCTGCTGGCCAGTGCAGACAATAATGAACTAGCCTGAGGGGTGGTAATGAGACAGTTTCCTGTGTCTCTTTTGTTGAATGATGTGCACTGTTAGCACACAGCTTGAAGCTGATGGCTTTTGAATCGTTGCTGGGAAGGCAGGTTTACCTTGTTCCAGCCACACAGACACAGGCAAGAAAGAGGTTTATTATTGGAAATGTACTTTCCGATAGGAAGAATTTCCTAGTTAACTGGTGAGAGATCCAAGGTGCTTGTTCCTTGGCTGTCAGCAGAGATAGATGCAAAGGATGTCTACTTCCCAGAAGGTCCAAAGGAGAGGTGAAGGGGGAGACCGGAAGTGAAAGCTGCACCCTAAGAATATCCGCCTAAGTTCAAAAGAAAGGCCAGCGCAAAGAGCAGGGAAACAGTGCAAGGATCTGAAGATTCCTCTCTCTTTTAGGTAAAGGTAAAGGGGCCCCTGACCATTAGGTCCAGTTGTGGACACCTTTGGGGTTGCGGTGCTCATCTCGCTTTATTGGCCAAGGGAGCCGGCGTACAGCTTCCAGGTCATGTGGCCAGCATGACTAAGCCGCTTCTGGCGAACCGGAGCAGCGCACGGAAATGCCGTTTACCTTCCCACTGAAGTGGTACCTATTTATCTACTTGCACTTTGACGTGCTTTCGAACTGCTAGGTGGGCAGGAGCAGGGACCGAGCAACAGGAGCTCACCCCATCATGGAGATTCGAACCACCGACCTTCTGATTGGCAAGTCCTACGCTCTGTGGTTTAACCCACAGCGCCACCCTCTCTTTTAACTTCATGCAAATTCCTCCCAGCAAGATGAGTTGCACCCCACACTTCAAAAAAACCTGCCTTAGAATCATAGTGGAGTTGAAAAGGGACCCCTACGGTCATCTAGTCTAACCCTCTGAAATGCAGGAATCACAGCTGAAAGATCACTGACAGATGGCCACCCAACCTCCAATGAAGGACAGTCCACCACCTTCCAAGGAAGTCTATTCCACTGTCATCAGCTCTCTTTTTTTAATAAAAATTTGCTTTTTATTGGTGTTCCATTTAATACAAACAAACAAAATACAGTAAAATTCAACAATCATTTACCCACATTCTTTCCCCACACTCTGCTCAGCATTGACATCTCCCCCCCCCCCCCCGCCTTCAACAGGTTTTCTTATGTCAGTTACTTTCCCACAGATTCTTATTGTATCCGATACTATCTATATTGTAAGATTTATTTCAGTCCTGCCGGAGTCTTCAAATTTCTACAGTTATTATTTATGTGGTCCATAAATTTACTCCAATCTTTTTGGAATTTTGCTTCCTCCTGATTTCAGATTCTTCAGGTCAGTTTTGCTAGTTCCGCATAATCAACTATCTTCGTCTGCCACTCCTCTATTGTTGGTAACTCTGGTACTTTCCATTTTTGGGCTAACAAAGTTCTGGCAGCAGTCATAGTATACATAAATAACCTTTGATCTGCTTTTTCTATTTCCTCTCCCATCAAGCCTAGCAAGAAAGCTTCTGGCTTTTTTGGGAAAGTGTATTTAAATATCTTTTTCAATTTGTTATAAATCTGTTCCCAAAACTGTTTCATTTTCTCACATGTCCACCGTGTGTGATAAAAATCTCCATCTTTATCTTTGCATCAGCTCTTACTGACAGAAAGTTCTTCCTAATGTTTAGTCCGAATGCCCTTTCTTGTAATAATTTGAATCCATAGGTTTTCAAGGCTTTTGGGTTTTCTTAATTTCTTGAGAAATCAAGTTTCTCATTTTCCCCCCCAGCCTTGAGTCCAGGTCTCCACATTT